>NC_041035.1:9933284-10250784 GCF_900634625.1 Parambassis ranga
AGAGAAGTTTGTTGCTGTGGGAGGAGTTTAGTTTGTAATATGTGCCAAATACTTCAAACCCCAATCATTACCTTAACTAGACTGAAAATGAAGGTAAACGTTTTTGATGGGATACAAAGCAGACACACTAACCACACCAAAATGATATGAATTAGATGGGAGTAAAAAATACCAGATAAAGTCCCCTTCTGCTACTCCTCTGCTCCCCCCACAGAACACCCATGTAGTAATAACAATGAATCATTTGTTCAGCTTTGGTGATTCGTTTTTTCACATTGTTCCATTGACCTTATTTGTTCCACGAGTGGTCGACAAGTCTTTTTCCTTAAACACAGTTACACTCTGATACAGTGTAAACTCATCAAGTCCATTATTTAATCATTAATCTTTGTGTAAATGTCTATAATCCCAGATTCAAAGAATCTGTTGGTGTAACATGGGTGCGGTATCACTCAGAGATGTGGCGCGGCGGCGGCGGTGGTGGTCTTTGCAGTGACGTCCTGTCATCTGCCTGCATGGGAGCCTGTCATCAGCCTCATCATGTGGCTGTCATAGTTGATGCAAGTGAGGGGAGAGGCCAACCCTGCTGTGTCAATCAACGAGCCCTCATTAGAAGCAGCTTTAATTAGTGGCTGCATGGGTGCAGTATTGTTCACTATGCTGCCTTCGTTAACTCTGTTAATCCCACATGGATTTTTGTGTTGGGGAGAGGAAGCACCGCGGTGTTACACCGAGAAACTATACTATCTGTTGTGCTGTTTGGATCTTGAGTGGATGTAAAAATATCTCTGAAGACGCAACAGTGTGTTTTTTTTAGGACTAGGACTCCTGGTGAAAGTAAATCATTATTTCACATAGTGTGTTACAAGTCAGCTCTCTGATGATCCTGATCCTGACAGAACAATGATTATGAGGTTATTTTCACTGTTGGCGGGTGAGACCATCCAGGCGACAGGAACATGACTTTGTGATGTTTGTAATGAGTGAGCATTGATTGACTCGACACAGCCTAAAGAGGTCCTCTCCGCGTTCAAGCTCAAAGGACGCTCAGGCTCTCTTTGTGCATCCTGTACCGTAGCATAGTTCACAATTAGAATAATGAGCAGTGGAAGAGCTGTCTGGAGAAATGCGATTGCCGTGTTTCTCAACCCAGGTCTCATCTGCCAACTTAATGCTATTATACCATTTCTATCCCTGTTAGATCAGTCAGCAGTGCAGAGCAATTTCCCTTCAGCTAAATTATCGTTTTGAATGGCCATTGTGCGACACATTGTGTAATTAAGCACTGAATATGCCTCGCTACCTGATTATGTCACTCTCCAAAAGAGCTAAGGAGGTGTGGGGCGAGGACTGGTGTTCCTGTGTTTGTGTGTGCATATCAAGTGGTAGGGAGGGATTGGAGGTTGTAGAGGAAGTGTGCATGGGAGTAACAAAAGGCCAAAATGTGTAAAATGGGGTAGCACTGACCTGCGTGCCCCCTTCAAGCTGAGAGAGTGTCTTCTGTCTGACAGAGGCTCAGCCTGAGGAGGAGGGGGGGTTGATTTGTTTGAACTGTTTTGGTAACACAGTTCAACAAGAGCATCAAGCCTTCTGCAGCAAGAAGGAAGAAGACGAGACGCAGCAAAGAAAACTGGGAGGCCACAACCACCAACCCCCACCACCTCTGACTGGCTTACCCACACACACACACACACACATTTAGACACACACTCTCCAACACCTCCATCCCTCCCCCCCTCTCGCCTACCCAACACCCAGTCACTGTCAGGCCAAACACATGATGAATTGCCCTGTCAACAGAATTCATTCAGGGACCAATTAATTCAGCAGAAATGAACTAGAGCCATCAGTCGCTGAAAAACTCAGTGCAAAGAGAGCAAAGTAGCCCCACTTCAGAAAAGGAGGAAGCGAGGGAGGGAACGGGGGAAGAGACGGGTGAGGGTGCAGCGAGAGACGAGAGGGCAAGCAAAAGAGAGAGGGAGAGAGAAAGCATGGTGGAAGTTAGTCTGACAGAAATTGGTCATTTAATGCTTTAGCGCACTGGAGACAGCCCCTGTCATAGACGAAGGCATGGCAGGGGCTCCCCTGGTATTTTATTTATTAATTATACTATGCAGCGAGGGGCCTTTAACTGTCTTAGTCCAGCCCCGTCAGCCCGACTCCCTGTCATTTTCTCTCCACAAACAGATCCTTTAACACCGTGCTCCAGGTTAATGGAGACAAAGCCAATATCCAACCAACCTTGCCTTTTCCCCCAAATACAGTATTCATCTGTACCTTATCCAGGTAATTATGTCTCAGACGATCTCCTGAATATGTCGTTGGGATGCTAATAAACCACTTTAGAGCTGGCGTGCTGAACACGTCTGACCTTTTCAACTCGCTGCTTCATGGTGGCTACACCTCCCGAGGAGGGCAGCAATTATTTACACCTTATTGGAAGCTGCATGTCACTGGGAATAAACACAGTCCCAAATAATTTAATGATAGCTGCATATATTAGTCAGGAGATAACCAGGACAAACTCATGCTCATTTCCTCATAAGTGACTACTGATATGTTACATGATTTGAGGTGAAATCACTTCACGTAGATCTACCTGTCAGAGCAGATTCACATATTTGCCAACATTTCTGTTTCAATCGCACTGTTGATAAAATTCAGCAGAAAGGTGCTTGCCAGAAGCTGTTTTGTTGGTGCTGACAAATTAGCACAGTGAAGGGCGATATCAACACCAGCTAATTAAGGTGTCGTGTGATTTTGGGCGCCAGATCAAGAATCTGCTGATTCATCCCACGGGTGATTATTGTGTCCATATGGTCAACGTACAGCGAAACACTATCAACCCCGCTGCAGCGCTGGCTTTGCCAAAAGTTTGATCTTGTCTTTTGTGGCTGTGTTGGGTGGTGTTCATCACGATGCTGAATTATTAACGACATCTTTTCTTTAAGCCTGGGATCCTCTAGTGGAAAACACGGGATGAGGGGCAGCTGGGAGGCTGCCTGCGACTGGCTGTCGCTCCTCTCTGACATCAGGAAGTGAAATCCAACACTGTTTCCACTGTCGTTCATTGATGGGCTCGTGCACCTTGGATGCCCTCTTGCTTACTTGGTTTTGAGAAATTATCACACCTCATGCAACAAAAAGGTGATTATAGGTATGTGATTTGAGCTTTTACAATTTAAGACAATCAGTTATGTCTTAAAAATCATCATTAAATAATTTATTTATTTTTTTATTTATAAATTTCATGTGTCTAGATTAATTTCACATAGGAACAATAAACCCAAACCCTCTTTATCTCCTTCTCATTTCTCCACATTCATTCCTTTACTGTAGAGCTAAGCACAGTGAAAATACACCTAATAGACAACAGTGGCATACAAGCCAAGTGAACCTGACAAATGGAACAGAAAAGCTAACAGAGAAGAAAGAGGTGCTTAGGCCAACTGTCACAGGTAAAGTGCTTTCCTGATTTTTGTTTACTCACCAGGCTTGAGACTTGACTTGTTTTCCTGCAGCTTACTGAAGAGATTCTGTTTGTGAGTCAGCTAGTTGTCAGCTCATCTGGAGAGAGAGAGAAAACTCATTTAGTGTCACATTTGAGAGAGGAAAATGTTATCAAACACATATTTTTACAGACTGAGAATGTGGCCAAATGAAGCAAGCCTTTTTTTTAAATCTATTTATTTTTTGGTATTTTAAATGTGTATTTCTAGTCAAATTTTAACATCTCCTGAGGCTCCCCACAGCGTCCTCTGTTTTTCACCCATATTACTGCAACACACAGCATGTAAACACTCTCTATTCTCTACATATATGAGCATAAAAAAATGAGACTATAGCAGGAGGATGGAAGTGAAACCTACAGCAAGAAACTGCCTATGAACAGAGAGAAGCTGTGCTGTAGAATATAATTAATTAAATGAGACTAATTAGGAACATGAGAGCAGGTGCCAGGCTATGAGCTGACAGGAAGACAGCAAGACAACATGCCAGCACAAAAAAAGAAAGAAAGAAAAGCACAGTCACAAACACACACACGCGTATGCACACACAAACACACAGCTGCGGTTATGAGGGTGGATGGTGACAGGCACAGGGACAAAACAACTTTCTGCGTTTTGTCATGTGAAACCCCGCAGGAATACTCCTGACAGGAAGCAGAGACCCAGGCACCATGGGGGTCTTTTTGCCTTTGTCTCACACGCACATTCTCTTTATTATTTTGTTCTGCAGTGGTGGAGGGAAGTTTGCACAAGCCAAAGATTTCTCTCTCCTAATTATTTCAGCACCAACTTCAGACTGCAAGCTGTGTAATTTACAGACTGCTTTTGCTCCTCTCAGACCTCTTAAAGAAAACTCCTCAGTGTGGAGCTGCTTCAACAGGGCATATTTAGGAAGATACATCTTTCATTTGATGTTCCTGAAATTGATTGTATTTAAAAAAAGAGAATTTTGTGCAGGACAAATGCAGACTTGTCTGTCCATTTTTGTGTTAACCCCTGTGCAATACCTAAAAAGAAGTGGGGGAAATCTCTTAGTAATGTCATTATTGTTATGAATTCATAATTTACAGAAAATCATAACATAATTTTTGGGATAGGCTCCATGACCCTGTACTACAAGACAGAACATGGATGGATGGATGGTTACCATAATTATTATAATGTATTTATTTTTACTATGAATCAAATTTAGAATGAAATTGCATTGAACTAAGACAAAAGAGTTGATCAATACAAAATAATCTGCAATTTTATTGAACATTTGAAAGAATCTGATATTGCAGTCTACACAATAACAGAAAAAAATAATTTGTAGAATAATTGATTGTTGCAATTCTAAAATACAGTCAAATGGAAAGATGGCCCCTACATTTAGTATTGTCCAAACAAAAACTACCACAAATAAAAACTGATTATTAATTTCTTCATATTTCCTTTGGTTCATTGAGAATTTTGAATATAAAATAATAAAAAAAAATTAGAGAATAAGATTTCTCTAAATACTTCATCATTACAGCTAATAATTGTAATAAATCTATTTTTAGACAATTCTGGCAGGAAGAACTTGGTTAAACTTTACCTTTCTTCCATCAATCGCAGCGAAACGCAAAGGATCTATACTGAACTTTCTTTCTAAACGCACAACATAACAGCATTTAAAGGGCTACATGGTCTTGCAGCCAAGGCTCTGCGAAGCAGACAGCTCAATATCTGGCCTTAGCTCGGCCTGTCAATGCAACACCAAACTCAAGACAGAGAGAGATGGGGGGTGGGTGCAGGGAAGGCTTTTTTAATTATCTGTGGTTGGGTCCGACTGTGCATCATCATTAGAGAGACTAAATAGCAGTGGTCACTGACTCAGGTAGTGGTAAACGGCACAATTAACAAGCTGAGGAGGGAGAACTGTATTCAATTTGAAAGCCTTCTCTCCTAATCCATCTCCAGTGATCAGCAGTGCTGCTGAGCTACGCCCTTTTACATTCAATTACATTAATCAGGTTATTACCCAGCAAAAAGTCAACATTTTAATCAAGAACTGGCAAAGTAGGGCAAGGCATTATACTTAGACAGGAAGGAGGCAAAGCATGGGAGAGTGTAGTGTTTTCTCATTCGTCTGGGTTTAAAATGCTCCGTTCTTGGCAGAATGTGCATGTTGTCATGTCTACAGTCTGATTTAATCTCATCTTTCAGCAGAAATTTCATGAATGCACACAGCACACGTTGAGAACTCAGGCAAGTTTTTTTTTTCACTCCTCTCGGCTGCAAATCCTCTTGGATATAATCCTTGCAGGTGTGTAAAAACACAGCTGCAGGGTTCACATCCCAATAACCATCCTGAGAGCCACGAATTCCTCTGACATGCTCTTATGGAAACTCTAAAAATTCTCTCATATAAGCTGTTATTCACATATGGATGAGAAACAACTAAATGTATGCAGAGCTATCCAATGCGGCCAGGTTAGGTGCTATTTCATTCGCAGCAGAAAAAAAGCCAATTATTATGAATATGTGCTTACTTCACAACCAGCTCAAGTTGACTTTGCTGACTGATTGCTGACTGAACACACGAAGTGAATCTAATTTAGTAGAACCTCTGGCTAAGCAGTAGTTTCTCGCCCATTTTCTCCCACTAACAGGGAAGAAATCAATTCTCTGGCATCTATGACATTCAGGAGATGCTTGTCTTGTTTATATATATATATATATATATATATATATATATATATATATATATTATTTCCACACTTCTTTTTGCATTTTGGCTTGTTAGGGGTTCTGTGATGGCTGACCCGGGGATTGGGTTCTGATTAATGGAGGGAAATTCTTGTTGTCCACTCTGTAATGAGAGAAGACAGAGGTGAGAACAGCTCAATAGGAGAGATAACCACTCTTTGATCCAAACGGTCATGCAGAACCTATACTCGCTGCATCGTCAGAAAGTCGGCTCCTTGCTTTTAAAGCGCTCCTCAAAAAGTTTGAAAAGGAAGAACGCGATTAAAAATAGAGGAGTTTGCTTTAATAATGATTTGAGTTTGTCTGTTATTAACGGACTTCTGCAGGCCTTTGATGGCATTGTTTCCAGATGACAGCCTGCAGACTATTGCACAATAATAATTGACTTCTTACACTCAGTTACACACAAACAGGAGCCCAGTGATACGGCCATCTTTGTTCATTTTCAAAAATATTAAACTGTCTAAGTGCCATTTCTGAATCCCCACTAACTAGACCCCATCTCGACTTAAGACGTCTTGTTAAATTGAGACCTTGTTCCCCAGTGGACTTAAATGTAAAACATATCTCTACCCTTGACAAGCAATGTTAATCCATTTAGTGTAACGAACTAACATGTCCCTAATTAAAATATGCCTCTTAATGATACATACTGACATCCTGGAAAACACTGTCACGCTTCCCTCCTTTAATACAGGAATATGCTAATTGCTTCAGTAACACTGGTGTTCAAATCCCAAGGCTACCACCACATCCTGAGGGAGTTAATGTACTGGGGTTTACATAAAGAGAAACGGTGATATTATGACCATTTTGGCCAAAGGAAAAATGCCATACTGTTGATTTCCATTCATTCACAGACGTTCAGACGGTCATTTTAGGCTACAATCGACATCTTTTCAGGGCACCGCCTCACCTATAGGTGCTGAAGGGCATCAAGCTTCCACCAGCATCTCCGCTGCAGCTAATTTAAAACAAATCAGGCTGATTGCTGAGTTCCAATCCCATGTGATAAGGCAATTAAAACTCTCTAATTCTGCAGTTCAGAAAAGGGCAGCAGGTAATTACCTACATATAATGCAATCCTTTTGTTGCTCTCTTTGCCTTCTCCATGTTTGATTTTTGTGTGTGAGGATGTTTGATGGGCAGTAAGGGACAGGTTCATGTGGGTGGGGTTTGCAGCCCTCTGTGGCAGGGAGCAGGGCTTTAGTTAATAGGCTCTCTCTGGACAGATGAGGTCCATTAGGAGGTTAATTTAAAAATGAATGGAGGACATACAGAGAGAGAAAAGTGATGGAGAAAGAGACAGAGAGAGAGAGTAAGTGAGGGGAAGCTGAGCACAGACCACACAGCCAAAATGTAGCATCTGATTTGTATTTTTCTGTGAAGTAATGTTGCCAATTAAATCATTTAATAGCCACAAACCACGAGGAACCATTTAGGGCATTTTCTGCCAAATGAAAACAAGGAAGCCTGCCCCAGACCAACCACATGTGAACCCTATCACTTCCCAACCATGAGGCCACTTCTTAAACATTGAGGCATTGTTCAGATGCATGGACTGCAGCCCCTGCCTCCCAATTTCCATTTCTTTCCCCCCTGCAGAAAGGCTGAATCTGATCCGGATCCATTGGTGTGTGGATAATGAAGGGGTTACCAGGAGCTGGGAGAGGCCCAGTAATTCCCTGCACCGGGGGACTGGGTTTTTGGGTGGGGTTTGGATGAGTACCCCTGCTCTGTGATGCATGCACTCATGTGAGCTTGTGACAGCTTTTACTCAAATCCAAGGCCAGACATAGGCGCTGCATGTATTATATAGAGATACAGTACAAAACGGGCTTCAAACATTTTATACATCCGTATGTTTAAACTTCAGTATCTATTAAAATGAAATTAAAATTAAAAGACTTGTAAATAAAATCTCATATGTTGTGCTGAGTTCATCATCCTCTTTTTCAATAGATGTGGGTGTAACCCAGCTCAATCTAAGGTCACAAAAATTAGCATATCATCTGGCAAAATGGTTAGCCACCATGTGGGCGTCTCCCCAAGGGGGGTCACCTTAAACATCAGTGTAAAGGCACCACGAGACCCTTCTGTACTCCAGGGTTAAGTATCTCCACTTCATTATGATAAAGATGTGAACAACTAGCCAACCTGCCGATGCTCTCTATAGACAATGAAAGCCTGACTCATCCTCTCTCTCAGGACCCGCTGTGAGCCTCCATCCATCATCTGAATACTCCAGGCCCGAATCATTGCTGATCATTATAGTAACAGAGAGAGTGCCGATGATTGGCTGTGATTATAAGATCACAGGGATCTAAGGGGTGATCCATCATGCCTAGTGGCACGCTAACACCTCCGTGTGATGGAGCTCACCTAAGAGGTCAGGGCCAGGTCACTGCTGAAGAGAGCCCCTCCACAGAGAACACGTCTCTCACTTATCTGCTGAAGACTCCCAAGGCAAAATCATTACTATTTCTCATATGATCAATTAATCCTGTCATAGACCGGAGTAAAAATATAAACAGCATGTATAAGAGAAGAAGAGAGAGAGCAATACAGAAAGAGAGAGAGAGAGAGAGAGAAAGCGAGCGAGAGGAGTGCAGTGGAGGAGCCACTGACCCAATCCGACTTGTTTCCCAAAACTGGTGCAACACAGCACAGTAACCTGAGGCTATGTGTTGTCATCCAAATGAGATAAGTTTATTTTCCCTGGACCAGCATTTGTTCCATCAGCCTGTAGGGTCGCAGACCACACTAGGAAGCAGTGGGGAGTCCTTCTCAGCACCTGCAGCTCTAGCGAGGTGGCCCGCTAGCAAGGAAAGGCTTTGGCCGCTGCCCAAGTATCTGCCTGCGCCTTCTGTGCAAACGCACCAGCCTTAGGAAAGCAGGAGGCAGCAATATTGTGGAACAAATGTCCTCTAATCTCAGCCTGCTGGTCGGGGGTCCTCACTGGGGCCTCCTAGTTGTGGCATCCTCTGACTGTTTTTACTCTTAAAGCGTGATCTTAGAAGGAGGTCATACCACACAGTGTCAACATCAAGTTAACAGGACACAACTACAGAGGTGTGGCAGCTGGATCAGAAAAAATACATCAGCAGAAGCTGAACATGTTACTTACACAACCAGCAGGCTTCAAACTATATATATTCAGTCTGATAGAGAGATGCATGTTGGGTAAACAAGGCCACCCAGTGACTTCTGGAGGGTTGTCGTGACAGCTACATAAATCTTACTGATCTATAATTCAGTAATTTCTGATGTGTTATAAAATGCTATACATAACCACAAATATATAAGGTTACAGTCAGGTAAAGGTACAAAGCAAGGTGTGAATGTCTCTTTGTCTAAATGTCTACTATACACACTACTCTATAATAATAAGCACCTAAAATATCTTCAGATTTAGCAGCCCAGTCTGACCCTATAATGTGAAATAAACAATTGTTACCTGCATAATAAAACACAGAGGCTGCAAGCCTAGGACTTCAGGGTAAAGGTCTGTTGTGAGTTAAAGCCATCCACACCTAACGTTAAACCATGAACGTCTGATTTGAGTATATGTGCATGAAATAAGTGGCGCTTGTGTGGACAATTGTGTGCACAAAACAATAAATTACAATATGTGACTGTTTCTCATAATGGGATGAGGCAGTGTTGTAACTTCAGACTGCTTCATCACACTGCATTAGTCTATTGTTTAATGGTTTTAAATGCATATTTTATGATATAAATGGTAAATGACTCTTTTTAATATTTTAAAGGAACAAATTGTTCTATAGTATTTGTACATTTCAAACTTTATCAGCCAGTGTTCCTGCATACAAATCAAATTCCAGTCCCTTCAATCAGTCAACGAGACCTGTGTCTTCTGTAGCCTGGCACACTAGAAGTTGCCCTGTGGAGTGTGTTATTGGAAAATAATATTTGAAATTATTTTCCTGATCACTGGCTTATCTCTTGGAATTTTTCCACCTCCAGTGAAAAGTTCTGCAATTTGAGCAAAACAAACAGAAATGCACTCATCTACAGTGATGGGATTTTATTTTTACTGTTCCAAAAACTGACTTTCCATTTTTCATAATCAGTTCTAATAGATAACAATTAAACTTTAGAGTGCATGAAAGAGTTTTCTGCTTTCAGGATTGGCATTGTTCAGTGTTTCCGCTTTAGTTGCTTATAGTGAAAAGAAAATCATGGCTGATATTTACAGTGTGTGTGTGTGTGTGTGTGTGTGTGTGTTACTTCAAATGAGCAGTTGACTAGGAGTGGTGGAGAGTGTATCTATGGCAACGGTCTGGTCCCCAGCTGTCACTGTGAAGAAGAAGATGGGTGCCATGAATGAGGAGACCACTTAACCTCAGCTGCTCCTCAGCTTAGGGGAGTCAACATGCTGCTGAAACCCTTACAGAACCCCGGCTTCATATGTAGACAATACACACCACTTCTCACCAGCCTGTGGAAAACTGCAGAAGCGTCGCTTCGTAGTGGAGTTCATTATACCAGCTCCAATACAACAGATGGAATGTTTTAGGGGTAATAGAGAGAAAGAGAGAGGGAAATTGGCAAAAAGATCATTTGAGCTAGTTTAACAGGAGAAGTGTTTTAATTGTTAACTGTTAACTTCTGACAGAGGAATGCCAAATTCACAGCAGATTTTTAACTCTGCTGTAACCATCTGCCAGAGTTACATCAAATGATGCACAATGAATACCAAACAAATCAGAGGACATTAGCAAGCATCAGTGTGTGTGTGTGTGTGTATGGAGGATTCCTTAAAAATAGAATATAAAAAATTACATTACAGAAGAGATGATCTGAATATATGTAACTGTTAGGTCAAATCCTTTCCTGCCCTGTCCCCATGCTACAACATACCGGTATATAAATCATCCAACAACCAACCTTCTTGATGCTATGCTAGATAAGATACACAACCTCAGAGACCAAGCCTCCAGCCCAGCGTCACCCAATACCAGGTGAGATGTGTAGAGCAACTATAATTATATATAATTTACAACATTCACAGACATTGATATGACAAATGTTTTTGTAGAAATGTTTTTATAGCTTAGCTTTAGCATTAAAGGACTTTTGAGCAAGACAAAAAAAATGCAAAGAAAGCATCAACATGAAAACTTTCATCACACCTGCTGTTGAAAAAGTGACTAATTTGAGGGTCATCAGTTGTCAGTGTTGGAGTGACTAACATGACGTTACAGGGAAGGTGATGGGTGTGTAGAGAGGGAGGGAGGGGTGAGTCTGACAGGGTGTCGTCGCCGCTGTGACACGTATTGCCAGTGACAGAGGTTAGAGGGTCAGACAGGAAGGTCTGTTGTTATGAAGGCGAAGAGGACTACATTGTTCAGCCCTCCCTGTGTAGCGACGGTCTAATCAGGCTTTGTGGTGGCTGTCTGACATAAACAGCACAAGCTCTCTCTGTGTTCTGTCCTTTATACACCATTGTCTCTTTGTCTGCTCCTGTCTCCTCCTGTCTCTCAGGGACTCCTAACTTTTGCCCTCTCCTCTCTGTTTCTAGCTAACCATTCTTTCTTTTTCTTTTTCTGTCCCTTTTTTCCATCACTAATTCTGACTTCCTGTATGTGCATGCATTTGTGTACATGAGTTTGAGTGTGTGAGTCTGCCTGAGGACATCCCAGGGGAGGCTTCACAGGCTTTAGAGGCCAAATGAGGTGTAAGTCTATTAAAAAGGCAGAGCCAACATGCCAATTCTCAGCACGGCATGTCATTGAAGAGCAGTTAATTTCCACTTGATCAACAGTAGATGTGTTGCAGAAGTGAGCACAGAGAGACTGACACGTCAGCGTCAACACATCTATCGCCTCCCTGCTTCTTTTACAGCAGCCTCAGGTGAACCTCTGAGGCCTTCCTATGCTTCAGATATATTACTGTTACTGATGTGCATGTTACAAAAACATCCCCATAATGTGGCGTGAGCGAAGCTTATTCCAAACACCATCAAAGTTTCCCTATAAATCCAGAGAATGACAGATTGATGCTGCAGTTCATTTGCAATTGAGATTCTGTTGATAACTATTCAATAGAAACAGGACAACACAGGCATGTTTGTAGGCACCACACAGTCTGCTGTTAACTTATACATTATGTGTGCCACCAAATCTCATGACAGGACAGAGAGATTAAATAGGCCTGTTTATTAATATGAAGATGACAAATGTAGCAAGCTGGAGGAAAACCAAAGGCTCAGAGGACACACTATTCATTATAAGAGCGCCTGTGGGTCATTGTGTTTTTGTCTAAATCAGGTCCCAGACCATTTTCTAGCCCACACCAGGGGGCTAGATGCACATGCTTAACCTATTTCAGGTGTTGTTTTGAATACATTTATGACCCTTTAAAGAGACAATAGAGACTATTTCATTATGCGTAGTTATAATTAGAAAATGGTGTGAGTGGGTCTGAGCAGCACGTGTATTAACAGCAAAGTGACACAAGCGCAGCGTAACCAGAATCTGTCAAGGCTAATTACAGGTGATTCTGAGTGTAGCTTGCACTGCTAAAAAATTTAATTTGCTATTGATTTGATACTTAAATGGTGTACGTCCATTCCTATCATTATAACATGCAGGTAGGCCTGCCAATACAAGGGGGACTACTGACTCTTTTCAGGGTGACTCCAAAAAGCAGCAAGGGAGTTTCTGTACGGTCAGCATCAAATTCATGTTGGTTTACTAAGTCATACACTCCAAAAATATTCAGAAAACCGGGCAATTGAAACAAAATAAAGCTAAGCTATGTCAGTTTTTCACTACCAAATAATGAGGAATATTAGCAATATACTTATACATGCTACAATTTCTATGAAATGTTGGTTGCTCCCTACATTATTCCTGTGATTCAATGATGTTTCTGAGTAAAAGTTGTGTTCCTGCATGATGTGATGCTTTGATAGTGGCGGGAAAACGCCTGAGTATTTTGCTGTAGTCAGCCTGTGCGGTGACTGAGAGGGGGTGGGGGGTTAGTAGCCAAGCTCTGACCTCTCTGGGCCCATTTCTCTGACAGACATTTGTCACTCTGCGGAGGGCTGTGTGCAGTAATAGATTATTGACCACCTCAGCAGTCCTCATCACTCTATACAGCCACCTTTATCACCATACAGAAGAAAAGACAGAGAGCAACAGTATGAGAAGCATGTGTTAGGATGACCAAAAACACAGAAGCCTCATCCGGTCATATTACATGCATGTGAATCATTGTGTCCTCAAGAATCAATGCAAATGACATCAAAATCTGCAACACACTGCAGCTGTTCTCTGTCTATTAACATCAGGGACAAAACAAGCCTGAGTATAAATAGGCTACAAAGTTAAAACCTGTTCCCTTAAAGAGGCTGCGACACCGGACTGTCTCTGATGAATTAGGGAGGGAAAGTAGGTCTTTCCTCCATATTGTGTGTTTTGTGTTTTGGCACATTCTGGGCTCCTTAATTGTATGATAATTCATCTCGGAGCACTAATTTACCCCCTGCCAGTCGTTTTAAATGTTGGACCATTTTGTGAACCAGCACACAGAATTAGAAATGAGCCGATGGCTCAAAGACGAGTGTCTTCCAGCTAAGGAGCATATTTCTACCCATATTTTCTGTGTTTTTTTCCAACACAAGGGCTTTGGGCAGTTGAGAGCCCATATGTGGTATTTTCTGACAGAAAGACATTGTTTTAATGTTTGATGTTTCGTGATTTAGATCTATTTTGGTTAAAAAAGTTTGTAATAAGTGATTTTATTTGGATTTTCACATAAAGAATTGTGTGATATCATGAGAGGTGCTACACAAAAAAGCAAAAATGGCACCAAATTAGCATGCACACATAATGACTCAGAGCCAGTGCAGTGTGATGCTTTTGATGTGGCATGTTAGGTCTGCAATATGTCCCTCTCCAGCAATTCATATAATAACTACCTGCTGTTCAGATTCTTGGGCCCTGTCTGTCATGCGATCAGGGGACATTTAGGCTTATTTTGCCATTGCTTATTTAGCCACGGGAGGCCTATTAATTTCAGCAGGCCCTGTCCTCTCCAGGGGCGATCGCTACCCGCAGCATGCACGTCCCATTGTTTAGTTCCATTTACATCTGTGGTCAATGAATAATGACAGCTCCAACACAGCAACAACACATACTCTCACACAATGCACAGGGACACAAATAGACACACCGTCCCCCAAAATGTAGGTTTAATAAGAAAATTAATGAAAACGGAATTTAAATGCTTTATCTGCAGAAAATTATGATTAAAAGCTGCCTAGTGCCAAGCGAAGCTGTAACTTTCCTTTGTGATTCTCCGCCCTGTTAGAAATGCTGCTGGTACGGCTGTTATTTTGGCATCCTCCCAACCGTATTTGACCCATTAAATTAGCCACATTGGTGCCATGCTAATGTTGAGGTTTTCTCTCCATCGGGTGCACAGACTCCTGGCACCCAGTATTTCGCACTGGCTGTGCAAAAGAGGCTGTGCCACTGCTACCACACATCATAGAATATTAACCCTTTTCTGTTCCATGGCAAATGCACCAGATGGCACAGCACAATAACAGCTGTCAATTTCAAGGCAGTGCCTCTTTGCTGGATTTTTTTTCCCCCCCTTTTGCTCTTTGGGATGCCGGGAGGATTTTTTAAGACATAATAAGCGAACTGATGTGCTGTTTCAGATCGTAATGAATCAAATGTTAGAGAGGAGCAAGAAGCGTGTTTCCTCCCTGGGAAACCAGAGAAGTGTTACGGAGTGAGTGCAACAGTCAGCTGTGACTCAGAAAACACTTGATAAACACACACAACACACACACAGTGCACGAGTGTTTTCACATTAAAATGTAAGGTGCCAGGGTAAGGTTTCCCCTCCTTGCACCCGAGTGATTGCCGTAGTCATGAGATGAGGTCCCTGGTGCCCCCTCAGCTGCCACTCTTGTTAAATTAAAACTGAGGCCACCAAATGCATTCCTCATTGTGAGCCTAAAACGAAGGAAAGTTGTATTTGGCCCAAGTGGTGGCTGGGGAATTGTCGCGCTCGCCCAGTCTCATTCGCCTTATTTACATGATAAAAGCTGGAATCAGGAAGAGCCACAAGCCCAGGGCTGTGGTGCTTTTTTTCATTTATTCATTTCTTTACCAACATCACTTCTCTTTCATTGGAGGCGAGTGACGAAATCATGCTGGCAATTTGAATTTAGCTTAACACAGTCCCTGGAAAACAGGACAGGGAATTGCCTCTGTGAAGGTCACGTGGTGTCTGAATGTGAAGCAGGGAGGATGTTTTACATACCTCTGACTGGCCCATCATTTTACCATTTGCCAGGCAGGGCTTTCCCAGTTCTGTTGTGAATGGTGCCATTTCATCACTGTTCTTATACTCAAGAGGACTCAGGACTACATGAAAGGAGTAATATGGATTTTTACCTTAGCCTCCTTTTCAGGTCAATCATCTGACTTTCTTCAGCTGCAGTTATGAAAGGCAGACCCACACTGTATAACTGTCACAGAGGTCATCTATCCCTCTCACACTGTGCTTTGTAACTCAATTTCCCACCTGGCTTGAGCTGAGGGTGACACGCAGAAGTCAATTCCAATAGCAGCTCCCAAAAGTGCACGTCCAATCGAGAGCTCTGCAGTTTAACCTGAACGGACTTCATCAATCGCAGAGTTGAGGTAAATCAATTTTGAATTGACCTAAGTCCCAGCGCTCTTTCGGGAGACACTGCGTTGTCTATACGTGATGGCTGTCCGCACCTGACTCCGCTAAACGAATCTGACTTAATGACATCACACTGGAGCGTATAACTACCACACTCGCCAGTGATCCTCACTTGCATTTCTTCTCTGAGAGGCTTTTTCATGCCACAGGTTTCTCACCCCAAGGCTAAGAGGAGAGAAGTGCAGTCAGCAGGAGGTTAAATCCATACACATCTCCTGAGATCTCATCACACTGATGAGTGTAAGAACTCATATGATCCTGCTAATATCTGAGTGTTTGTCAATACCAAGACAAAAGTGTATAATTACAAAATGAAAGTACAAACACACCTTATCTCAGTGTCTGTGTCGGGGAAACAGATGATGAAAAGCTAGTTACATGAGAACAAAGCTGAAACACACACGTGAATCTGCATAAGTGGATTGTCTATTTGTAATTTTCATAATTAGCAGTATACCTTTTCACATCTACAAACGCCTTCTTCATATCCCCCCTGCCATTTCTCCCAAATGGTATCCTCCCCCTTAAAGATTAATTGAAGCTGGGATAAAACAAAATGGTTCCCAGGGGGTGGCTCACTGTTTGTTATTCATGTGGGTCTGAAAACAGCAACAGTAAATCCTCTAAGTTGTTGTTAAGCTGGGGATATTACCATATGTGTGCCATTTCCATAGACTGACAGCTCCCTCTGGATCAACTGGGGACTATTGATCTTGCAGCACTCCATTTCAAGTTAATTGTGCTTGAAATGAGGTCCACACTCCCAGGCATACCTTTGTTTGAAAGGTGGATATTCATTTTTATTTGGCAGGATGTTGATATCAAAGACGCAGGATATATTCCACATTCTGTTTATGTTTATCCTGCAAAAGCAGTTTCTCTTGCAGTGATTGGTCAAACAGTCAGACACTGATAATAGGCTAAGAGTGCCGGAGCTCTGTTTTAGTTTATCTCAGCTATGATTGGACAGAAATAAAGCTCCACCTACAGTGATAAAGAAGGAAAGAGAAAGAACTTGACTTTCATCATGCATTTCAACAAAGATTTTAAGACAGAACCATGAACTATATTAGGGTTATTTTTTTTCTTAATATACTCTAAAATTGCAAATCATGTATCAATTACTGTGACACGTATAATGTGGTGTATGAATGAGTGCATGTAAATGCAGCCATAGGTGGGGGAAATGTTAACGTGGGAGCCCCAGTAGTGGTAAAGACAGAAGGGTGTTTAACATAACCTGTGATCATTTTCCAGGATCAGAAGTGCTAGCTAACAACAAACCCTTGACCCTTGCACGTGTGGCCATGCACAGGCCCAGTGCAAAAGCAGCTACATGTGTACACTGATCCTTAAATGGATAACAGCAGAGACACTTAGGTCAGCAGTGCTTCTGATCAACTTTGACATCTTTGCCTCTCCAAACGTCAGAGCCGATGTAGTAAAGGTTCTGTATTTTAAAATAAAAAAATGCATTGATGTGGTTGTACCCTGATGAAGCAAATGCTACTAACGCTACTTTAAGCAAAGTAAGCACACTTTCCCTCATACTGGCCGGGACAAAAACAAACAAATACCAGCAGCCAGTAATTCATCTACTCATTTGCGGCGATTATTCACAAGAAATAAGCCTAAACAGGGAAGCTTGAAAGCTTCTTATGCCAGAGTTCTTGGGATTTTTCTCCTCCTAGACTTGTTTATTTTTAATTCCTAATCACAGAGAAACTGTCTGCCCTGCAAACTTGTGCCAGACTAACAGAAAAGGTGAACTTTGCTGCTGGAAAACACCGAAGGAATACTGAAAGTTTCACAGCTCTGTGGCTACTGTACGTACAGTATAATCCCTGTCATGATTAAGTGCAAATCGGATTAGTATGTGTGACATATGTGTGTTTTTACAGCTACTTTTTGACATCCTGACAGAAACAGAGTGTGAGAGGTAGACTTCCAAGGAATGAAGCAAAGTACAACCTCATTAAGACAAAAGAGAAAACGGCGAGGTATAAGCTCTGTGGCGGCCCTAATACTGCCACTCTCACTGATTAAACCTCTCAGTCTCAACTGCATCATAATCCTGCCCGGAACTCATGAAGGTGGATTCCTTAGTAGGAGGGGGGAAAAAAACATCCAGAGAGGATGCCAAACAAGTGTCAGTCCCAATCTGAACACCATCTTGGAATATTCCCACTGCTCGTCCCCTGCGAGGCAAAAAGCACTTTGCTGGGGATGAGAATGATGCAAATTCCATCTTCCCCAGTAATCACTCCCACACCAGCCTGATGTCCCTGACTGTTGCTGGAACTATATCTGTTATATCAGACAACAACAAATAAAAGGTGTGTAATGGAGGACATTAGAGGGGCCAGTGCATGGAGGCAGGATTTAATTTGCATGGCAGATTAGCCTTCTAGTCCCACTGGTGGGCCCACAGCCTCGGGGGCAAAGTCACCCCTTTTCCCCTTTCTTCCGTCTCTTTTATTCCTTTATTAATAGGATCTAGTCTCTTCAAATCCATTAAGTCAATTGAGCAGTTCCATATATAATCTGATTTCAAATCCAGCATGAAAATGCTTAACCAGTGGCCCTGGCTCCATGCTGGTTTTCCTACTGGTAAGCCCTGTGAGGGAGGAGGCGGATGCACAAATCTCTGCTCAATAAAAGATGCGAGGCGATTATTTATGAAATGCTTTGGCCGTATGGGGACAGTCAATGTGTTCTGACACTGCAAAGTCAGTAAAACATACTGCATCTGCATTTACAAAAAGGAAGAAAAAAATCCCTGAATGCTGTATACAAAATAAATACATGTTACATCTTCCGGGCTACCTATTTCCAAATCCCAGAGGAAGAAAGAAAGATTGAAAGAGAGAGAGAGAGGAGAGTAAGAAGATGAAAAAAAAGAGAGAGAGAGAGAGAAATCTCGGCTGGAGGCTTTTTGGTCTCTGCCCTCTGTGCACTGGCCTGACTGGGGCCAAGTTACGCCTCAGTGCACCAGCGAGCCTCAGCTTTACACAGGCAGACAAATACACACACACACTCACAGCTGGGGTTACCAGTTATTAGACAGCAAGAGGAAAGAGCCAAGTGCACACTTTCACAAAATCATGCATTCATAAATACATTTACACACCCTAAACTCTTCTCCCTACAACACATAACTGAGTGACATGGAGGCGAGCGGCTTGACAGCTTGAGATGCTGCATATAAAAGGCACAGATCACAGATACAGAAGGTTTGTAATGAGCTGCGTGGGTTTTCTCTGTCAAAATATATGTTGAATATATTCATTTTATGCAACAACAACAAAAAAGTGATTGACGAACTTGATAATAATCTGAAACATCTAATCAAAAAATCATTTTGTCATTATTCATTTGAGCTGCCTCACATGAAATCATCATCTGTGTGTGTGTGTGTGTGAGTGTGGGGGGGGGGGGGGGGGCTGCATGGTGTTTTCTATTGACTTTGAACTTTCGCCTAAGGTCTGCCAAATGCATGATATCCGTCACTACAGGTGCATTATGAATCTTGGGATGTCAACCTTGAATTACAGCTGTGAACCCACCAAACCGCCACCCCAATCCACATCTTATTAACATAGACGGAAACGGCAGCAGCAACAATGTTTTGCTAACAGTTCATGCATTACAACTCAGGGGAGGGTTAGCACCATGCATCCCTGCATCTCAAACACACACACACACACATGTTCCCCTGTGTGATTCAGAGGAGGGGGGGGAATAACACAAGGCTGCTGATCAGAGCTGCTCAGCCCACTTGCTCTGCACTCGGGGCCCCTGACAGAAGCAGTGATGTTTGAGATGCAGGGAGCCCTGAGTCGGTCCATCACTGATTAGTAAAAACTCCAGCTCTTCCAGCTGCTCTTGATACGCTCATCTGTGGATCTTGACACGAGCTCGGAACAAGCTTATTTTATTTTTTTTCCACAGTAAGACATAAGTGGACACAAACAAAGGCGCATGTACATGAGGTGCATGCACACACAGACAAATGCTCTGCATGTGTGAGGACTGTTGTTTAATTTGTAAAACACTGCTCAGCTAAGCTGAAGCAAAGCAGGCAATTAGAGGCTCCTCTTCCTGAGCACTTGACTGTATTCCTTTAACCTTTACACAATGATTTATGTCAAAGGATTTGTCACCTTCGCAGTGGGGCCTTCGCACACAGCTTTTCAAAAACACACAATAGGGAAAAAAGGAGGGGAAGAAACTTAAAATCCTCCTGTGAGGATTTGGGAACTTATATAACTCCCAATTATCAAAACTTCTTCTTGCAGCCTTTGCAGGCCTCCCCTCTGTTTGTAAGACTCACAAAATATCTACAGTGCCACTGAAGAGTGTGTAATGCCTGTGTGCCCACATGACTGGCGAAAACACTCCTGCTCTTTCTGCCCTGCTGAGTCCTGCTGCATAATGGGGGTCTTGAAGGCTCTGGGCTCAGAGCAGGCCTGCCTAACAAAGCCTTGGTGGCTTGCAGCAGACAGGAGAGTGTGTTTGCGAGCCGGTTGCCAAAAACTAATTTTCAGGAGGTTTTTCTGTGGGATGCAGTGGCAGCAGCATGACAGTGTGAGGTTTGGATATCTTGGTGAGCGGGGAGGGCTGGGGCTGAGATATGTAGGTCTTTTGTAGAGGTCCAGAGAGTTGGCTCGAGAAGAGGAAGTTTACAAATTGGTTGTTTAGAATATATTTCTAAAGTATAACCAAGGTTTGTTTTTTGTTGTTTTTCTTTGTTTCAGTGACATTTGTTTTAAGTTTTATCAAGCAGGTTGTGGAATTAATTTCAGATTAAAACCACTAAGAAATCCACTTTCAGTCGTCTGTCAGCTTGTGCAGTATTTATTTCACTGACTCTGTATCCATCTCTCATGAGCATTTTTATCCGCTATAGCCTCACCACTCACTTTCCTTTTCGCTCCACAGTAATGTACCTGTTTACCTGTTGGGTGGTCTTTAGCTGGGGCTAAACTAAAGCCCCAGTCCCTGCAATCTAAGTGTAGAGTAGCTGCTAATCCGATTTCAAGAAACAGCCAAGCCCCCGCCTCCCTACCCTCCAACCCACTCTTGCCTTTCACCATCCCAGCTTACCACATCTCCTCAGAGAGGGAGGGAAATAAAAGAAAAACTGGGCAAGAGTCGAGGATGTGGAGAGAGGGATATTTAAACTGGGGGTTTTGGTTATCTGAGCATTTTTTCAGCTTTAATAATTCAAGACAACATAACCAGGCCTCCTACATGTAGCTGGCCCTTTAATAAGGTGTGACACTGAGGACATATTACCTGCTCAATGGCTGGTCTCTCCTCTGAGTCCACTCTGCCCTCTCTGGGACGTAACTGAGGCCAAACATAAAGCAGTGTTTCATGGTGCTGGGGCTTATCTGGCCTCTAAAAGTATGTGAGACATGCCAGGAAACAAAGGAGCGTCTCTGCGCCCACTAGCAGGATGAGCATATCCCTTTTCACAGGGCCACACATGGCTCATGGTGGGTTTTTAGTGGAGACTGACCAAAACGGTGTATGGACCACTGCAGGTGGATGAGAGGCAGAAGCTAAACTATCAGTCTCAAATGTATTTAAAACAGCTAATTTTTAATCCTTTAAAGTGAATTTTTCAGTCAACATATTCTGATTAAAATGTTGACATTAGTCAAAGTATTAGGCTTTAATGGAAATATTTAAATATCTATTTATAAAATTGAACATTTCTTTGGTGAGAGGCAGACAAATAATCCACATCTGAATTCGAGGTGAACAAAATCTAGAGTCTATCTGATTCTGAAGAAAGAATCTTAAAAAATAGGAAGTTGAGTTGTAATCCCGTATATTTTTAACACATTGATGTGCAGTTAATCCAAAAAGCATGACGATAACACAAATACACAGCATCATGGTGAGAAGACAAGTGGACCAGGATACAGTACATAGAGAGGCTGCAAACAGACTCCACTCACCATAAGGAAAGCATGGCCTCAACTGGCCAAACATGAGCAGTACAACTAGCTGCACTTCCCAGCCTTCCCTGTGTTTGTATGGACATTAAGCAGATTAAGCAGCCATGCAAAAAAACACAATTTCTTTGGTATAAATTATGTCACAAAATATTTTTGAGGCAAATGAAATATATAGATATATACATATATATTTGTGCATCAGGCATGTTGCCCCTTGAGGGAGCATAAAGGTGGACAAGGCATGAATAAAATGTGCTGTAGTATGTTTGACATGGTGAAATCCCCCCAACACACACACACACACACACACACACACACACACACTTACACAAACACTGGTGTTAGCATGGCATTGTGTGTGACATGAGGGGATCGGTGTCACTGTGTCACAGATGATCCCTGGTGTACTGTTTGACAGCAGACACCCTCAGGGCCCTCTTTTGCTGCCGAGGATACAACAGTCCATACGGCATCTGTCGTGCCGACTCAAATGCAAGTCAGTGGGGTGGGGCCACACGTGTCTGTATTTTACATGAATGTAGCATACTGGTGTGTTCATTTTCCTGTGCATGCATGTATGTTGTGCTTTCTTAAAGTAACTGACCGTTGTCCCCCCTAATCCCATCATCTTGCATCATTACACCCACTTGGTGTTCCCTGTTACCTGCCATTGTGGCTTCCTACCAGATTAGCCTCGTTCTCCAGAGTTCCTCCGATGTTTATTTGTCCCTCTTTAACGACAGGTCACTGTGGCTGCAGTCACTAATGACCTTGGTCTAGCACTCCTGCCACAGTAGGATTACTCCATAAATGGTCAGTAAAGACTGAGTGTCTGAGAGTTAACAGCCCCCACTGTCACAAACAAAAGTAAGTAACAGTGACGTGGTTGTGATTGTGGTAGGGCTTCTGTCCCTTCTGGTACAATACTGGTTCCTTTCAGAGAGCAAGGCTTTATTGCCTGACTCATAAAGATAGTAACCCAGTGCTCTAAAATCAACATTTTCTTTTCTTGCCATACTGAAAATTTAGTGTAACAGAAGTAGCACAGAAATAATTGGCTTTGTTTTTGCAGTTTTTTTTATTTAGCATCTGGGTCATATCTGTTTTTGTAAAACTTTATATTAAATTGTGTGTTAGCTTAATTTTACATCTTAGCAGCAGAGCTCTAATTATAGCTGTGTTTAGTTGGTCAGTTCACCAGGGAAATACAGGGAAACGACTTATTCTCCATTTTTATTTACAAAAAAAATAGAAAGAATATCAAATATTTCCATTGTGTTTATTTTCATTTAGCTGAGCAAAGAAAGTTGGAGTAATAATTTGAATCATTTTTCATTTCTCTTCGCTCCAGGTTTATAGCCTCTAATACAGATAGAGATTAAATTACCAAAACTATATCATGCATGCTATGAATTAGCAGTTCTTCACCTTGGTTTCTTTGTTAGCTAGACCAGCTTAGCAAACTAGCATGTTAAAATTCTGACTTGACTAAACAATCTACCATCTAAACTACTAAGTTATCAAGTGCCATCATTGCAAAAAAGGTTAATCAGTCTTCTGACTAGAAAATGTTGCCTAGGATGAGCATATTAGCCATAACGATGACATAAGAGACTTGAACTCAGATTTTTTTGCTTAATGTCAGAGGGACTTTTCAAGGAGAGTATAGATATTAACAGATATTAATCTCAAATATATACATAGATACAATGCAATACGAGGTGCAAAGCTTGTGTTAGAGCTTTTAAACTTGATAAACAACACCCAACAGGGCCAACCATGTGTTTGTTTCACTGCTGCGTCTCCATCAGGGAAACTGAGAAAAGTGCTGATGTGACACTTCTGCAGTTGTTGTGAAGAGAGGCCTCTTGAAAAGGCACCAAGCAGCTTGGCCCATGGGCAGACACAGACAGGCTGCTGCAGATTAGTAGGTTTTCTTAATGTCTCCTCTCTGGTGAAGTTTCTTTCAGAGGGTTGAGAGGCAAAGAGGCCGGCTGAAAGACTCACTCCCCATTAGTGGAGGTAAATGGCTCTTCTGTGAGCAACCGGTTAAAGCAGGGAGGGATAAAGGGCCTCTCCATGCACTTCTTCAGCCAGATTAGTGAGGTGACTCTTGTCTCAAGGATGTAAGATGTTTATACACGCCCTGGGATGACTGTACTGTAGGAACCTCAGCAGCATCATTGTTGTGTTTCTCATCAGGAATTCACAAGGCTCTTGTCGTCAGCAATGAAGGAGGCTCATAATGATTTGAAACTCATCAAGGAGCTTCGTTTTTATACAAAGCTGCATTTGTGGCTTAGTTTTAAATATGCACTGACAACGCTTTTTTCCCCACTACACTTCTTCAACTCAAACTCTGCCTTATTTCTTGCAAGAAGCGGCTGGGGTGGTGGGGGCTGACTGCACCTAATCACCAGTTCTTTGCTACCTTGCCAACTACCAGCCCCTGATTGCATTTCAGCCGAGAAGTAAATACTACATGCTCAGTTACCAGGTGAAATCAAGCAGGCAGATGTGTCTGCAGCCTCAGTAAATACTCGCTGGACCCTGCTTCTGTCTACCTGTGCAGCAGAGTTGCTGAGTAGGTATAGGTGTGTGAGAGTGTGTATGTATGTGTGAGAGAGAGAGAGAGAGAGAGAGAGAGAATATAGGAGTAGGTAGTACTTTGCTGACGTAGCCTGATTTCTAAAGAATAAACATGGAACACGGGTTAAGAATTTCTACACCATCAATCATTAAAACACATCGCGAAATGTAGATAGCTTCAAAACACATCAGTCTTGTTTGTTATGAAGAGTACACAAAGGAAGAAAGCAGCAGAGGGATGTTTGCCAAAGAAGGGGTGAGAATACAATAGCCCTCCTTCCAAGGGTCTGTAACCATAGACTCTAATAAAGTCACTGCCTGCAAATAAAGAGACGCAGCTCAGCTCGTGTTACAACAACAAGGACAGCATTATACAGCTCGGCTCTGTATGAAGTACACCACCAAATGTTAAAGAGCAACAAACAGAGTACACAGTACATTATCGAATGCTGATGATGAAGGACTGGGCTGCTGTATTCTTATGTGAACATTTGTTTGTTTACATTATTCCACCTCTATGTACCATGAGTAACTGCACCTAGCATTCAAATCTCACCATAAACTGGTGTCTGTAGTTGTGCCAACAGTTGAAACCAGTCAAAGTCTGAAGGAGCTGCTCTTTGCAAATATCAGGCCTCCCTGTTGCTAAAGGTTGTGACCCAGCTTTTTATTTTTCTCAGGGCTGTTGGGTTAATGAAGTAACAACAAACTGGGCCTGCAGCTAATTTGGAGTGGCACTTCCTGGCCCCTCCCATTTCCACGAAGACGTATTTGATTTTCTCTTACCTCTGCCTCGGTCATGTGGCTTTCCGCATGGACGCCCTTGTCTCCCCCAGTTGCACGAATAATGGAAACTTCGTTAATGTCATTAATCTGCCGACCAGGATGTGAACCAAACATGTTTAACCTTTCTGAGTTTGGCTCTGCCACATAGCTGTGGTGACTCGGTGGACAGCTACTTGTCAAGAGTGTCAATGTCAGGTTGTCCTGTGGACCCTGTAAACACTATGTGGGAACAACAATGCAAAAAATAAAATTGCTGTATGAGAGGACGCCTGCATCTCTAAGTTTACATTGAACATCTCTTCTAATCAGCCTCACTCTAGTGAACGGGTGTTTATAGATGACAGCACTCTCACTTCCACCATGCACATTCAAACAATGGTAATGTCAAAAGACTGCTTAATGACTAATCAGGTGGCAGTGATTCATGCCTCATTCAAAGCCCTTATTCACACATTCCACCAGCGCCATGAATGGACACTCAGCCCCACATGTCATATACTTTCATTCATAAGGAGAGAACAGGAGAGGAGGGAACAAAAAGGAATCTCTCTGCTAGGATGGGTAACCCAGGGGACATTTTCTTTTGTGTGGCACTCAGCTTATGGGGCCAAATGCCAGCAGGCTTACCTCCACACTGTCTGTCTGTGTGGGTCCCCCTTTTCCTTTGTACACAGTAATTAGGAGGATCTTAATGGAGAGGGGGTTTATTAGTGTCTGAGGAAGGCTTTAAACGTCACTTTAATTAAGGGGGATTCGACAGACAGCTTGTGTGGCAATGTCACCCGTTTTATAAAATCCTTGTTTGGGCACAACAGGAAAATAGAAGTGGGTCTTTAAAAGGACAGGGGGGGGGAGGCTTTCCAAAAGGAAGAGTGTCTAGACCTGCGGTCAGAGGCAGAATAGATAGTTTGACCCTGGCTGAGCATTAAGATGACGATCATTATCTGCTAAGAAATTCCACATATGTGCATGTGGGGTGCAAACAAACAAAAAAAAGAAAAACAGCCCCACCTTCCCCTCTGGAACTATTCAATTCAAAAGATAACCTCTGCTAAATCTCTGCTAAAATTTTGGGGGGGATTAATTTATTCTCAGCATATCCTATGGCCATTCATGCAGGATATAAAATCCTAGATTATTTCTTGCTTGGTTAACCCGCATCCGGCCAGTCCCTCTCACAAAGCCATTCTAATGTTGCCATTAGTTATGCTCCTCTGGTGGCCAAAAGATTGATCCCAGAGACTTGGAAACCAATAAATGTATACATGAATGGCAGAGAGAGATAACACATTTCCCACAGATAGTGAGGGGACCGATCGGTGCAGAAATATGATTGGAAAAAGATGATCGATGATACAGCATGGCAGAATAATACTGACATTAAATTCAGCTGTAGATGCTTCAACCTGCTATTCTTGGGCTTGCTCCTTTTTAATAAAACATTTCTATATATTGCAGAAAGGTGTTCATGTATATTGTGCTTTTGTTAAATACTTAAAGATTATTATATATATTTTTTATGCAATAAAGGAGGCTTTTTAGGCAAAAAAGGAAGTAGAAGAAGAAGAAGAAGAAACTGCAATCCCAACAACCCAAAGACAGCGTGTACTCACTCATAAAGAGCAGTGTTGTCACAGACATCATGGGGGCTATAAAAGCAGAGTCTTCCACAATAAATGCAGCTGCTGAGAGCCTACAGAGGGGATCTGATAATGGGCCTGAGGGGAAACGACAACGTGCTCAGGGACCAGAGATTGTCTGGAAGAAAGATAAGAAGACACGGGAACAGGTTATCAGCTAGTTTATGAGGTGTCACTCTGCTCAAACACTCACCTGTTTCACAGGAGAATCATACAGTCACAAACAGGCGTCCCATTAATTCACATCCTCTTCTGTTATGAATCATTTAAAGGTCTTTTACACCTATCAAACCACATCTCATACATAATGTAGATATAGATACTTCCAGCTTATGTACAGGCTATACAAAACATTTTACTTTGTATAAGCAGTGATAGAGTTTAAAGAAATGCATAATTCATTGCATTTAACATTAATATTGTGAATAAACAGTTTTTTTAATTATTATTTCCTTAAAATCAAACTGTCTGGTCTCCACTCTGCGGTCTCTGTCAGCTATAAACATCTGGCAGTCTGGTTACTATGCTGACAATGCTAACAGGCTGCTGTCATTTTACCTCAGAAGGCAGCTCACTGTGGAGCAGTTTGACCAATGAGTGTTCAGCTAAACAAAAACTGCTTTTAAATGTGAGTAACTGATGAATAAATGTGTCTATGCAACTCTGTAGAATACAGCTAGATTTAGACCTATTGACAGCACAAAATTGTGCATAAAAAAAAAATCATGAGTGAAAATGGTACCCACCCTCATACACATTACTGACACAGCACAAGAGGTAATACACTGTAACTGCACGATTTGTGCGGTTATGTTCTGGTTTAAGCTGGTGTGTAAGCTGAGGAAATGCTTCATGTCCAACACTGTGCAGTATTGATGCTACGCTTCAAAACAAGTGAAAACAACTCAGAACAGGCTCCTGAGACTGACGGAAAACACGTCCGTCCAGACCGGCTGTTATAAAAAAAATCATCAGAGTTCAATAGCTATTTTTTTACTTTGTCACTTTGTGATTTATATGTATATGGTATAAACGGGCTTAGATTGTTCAGCTGTCACAGTGCACTTGCACAAATTCCCTAATTGCCTCTATTGATTCAACAGTGCAGGGATTTTGTGTGATGTCCAATAAAACACTAAAAAACATGTATCTACCCTGATAATGTTTCTGTACAGAGCAATAAATTGTTTTGGATTAAGTATTAATTTACTTGAGAGTGCTGTGTTGTTTAGATGAAAGAAATGACTTACTTACATACTAGCTGTATGGCTGGATAGCAGGTGATCACACAACACTTCTGCATGTGAAGCTTGGTGTCATCAGGCCATCCTGGAAGAAAGTCAGAACTATTATTAATAAATTACAAGGTACAAGTAACATTTTTACTCCCTTACATATATGAATATTTAAGCTATTTGTATTCAAATGTAAACAGTATTTTTTCTTTTCCGGTGACTTCTTCCACACACGATAACAATCATCACATCATGAATAATTAAACAGTATTTTTAATCACATTTAGGCAGCTTGTCAATAGCACTAATGCACACAGAAACTTAATGCTTACTGAGTTGGTAAATAGTGAAATATTTTACTTAAATAACTCTAATCTAATAGTTTATTTTACATTGAATAAAATCGTTACATGCCTCGATGTGCAGACAACAATGCCACTAAAACACAGCGCGCACAAAAAAAAATGAAATAAACACAACCTCCTGTAGATATAGCTTGACTGCATGGGTACATCCTCCCCTGATTTTTTATGATTATTCTTTCACCCACGTAAATGATCAAAACAAATGACAATCTCTGTGCAAAGAAGAGACGGAGCCCACAAAAGGGAGTCTGACAGCCATTTCCACAACAGATGTTTTTACAGAGGGGTGTCTTCTCTCCGCTGAGCAGTCTCACACATGAGAGACCCCCAAAAGCTTCAGAGAAACGTCCAAAAAACCAACATGTAAATTTGTAACTGCCATGTCTCAGACTGGTGGGCCTGCGCCAATTTTATTTCTTTAGGAGGAGACGAAAAAAAATATCAGCATACATATCAGGTGTGTGGACAGAATTAGGACTTCAATATCAGAAAAAGACAACAGACAACATTGTTATGTGTTATCATGAAAAGATAAGTCCCTATTGATCCAGGTTGTGGGCAAAGGCTGCACTATTGACAGGAAGACAGAATATGTCGGAGGGGCAATATTTCATACATTTGGCCAGTTCACTCCATCACTGTGAGAGGGTGTTTTTCTGGGCTGTATATAATAACACGTGTGCACTTTATTTCCCTCAGATCAATGGTAATGCGAGGGGGGGGGGGCACACAAGATGGATGCCACAGGCAGGTTAACCTATCGACTGCTCAACAGAGACACACAGGCTGAGACAAGAGGGACCGATCCATCCACTCACATGAACCTGAGCTGGTATGATCTGAATATATGGTGTAATTTCACTGGATTTGAATTGATTTAGACACATTAATATGGCTGCACGCCTTGTTTCTTGTTGCTTGTTGTAGCGGATGGAAAAAGTGCCAGCGGGCAGGCTGGTGACCGTTTCCTGGAGACAGGACATGGAGGCAGACGGGAGGGCAGGCTAGCCCACACAGGTGGCCCGGATCTGGATCAGGTCAGCCTCATTCGGCCAGCTAATCTCATGCTCATGCCCAAAAAGTCACTAAACAGACACATTTGATCAAGAAGAAAAAAAGTGTAAAGTTTAATTAGAAACATAACTTTGATTTGAGAAGTCTTTACTTTTGTACAAATCTCCACTCTGTCTCTCTGACCTTCAAAAGCAGAGAGAGGTGAAACGACTAGTTAGATTTGATTAAAGATAGGTTATGATTGTGAAGGAGGCCTTATATTGCAGAAAGTTTTCAATTAATTAAACCACACTGTGCTTGAATTCACCCTGTAAATGCACCTTTTGTGATGCTTTGGAACAGATTTGTTAAGTGTTTTAACAAATTCTCTGCGCTGATCCCATCTCTGCTGCCTGCACAGGTGATTCGACTGAAAAAAAATATCAAATAATTGTGCGCCTTTCTATTGTGGATGCGATGCTACGCGTTCGCTGAGAAAATACAATAAAATCTAAATACGAAGTCACTCTGGCTGAACTGCAAATTGAACGCTAATAGAAGAATACTGTTCCGACAGACAGCTCATAGCATTATTGTCTAAAGTTGGGCAGAGGGGTAATTAATTTGGCAGTAAATCATTCAATGTTTTGGTGAGTCTGATGAGAACTGTAAAATGATTTCTCTCTCTCTCTCTCTCTCTCTCTCTCTCTCGCAGACATCGCCTCAGCCGACCCCCAGCTCTCTATTGTCTGTATAATAAATGGAAATCTGTGCCACCAGTACAATATCCACATTATGTGCCCTGCCTTGACATTGTTGCATGACATGCTTGATTGTACCCGGGCATATAGGACAGAAATGTATGAACATACCATTAGCACACATTAAGGGTTGACTTCCCACTCACATTCATGTATAAAAGGTGAATTTTTTAAAGTGAAATTTTTTGTTCTTTTGTCTCAAAGCTGAATATTTCCTCCATCTTTGACTTTAAAGGAGCCATAAACATGTTCTATGAAGTACGTGGTTACCATTTAATCTTCTCTCACACACACACACAAAACAATCACAGTGATATTGTTTTGCCACACTATTTGAACTTAATCACTCGACCTCCTCATGTCTTTAGCTCGAGGCCAATGCAGCCTTTGTGATTATTGACACACATTGGTGTACATTAATTTGACTTATTGTATGTTTGTTATACAGTTAAATGTTACATGTAAGGCTGCCTGAGGAGTCACAGGAACAGGAAACAAATTGTATTTCCAGATTATAATATGAAATTAAAGCTAAATTATCAGTGCAGCATTTGTTAAAAAACCCTTTTACACAAATGTATGAACTACTGTATGCACATAGATCCATAGAAAACAATCAGAGAAACAGTCCAAACTAAAACTACTAATGCAATCTGACTTATTTAGAAACTTATCTCCTGCCAGTGGCAACACACCAAAAATCTAAGCTGTGTACTACAAATAAATTCTGCTTTACAGAATTAATATGGATGTTTTTTTAATATGAGCCTCCCAGCATGTTGTGAATCTGGTATTAAATATATTTTCAACTGCTTTTGTTCCTTTTTTTGGACCTGGAACGTCTCAAGAGATCATTTCTGTGAAAAGTAGAGCTCTAATAATAACTCAATGCTGCCACCTAGTGTCAAGAGATATGTTTCAATAAATAGAGGAAATGCCTCTTAAAGCCTCTTAGCATGAGATTTTAACCACTGAAAATTAATTCAGAAAATAAAATATGTGATTATAAATAGAGGCATTTCAGCATTTTGGAGCTAGATGAGATAATAAGGATGTTATTTTCATAGTAAGTGTTAATATGTGTTTCTGGAGGAGGGTGGAATTTTAATGTTGATGCCCTTTAGTGTGTGAAAGATGTGTTATAAGGCTTGCAGACTGGCAGCATCAGCTGTGAACACACACACAGAGAGAAACAAGCCGCTGTAGATTCTACATGCTCTCCCTGATACTGGACCTCAGCTCCACCTGTCTAGCCATGAGCTCAGAGTTGAAACAGAGTTCAGCCAAGTCCAGAATTGTTCTTGCTTGTTTTTATCAGCGACGTGTACCATATTTCCACCATGAAATACTACAGCCGGCAAGAGATACTGCCAAGGGAGCCAGGAAACAATTGACAAGGCATTAATGATTTACAGCTACATACCTGCTATAATACCAACACAGGCGAAGGTAACGAGAGCAGGATCTGATGACATCACTGATGCTGCCTCAGATAACACCTTGGTCATCAACTATGCATGGATCTGGCAAAAGATATAAGATAATGTCCAAGTGAGAGTAGACTGTTTACCAACCTAATGTGAGGCATAGGAGCAGTGTTCAGACACTCGGTCAGGAAGCAGAGATGGGTCACTGCATGCTTTAAATATAGCACAGATATAAACTTTGAAGAAGATCTCCCAAAGATCATATTTAGTGACAGCTGGAATAAAGAAAACGATTTAAATATTAATCAATATCTGTGAATATACGTCACAGATTTTGTTTTGTTTTGGTGTGTGTCATTTGTTTATGATTTGTATCCTGGTCATGTTTTGGCCATGTTGTGACTATATGAATCAGTGTGTGGTTAGATTTTAATATAAAATCTATCTTAGTCAGTGTGTTTTTAATTAATGTAAGACTGTGTTATCTGTTGAAACCATATATCCACGCAGGGGTCTGCGTGGATTTGATAGCCAGGCTGTTTACAAACGGAGGAAATGACGTGCTAATGTTTTGAATCGTGCGGGCTACTAGCAAGCATCACGGATACATCTCCACTGCACTGACCAGCCTCCCCTTACACATTTTGGGGAAAACTTTTAGTTTAATGTCTCCATAATTTCTTTCACAGTAAGTTATTTTTCAATTAAAAATCACCCAGTGAAAGTAAATAAGGTTCGGTATTAAGCGCTAACCTTTAGCTTGCTTGTAGTTGTTGTTAGCTAACATAAGCCCCCCCCTTCACTTAGCTAGCGGCTAGCTCTCCAACAGCCTCCCCGTTATTTCCTTCACAGTGTACTTACAGATGAAGGTTGTTGATGAATGAAACATTGACATTGATCAGATGTTCTCCAGCAGTAAGCGAGACATTACTACTGAGGCGAGCGATGGCGTACGGTGTGGTTTAGCTCATGCTAGCTTAGCAGAGATGCTACTAATTAATTAGCAGCTGTAATGAAATTAGCAGCAGTGCTGACAATGAGCAGCAAAGCTAATACAAGAAAGGTGTGCGCAGCTACACGAGAGTGTTGCAAAAGCTTGTTTTGGTCACAGTAGTTTTGTGTTACATACTTTCGCATCAGTTAAAACTAATTTATGTTTTTGTTAACGTGTTGCTTACCTTATCATCACAGCTAACTTCAGACGTTTGTTAATTTGAATCCAGCTCAAACATTCATGGCAGACTGGACAAGTGGAGTTCAAATGTGCTGCTTTCACAACCAAGCTTTCATAAGTTGTGGTTTGGTGTTTGGTTATTTTTGTTTAAGTTTGTAGTCGCTGTGTTCGCTTTAACACCGCCCGCTGCTCTCTGACTGTGTGCTGTCTCTGCTGCGCAGCAGGAGAACACCATGGACCTCCAGAAAATCATCCACACTGCACTGCACGAGTTTATTCAGACTTACATTCCCGATGCAGATCTCAGGTACACTGTCCCTCCATTAGCTATGTTGCTTCAACAACAACAACAATACAACATGTGGTCAGTTTTGCGTTAACTTGTTTGCGTCCATTGCAGCACGCTGGATGATGTTCTTCTCTCCTACATCACTGGAGTCCTGGAGGATCTTGGCTCACAGCAGAGTGTTGAAGAGAGCTTTGACGTGGAGGTCTTTGCAGAGATGTTAGAAGCATACATACCTGGCTTTGCTGAAATTGACAGGTAAACATGTTCTGAGGTTCTCATATCTGACCAATAAACTGAGAATCATACTAGAATAAAGTAAATATAAGCTTCGCTTCTTTGGTAGAAGAACAATAGTAATACTTTCAAGAGCAAAATCACAATATATAAACTCAGCAAGTTCAATTGTTTATGTATTAGACACACTGGAGACCCCCTCAGTGTATCCAGGACGCTACGATGCTCGTGCAGTATATCCATGTCTTATGATGATGAGGAAAAACTCACCAGTCCTTGTTCAAACAAACAGCTTCTTTTATCTTGCAGTGTCAAAGTCTGTGAAATGATGTTCAGTCTTGCGTCTAAGCTGGCCACTGCTCGGACCTCAGGTAGTACACATGCTGTACAGTATTGTGTTGCACATAATGTTGTGATGTTAAACAGATTTGTACTTTTTTTTAGCCGATGAGGAAAGCAGTGTGCCTGAGGCACACGCAGAAGACATCAGCACTTTGCCCAGCGAGCCTCCACCAGGAGGAGAAACACAGTGCCTTAAAACACAGACAGAGGGCGCAACAGCCAAGGTGATCCTTCCAGCACACGTCAGCCTTTCTCCTTGTTTCTCCTGCTGGTCCTCTCATATCCTTTGAAATTAACTGTAAATGTGTTTCTGCTCAGCAACCAGTGTCAGAGTGGGAAGTCGAGGAGCAGCACCTGCTGGAGATGTTTCCCAAGTGCAGTCTGTCGGAGGCTCGCAGCGCCCTGTCTATTGCCAAAGGAGACATGGAGGAAGCTGTGCGCCTCATCATAGAGGGCGACGTCCAGCTTAGCCCCACTCCTCTTAACGTGAGTCTCGGCTACACACAGAAACACTGGCAGCGTTTTATCTCAGCATAATCGATGGTATTCTGTCGCCTCAGGTCAACCATGGGAAAAGTTTTTCTTTACTGGCAGACCAAAAACTGAAAGAGAGCATCCTTGAGAAGTGAGTGAAGATTGTTCCACTCAACTGTCGTCAGTTATGTGTATCGGTGTTTATGTCTGCGTTTCATCTTACCAGGTACATGCTAGTGGACAATGAGGAAGATAACAAAACACACCGGCCCGTCGCCCCCAAAGACGTAAGATTCACTTCATACTCGCTGGTTTACAGTCAGTGTGTTTTATAACGTGAACTGCACTTCCTCTTTTAGGCCCCAAAGAAATTAATCCGGTATCATGGGAACCAAGTGGTCACCACGAAGGGAGAGCGATATCAACTCGTGAAGAAAAATGAGACGGAGGACATGAAGAAGACGTACGTCAACCTCAAGCCTGCACGCAAATACAGATTCCATTGATGACGAGCACAGAACTTTAAGAGCAGCTAATGACGATCTTGTTTACACTTTTTTTTTATTTATTCATTCAGTCTGCATTAGCTACATGTTTTTCCCCCAAAGTTAAGGAAGACATTTGTTAGTGTGTCAGTGGCTTATTTTGAAGTATTGTTACCATTAAATGCCTTTGTTGTTGTACCTTATTCACTCTTTTTTCCATCTCAGCAGGTCTGACGTTGCACTGACAGTATTTTGTTTTGCTTTTGTTTCTAAGCTGTATATTTTTTTTAACCCATAGAATACAGATTGATACTTATTAAACGATGTAAATGAATCTGTATTCATTAATGTAAGTTTTATTGGTGCTTAGAGTTTCTTCTGAACATCATAACTCTCTACTACTCTTAATGTACATATTGCAACAGTGCCAATTTCATCCATTTTTAAATGAGAAAATGTTTGTTCACACCTGGAGCTTTTGGACAATTTGTTCTGCTACAAACATGTATAATAATGGCTCAAATGTAAGGTTTGACAACCTGTTATTGTTATTTACTGAGCAAGAGTTAAATATGTGACTTTTTCTTAGGATAATTTGGCAGTTTGTTTTGTAGTACAACAAATTTAAGAGGTGTTCAAACTATTGACAGCGCTATAACTTCTGGTATAATCGTGCGGAGGACCGTGGTCGCCCCCACCAAATGTTAAAGGTGCTGCTGGAGAACTTGAATTGAAAGTTGCTCTCCAGCAGCATCGTCTTTATTTTTGATATAGATGTTTAGATTTGCAATCATGTGTTTGTGAGGACAGGCGGTCGTGTGCTTTCAGGTTCTCTTTACATGTTCCTGAAGTGGTCATGCCTCATCTCATTTGTGTTCTGCTCTGCTAGTAGTTGTGGGTTGTGATTTCTTTTTTTATATATAATGACTGGATTTTTATTTCTTGTTAATTGTGTATTAGGATAAATGGGTTGGTGAGTGTTTCCTTACTAAGATACTTACTCTTTGGTTGTGTTCTTTTCTGCAGCTGTTTTAATTGATAGTATAATCTAGCTACCTGAGTGTAATGTAACACTGAGTGTGAAAAGATGTGTTGTTTCTGATACTTGTCATCAGCAGCAATGCTATCTTTGATTACTGATAATAATGGTGTTACTGTAGAGCATGGGATGGAGTACCTGAAGCTGTTTTCTCAGTTTTAACCCCTCGCTTTGAGAAACTGCTGACGCACAATTTCTAGTAAAGACTAATTTTGTAGACTACTGCTGACATTGTGTCTGTTCATTTATTTCCTCCTCAAAGTAATTATTCATAACTCTGCAGCGTAGAACTTAGCAAACCAACTTTAATCATAGGAACAAGGAGAGGACATGTCCTAAACAAAACACAGGCCTCTATTTCTATCAACTGCTCAGTCTTTACCACAAAGCCAATAGAAAAAACTTGCAAAAACATCTTGCAACATTTTATGCCATGCCACCGTTAGGCAAGGCACAGTCAGTAAACAATTAACCTAGCAATTACTAGAGAGATGAAACATCAGTGTCATGTAAGGTCATTTCGTTTTTAACACTACAACGGACTCCGTGCAGTTTGTCATCAATACATATGCACATAATCACGTGTAACATACCCACCTCTGTTCTGTATGTTGGTTTGGCACAGACAGCACAATTATTACATCATCTGTCCTTTTTAACATCAATCTTCACAGTAATTTAAGAGAACACTTTGAATTTAGTGGCAACTATCTTTCAAGTTGGTGACGCTTCAAGGTCTTTCAACATATGGCTGCAAGTAAGTGCTTTCTGGGGGACTATAAATACAAAGTTTTCACTGTTGTGTCAGATCTGCTGCATTTAAACTACTGTGCAGGGAGCAAGACACGTATCCAGCTCAGCATGCCACTGCATGCTTGAACCACTAGATGGCGCTTTGTGTTGCATTGCAAAGGTTACATCCCAGCAGATGATCCCACTAATAAAGTGGGCAAATAGTATTTTTACATAAATCAGTCATGTATGCAGTTTGTTCCAATTTACTGACCACGGTCTTACCAAGAAAAATGGATTACTCACATATCTGTATTTGCATCACTTTCTGTTAATGATAATGCAAAAATGGAAAATCCTTGAAAAGCAAATCGAACTAGCAAGAGCATTTATAACACAAGAAGCAATCTCTGCTAAAAACGAAACTTAGCTGGCTGCAATATATTCCTTCAGCTAAATATCAGCCCCTTTTTAATGTTTAACAATGTAAATCAGAGGCTTTAATGCGTGCTTAATGCTGCCTTGCAGATCACCAACTTAATATTCCCAAAATACACAACACAACTCTCAACCTGTCTTTGTAATCAACATGGAGAAAACAAATGGGCTGTACTGTATGTGTATATATGTAAGTGCTGCCCCCCTTGATTGTCCATTAGTGGTCAAAATATTGAGGTTGCTTACAGTTCACAGTTAAAGCTAGTACACAATTAGCTTAAATTGTAAGACTGCTGAGACAACACTGGTTGAAAATAAGGACTCCTCTACAAAGATAAAAGAACAGTTCTTCAAGTAGGTCAAATTCCCATGAGTTACTCGGATGTTTCCTCTGTAATTGTGATGGCACTCGGACACAGAAGCAAAAATGGTTTCAAGATGGCCGCTTACTGCCGCGCAGTGATACATAGTTCCACAGACAGAATGTGCACACACAGCGGTGTCAGTCTCACATGCATACAGTCCAGTGATCAGGCTGGGGCTCTAGCTGAGATCCTGGTCATATCGCCCTTTGATCATTGTTTTCAGTAAAGGTCCGACCTGCAGCAAATCACAACGGGAGGTGTGTTTAGGATGAGCTACTTCATAGCATACAGACACATATATTACATGTCCCACAGTGAATATATCTGTCCTTTGACTAAATCAGGTAAGCCATAAATATTCACAGTAATTGGGTTGCTGGAGGGGTCAGCATGCCCCGGGGACTTCATGTAACAAGTGACCTAAATGTGAGTTTGATGTTCTAGAAACAGTCAGTGTGACATTCACACTGCAATCGGTACACTGTTGACATAACTGCAATAAAACCAGGTGCATTTACTTCATGTGGATCTCCAAGTGCTTCTCCCAGCATCTTCTCTATATTCCTCATGATGGCCACCTTTTGATGAGCACGCAGAGGGTATTCTATCCTCTTAGGCGTGGGGGCGCCCTGGACACAAGAGTCAAAGAGGTAGGCAGTCATGAAAAGGCGTGTAGTGGAAGGTAAACAACTGATCTAACACTAGCTGGGGCTCAAATACACATACTTTGTACCAGAAGTTTACAGTGATCGTCACTCCGCCATTCAACAGGGATTCAATGTGATGCCACCTGAAGGCAGAACATAAGTGTACATGTGTAAATACAACTACATGACATGACACCAATTTACCAACATTCTGGCTATGCAGTGTTTAAGAGCAGTTTACCTTTATCTACACTTAAAGGTAGGGTAGGAGATTTCATTCTGATGCACTTTTTACTTTTTATTAAAATTAGTGTAACTTCTCTTTACAGTCCGATTAGTTCGGCAGTTTCGCAATAAAACGAAGAATATGAATCATCTATGGAAGCTATAAAACACTAAAAACATCAGCCAATCCTCCGGGACGACCCTGCACAAAGTATTGCCTGGTTGTCACTCTCTTCCTGCTCTGCGCGCACCAGAGAGGTACGTGCATGATGGCCGAAGTCACAGACCGCAGCTCGTCTTCAGGTAATGCGCGTCCATGTGATTGGGAGGCGTGGCTTCGGGGAGAGCTCCCGAGAGAAAGGGGCGTATGTTTACTTTCAAAATCTGTCAAACTCTCACTGAGTTTTCAAAATCTTCTACCCTACCTTTAACTAGTAAAGTAAAAGCACTTCTAAGAGCTTGCATCCATAATTCCTATAGGAAGCCTATAGAGGCACTTCTTACCAGTACATAGGGATGTACAGCACATCTCCAGGCCCCACGACAGCCTCATAGCCAACAACATTTTTAAAATTAGGAAACTTGTCGTAGTCAGGGTTATTAAAATCAACCTAAAGAAAGAAAAAGATGCATTCTGTCAGATACTGAACATCACACAGCTGTTTTTATTACAAGTACAGGCCTTTCTTTTGACTGTTGTGATGCCTAATACAGCTGCATAAAAGCAAAGATAAGTATTTCAAGGCTGAATTTGTTGTGGCTTCAAAGACAGGAAAACTTGTGCTCTGGTTGCAGGTCTGACCTGACCCGCTACCTGACCCAGGTCAGGTCATACTGTAGGCAGGTATACATGTAGATGTATATGAATGGGGCCCTGCTGTACAGTACATTCCTCTTCTATCCTGAATAAATGTATGGACAAACATATTATTTCTGTTATTATTATTTATTATTATTTTATTATTATAGTGTTTTGTGTTTGACTGGGGTCTCTGTCTACTTTCAGGACTTGGGTAATTGTTTTTGCCAGAACACAGAAAACACTAGAGTGGTCAAAACTCTCAAACACCACTGTACATGTCCTCGAGTAGAGCCCCTCTTTCCGTGTGCTTTTACAGTGAGGGTAACTTAAAATGTACTCCCCTATATCTGTAACTTACCTGGCTCTGCCTGTCACAGGGATGGTGCACAGGGTATGGATAGAGATACTCAAACTGGTCTGGAGGAAAGAGGATGCACCTCTTATGGCCTTTAATCTGTGCAAAGAAGTTTTGCTGCTCGTCATAATGTGCTGGTGTCACATTACCTATGGGAAAAAAAAATTAACAAGCTGTGAAGTGCACCTCCACCTCCAGTTCCAGACAGAAGATAAAACACAGCTTTAAAAAGAATTCAGTGAATGACTGGTCAGAACCTCACCCTCCATGCCTATGAGCAGCAGGTTGGATGTCAGCTGTCCCCAGTTTCTCTTGGCTTGCTGCTTGTTGATCCAGTTCCAGTTGAAACCAAGAAAGTCAACGACAATCTTCTTTCCTACTGTGTCATTTAGGGTCTGCTGCAGATATACTCTTCAAATGCATGAGAAAAAACACATGAAACCTCAAATAGCAGCAAAAACAAGAAAAACAGTAGCAGCCCATATTCAAAAGTCCTATAAATATGTCCACAGGAAGTCCGATATTCACAGGGTGATTCAATTTCAGCTGACTGCCTCTCCTTTAAACACAACACAGAACAATATGACATTGAGAGAAACAGGCAGTATAAACCCAAATGTACATCAGGTACTGTGAGGGTTAGTCAGTACATTGGTGACTTTGCTCAGTAAGTGATCTGTGTGTGTTGCCCGGTCAGCTCAGGTCAGAGGAGTAATCTGCTCTCCTCAGTCTCCTGTCTGAATGCTTAGTCATTCGCTCCACTTTCCTGTGCTGCATTACATTTCATGAAGGACACACTGTCACACACACCTGCAGCACTATCACATCTTGTTCCTAGCTGTCTAAACAAACCTCAGACTGGGCAGTGTTAAAATAAACATGGCTTATATCAGTGCAGAACTGAAATCTTACCTCTCCTCTCCTCCAATTTCCTCCATTTGATGCATTTTATCCACAAACTCAGGAAATTTCATTTCCATTCGTCGAGACTTGGGCACAAAGTTCTCAAAGTTACACATTTTCTTTTCATCATAGTAGAGGAATTTGTGGTTTTCTGCAATGTAAACAGAGAAGTCTCCATTTCCAATGTTCTCCTGGAGATACGCAATGTCCCATTTAAGAGCTGGATAAACAAGGTTTGTATCTGTTAAAACCACCGGCTCCTGAAAACAGAAAAAGAACATCTCAGTGCAGGAACGTTACAGCACCTTATATTGGTTTATTTCAGGTGAATGTTCTAATACAAGTACTAATGCATTCATCCATAGAGGCAAAGCTGGGCCCCTTATAGAGGATCACAAGGACTAAAAACAGCAGTTTCAATGAAGAGTTAATTCTCATAGACCTCTGAGTTAAATTCTATTTCCCCATTTTTTGGAAGTGTCGCAACTGCTTTTCAGACAAAGAATGGGTGACATCATGGAGGGTCTATTATTATTATTATATCGTTTTTTGTATTTTTTTCCACTGAAATGTCCTTTAAAGGGCCTGTTTCATCTGATTTTAACAAAACAATAGTTGATGCATGTGCACCATTTTATTGTTTTATTTTTTGTCAGATCCAATTGGCCCATTTTTAATCTATTTATGTATTTATGTCTGTGTTTGGTTGACTGAAGGAGGGGGATAATCTGTCTACAGATACACTGAAACTCGGGTTTATGGGACATAAATCCCAGCCCACACCATGCCTGTGTGTGTGTGTGTGTGTAAGAGAGAGAGAGAGAGCAAGAGAGCGAGATGGCACCAGACACTGTGAGCTCCGTGGGCTACGTGACTAACTGAACGTAGACGCCTGTGCGCGTTCCCGCTGCACGCCTGTGTAACACTGACTGCACCGACTCTCCATCGGTTTCACTTTTGCCGGAGCGCGGGGGATTCTACGGGCGCAGGGAGTTTTTAAACTGGTGAAAGATGAAACTGTAAATGTGTTTCAGTGCAGAGGATCTGTAGGTTTTCATCACATCCGACCCCTTTTTGTTTTTTTGTTTTTTTTTTTTATGCATGGCTTTAAACAATGAACGGGTGACCGGATGATGCCCTGATACAGTTTGCACACACACCGGGACGTGCTGCATTTATTCCCAGAGTTCAGTGCGCAACACAATTTAGATCTTGCACGCCACGTGTGGACCCTTCTCCTCTGTGACAGGAAGCTGATGCGATTCTTTGTGTCTAAACGATGCATTTACTCAAGATGCGTTTATTTGTGCTACTACAATGAGACAGCACCTTTTCAGCCTGTTATCCTGCAGGTTCTCTCATGCAGATCAAATGACACTAAAAGGATCCATCATGCATTATAATTCATTTTTGTGTTGTGTGTTGAGAATAACAAAGGTTTCATCGTTGATATTATTCGTAGAATCATCAAACACAGGCTGGAGACAAGCAACCTTCACAGAATGATCAAGGGTGACACACACTAATGCTGACCACATAAATAAGGACCATGCTTAGTTCTGCTGGTGCAGGATATGATTGACTATTTAACCACATGTTTGTGGGTCCGTAGGTGAGATATGCTCACTCTGTGGGAGAGGATCTTCATCTTGATGATTTCAAAGCCATTTAACATGTATTAGAAAACTGTACCTACAGCAAAGGGCTATTCTTAGGTATTCTTCAGCATGATCATGATATAACAAGGGTAAACGTGAGTGAAATGAACTCATGACACCATAAACATTTACTTCCATGTTTTTTTCACAGCCCAATCAGGAGATTTATACAACTATGTCTAGTAACATAGACAACATGCCACTGTGTGTCCTCACTTGTTACATTTTGCCTTAACCAAGAATCATTTAAAGAAAAGCTATTTACAGGATTACAGGATAAATTAATCAAATAAGGAAAAGCCTCTTGGAAAAAGTCTGCAGCCAAAGTAGGTGCTGAATAGAACCAATAAAGATAGACTGAGGATCCCAGACTGAAACACTCTTATTGCTTTGACAGCTCAATGGTTCTGAAATGTCATCCACACACACATCACTGCATCATCCAGAGCAAGTGCTAAACAAACTGAATCATCCAAGATTTGTCATGCATGAGACTTACTGCTGTTTCATCAAAAAAAGGAGTGGGGGGATTAGATCACACACAGACGATGATGATGTGACACCAGAAATTTGATTAAACTCACAACTTGAATCCTAGAGGGGCTGCATTTATACACAAAACTGTAAAATGTCCGCTGACAGGCAGCAGAGTGAGACTTAGACAAAAACATATGGTGGTCTGCTGCTTATTTTAATGCACATATGCGTCATTAATGCAGATTTATAGCGCTCTGCTGACATGTTAGACCAGATCTATCTGCCAATATAAGGCCAACCATGTCTCAATTACACAATCAGCTTAAGTGTCTTCTAAAAATAGGCTGACTGTGTTATTCTTCCTTCAGTGACAAATACCAAGTGTTTCTCAGAGAAAAAAAAGCAAGAACAAAATAAAAATATGAAAAATGCATTTACATTCATTTTCATTCTGCTGTGTTGACAGTGTTTAGCCTATATTTTTTTTAGTATTGGTTACTAAATTAATGTTTGTGCAGCACATACATATTTTCCTGATATAAAAACGTGAGGTCCATTTACAAGTCTGCGAAAAGTTTGCGCTAGATAACTTTGCGGGTGTTACCTCGTTATTTATTAGCATCTCTGCTCGGGGGTCCGTGTGAGACAGCCGGGGAATGGGTTTGGTTGGGAAAGAGTATTTTCGGAGCTGAGACTCATCCCAGTCCCGGCTCTGGACGCCGCAGAAATCGGCACCGCCTTCACTGTTCGCCGGATCAGCCTCAGCAACGGTCGCCGCTGCCATGGTCGTCGACAAGCGTTGAATCGGCTGCCACCGTCCTCCTCACAATGAAACAACCAGAGACCGGCTGTTCTCGGTAACGCTGTCCCGCTAGCCTACAGAGGTGCTATCATACATGCATTACGGTTCCGAGTTATTAGCTCGTTAAAAAATCTGCACGGCAGCACAGCCTCCCCCCGTGGCTGTGTTCCGTGTAGGTGTTTACACACCGTGTTGACAGCCAGAAAACAAACGACACACGAAACTACATACTCAGGGAAACACTTTCATAATGTTGTGCTTACAGTATCCAACAGCGACCCCTGGTGGTGTGGGTGACTAAATGCTCTTATTGTAATGTTGTAATTCTACCACAAGAGAGCGCTGTTTTACTAATCTTGGTAGTTTTTACAGAGACTAGAATAGAATGCCTTTTATTGTCACTATACACAAGTACAATGAGATTAAAGCCGTCAACCAGTTTCAGTGCAAACAAGCAATGTATAAAAGATATTTAAAAAGATATATTAAAAAAGATATTAAGAAGTTAGAAGTTAGTGCACAGTCCTGGGAATATAAATATGGTCTATATACAGTATTCAAGTATGGAAAAAATATTGCACATGTATATGTTGTAAGTTTAAATATACTGCACATGTTGTGTATTGTCCATCTGGATATGTAATATTGCACATTAAGTCAGTGTATGTGGGAGTTTAGGCTGGTTTAAGCTGTACAGGACAAGTTCTATACTAAAAGATAGATAGATAGATAGACAGACAGACAGACAGACAGACAGACAGACAGACAGACAGACAGACAGACAGATAGATAGATAGATAGATAGATAGATAGATAGATAGATAGATAGATCCGGCCCTCTATGACAAATCCAGCATCTACTGTCCACACCTGCCTATGCTGTTTTCTATGTAGTGCTGGTATAATTAAGTTGAACATACAATACATAGTTTTCAGCATTCCAATTATAACAATTATACAACCTGTCATGTTTGCCCTTGTAATGTATGATGTTTATTGTATGTGTGTACCTCTCTATCTCTCTTTCCCCACGGGGATTAATAAAGTAAATCTTAATCTTAATCTCTCTGTCCTTTCTACCTCTTCTTCTCTTCCTTTACCCAGCTGACTATCAGCAGGAAGGCTCTATGAGCTGGGTCCTGATCAAGGTTTCTTCCTGTTTAAAGGGAGTTTTTCCTGACACTGTCTGCTTGCTTGGGGTTCAGGCTCTGGGTTTCTGTAATGCATCTACAGACAATTTTGTTTGTAAAAGGTGCTGTATAATTGTAAACATTTAAATTTAAATAAAGCATCAACACAGGCCACACGTAAAGCAGATAAATATTACCAATCTTGGAGGCTGTCTTTGTGAGTGTGGTAATGGCTGAGGCTGAGCAAATACATTTGAAATCCTAATTCAATATTTAACTTGGTCATCAGCCTCTACATCACTGTATTGATCATCGTGTGATCATCCCTCATGAGATAGCAGAGCATGCTGTACCTTGCTCGGTGGACTGATCAGCTGAGCCCCACTCTGCTTTGTCACTATCACGGCACAGATTAAATACATCAATCACTTTGATCGTTGTTACTTATAATCTTTGTACAACATTTAAAGCTGACAAAATATAAAAGCATTTCCTAATAGATGTGTGTCTTTTTTTTCCTGAGTCAGGCTTTATCTGCAGCAGGTTTTCACGTCAGGGATTGGTTTGGGCTCCCTGCTGGGTTCCCATGCTCAGTGTTTCCTGTGCAGATCAGTGAGCTGAGCTGATCCCTCTGATGATCTTCTCCCCCAAATTTTTTGCAGATACCCACAGCTGTGGAGACTGAACCACCCCGGTGAGTCACAAGAAGCTTATATCTTAATTCTGCTGACAGAAACAAACACATAGAACATGGTTGTCTTCCTCCCAGCAAGACAGATGAACAACTGATGGAGCGGAGACTCTCTGAAGGGGGCAATGAAACTGTTTCCTGATATTCAATAACTGCTGACAAATTATACAACACAAGCAGCCACAGATCATCATGTAAACAAGCACACAGCGGATGTATAGAGCTCATCTGTGATGGCTTTCTCTCACATTCATGCTGACCCTCGCCCCTCTAGGTGTTGTAGGTCTAAAACCCCTAAGCCATAAATCCTATTAGTCAAGGATTCTCTGAAGCATTATGAGGCGTTTTTCCGACTTTAATTGTTTGCATTATCACTTGCTACCTGAGAGACATCACTCCCAATTAAACAGAACTCCACTGATCCACCTCTAACCTAAACATTATGTATTATATCATTTATGCTGCTATCAGTAAAAGGAAAAAAGAACTTCTCCCATCAAACACCAGTCGTTCCTCTGCAGTGTCGCCCTCCTCCCTGTCACCTCTGGCTCATGAGTTACTGCTGATTAGAAATGGCAGGGCCAGCCTTAGGGATGGAAGCTCAGGCCCCTCGGTCGGAGGTCGTGTCACTCTCGGAGGAAGTTGTGTCTGAGTCACCATCAAGCTGTGCACTGCTTCAACACATTTCAGGTGTGTGGGTGTTGATCTGAATCCTGCAGCTCTCACATATAAAAATATATGTTGATCTTCTGCAGCAGCTATGCTATCTTGACCTATTGCATGTTCCAGCTCAGGTCACATTTACTTACTAGATCTCAGGGTATTATATTTCTAAGTGGTCTACTACAGCAACACACTCCTACTACTGATACGCAGCTGATCCTACATCTTTGTCAAAAAAACAGGTTTTCCCACACGTTAACTTTACTGCTGTGTCAGCATGCTTTGCTTTGTGTGAGTGTTTTTACATGTGGGTGTGTGAGTAGGCAGCAGACTTGCTGACAGTGAGAACCACTGCAACACAGCTTCAACAAAATAAGAATCACAGCCTCATGCAGACCACATTTAAAGAGGCTTTGTGAAGTTTAATCCAAAACATTTGTCCTCATTATATTTTGTTGAACATACTGAATGAAGATTTTCATGTGCCTCTCTTGTGCTCGCTAGACTTCCACAGAGCTGCAGGGCAAAAGCTTGGAATGCTGGATCTTTTGTTGGCAAGTGGGTTTTTGCTGCATGCCAGGCAGACCGATCCAGCCAGCCCACAGGGGTCATCAGAGGAGAGGGGAGTTTTGATTATGATCATTATTTGGTAAATAAGATGTCAACAAGGTGTTTCCTTGACACTTTATTGAGTAAAAGGAGGAAGGTGCAGAAATGAACGCCCCCTTCTCAATGGGACCTCTAATCTCCCCTTTCATGCGTATTCTTGTCTTGAAGGGTTTCGGCCCCGGCTGCCATGTGCTAGTCTGCCTGGGCCTGGCACCTCTTACTTGCAGGTGGGGTGAGTATCCTGGCAAGCATGTGTTTATAAAACCCACTTGTTTGGGCACAATACTTGAACTAACTTCTTTTGAGCGAACAGTGTGAATCTGTGCAAAGCCTTTTCCCAAAGTCCTTTAGAAGGCGACAGCCCATTGAGAGCAGAGAAGGAGGGATTACCTTCCTCGACAGTGGTGCATTTCCGAGAGAGCTGATTAGCTCTGCATTCATTGTTAAATCGAGCAAAGGAAGGCCCTAGAGGAGTGAAAGGATCCAAATAGGTGGGCCCAGAAATAAAACAGCCACAGGACGCCTTGCACAGGCAGCCCAAAGTTTTCCCAACATTTCTTTCCCCCCACTCCTAAGGAGGTGCGGCGTGAAAAAGGAGATTAGCATACAAAATTAGAGGCGGGATGATTTATAAGGGCAACTTGCCTCATGCCCTCCACCCCCAAGGCCCTACTCCGTCTGGACAAAGTTAATTAAACTAGTATTAAACAGTGAAGAAACTTCCAGCCGCTCAGGAGTTAGGGGGCTCTTTGAGGATTATCATGATGAGGGAGAGAACGGGAGGTATTTGTTGAGGCGAAATTGAGAAAGGCGTGATGGAAGGAAGAGTATGCTTTTACTATTCTTGTTAGTTTGAACTGGAGTGTCCTAACCCCAGTGGGAGAAGGTTGTGTTCACTACAAAATCAGGAGGTATGACTGTCTTATAGAAAAGACTGAGCACTCACACTAAGCTGAAGGATAAACACAATCACAGTATTTATTATTCTTTCATTATATTTTAATGGAAGACAAACCGCGGCAACTAACAACAAAGCAAAACTAAGAAACGCTGTGCAATAAATTAACAATGTACAGTACAAAGTGCTTCATTTTATGTACAATTAAATACATCAGGAGGGAAGGGAAGAAGGTCAGGGCCATTCAAAAATGTCTCCTTAGTCAAATGGAAGATATAATTGAAATTTACAGTGATTGCTGCTGAACTGGCATCTGATGGGTTCTTTTGGAAATGATGTATGACGCTGTACAACTCTAGAGAACTCAATGCACTACGTTTGTGTTGTGATTATATGCAGCACAGTGTCTCTGTCACTGTACACGGCTTCATATCTTTAAAATAAATAGATGATACTGTGGATTATTTCGAAGTAAAAACAAAAGCCCAGTGACTTTTCAGAAATGTTGTAAAAATATAAAAATAGATCTTAAATACATTTATACCAAGAATTCTACAAAAAGCCCCTTCTCATCTCCTGTATTATGTTGCCTTGTGCACATCCAACAGTCAATAACTTTTAGTACAACATAGACAATGAATTGGGTCTGAAATTATGCTAAACTTTTGTCCAAAACACAAACTATCAGAACATGCACAGAGTCTGAGTGACGCTGAGGAACCCCTTCAGTGCTTCTTCCTCAGTCTGAGGTTCTTCCGGCGGTTACCAGCACTTTCATTCCTTCCCTTCTGACCTTTCTTCACACAGAAGTACTTGGTCACTGTCTTCCTGCACTGCTCACACTTCACCGCGCAGCACCAGTGGAACTTACAGTTGCAGCTCGACACCATCTCAGCTTTGCGCTCCTCCACAGCCAGCCCGCACTCTCCACAAAGTCTCTTGCAGCTCCGCTTCTCCCATTTGCTCAAGTTCTTGCCTTTCTTAAGGCACTCACGGCCCTCTGTGCCCGGCAAGCCCAGAGTGCGGTTCTCCAGGCAGTAATCAGGGGAGTCTTCGAGGTGGACCAGCTCCTTGCGAGAGATGGAGCTGAAGGTCTCGGCGATGGCCCCCCGGCTGGCTGCGCTGTTCCCTGCTCCTCTTAGGAGGTCCACTTTCAGGGCCCGATGGTACTTCTCCTTCAGATAGTTTCCAACCTCCCTGAACTCTGGCAGCTGCAGCCAACAGGTCTGAGTAGTGCAGCTTCCCGACACACCGTGACACTTGCACGTCCTTTGCATGGTTCCCTTTACAGCCTGGAGGCACAGACAGAGAACCTCACATCATTAAAAAGTATTCTGTTAAATATTATACAAAACAAAGATGATTGTCACCATATAAGTGTGCATACATGTGTGTGTGTGTCTATTGTTTGATGATTGATGTGTTGTCAAATTAATTGATTGTGCTCCAGGCAAGAAAGGGAAGAATACACTGAAAGGAAGAAGTGATAGCTTCAAGGTGCATCGCTGAGTTTCTTTGTCGCCCTCAGTGTTTCCTGACTTCACCCGACACAAAACAGCTGTTGCTTGAAAGGGGACATTTTCTTTCCTCCGGGAGGGGATGAACTTTCTGTTGAGGTGAGGCTGAATCAAAGTTTCACATTGAGTTCCATTGTTGCCTCCAAGAATAAATAGGAGTATTTATTTAGCATGTTCATTATCAACATGTTTTCTGGTGTGAGAAGACCCAATGGAGAGTCCCATTGAGTGGAGAAATGAAAAAAGGAGTTTTTTTTCTCTCTTTCTATCCCCATTTTTTTCTGTTACAATGATGCTCCAGGTGCCGTGGGGATCCCAGGGCCCAACAGGGGGGAGCAAAGGCACCATAAACAAAGAGCACTTCAGCTGCACGCCTGTGGTCCCCTCAGACTCCCTCGGGGCCAAACAAAGACCAACATAAATGTGGGATCCTTATTGCAAGAATAAAACTAAACACTTATTTTAAAAAAAAGCAGAATAATACAGAATGCTGTGCAATGTCTGGCTCCCCAGGATCTCTAATTAAGCTTGCACCAGTGATCCTGAGATTCTTGAGTTGAGGTATTGTCATAAGGAGTATTCAGGGCTGGTAAATAGGCCCTTCTGGTACACCGAACACACTGTTATTATTGGGGACGAGTGGCACCTCACTTATAGCGGCGTGAAAGGGATGCTTGGGTGGCACACTCAGTATAATTCTGAAAGGTGCTTTACATTCTGCAATCAGTTGGAGGGCTTCTCAAAATTTCAACCAAGTTGCCACCCAGTTTAAATACTGTATGGTTCAGATCAAGGCATCGACACTGCATAATTGTAGAGCTGCTACATCTTGTTTCAGGGGAATAAAAGAGCACCTACTGTACCTTGCGCCCAGCCTCGTTGTTATGGAGATTCATGGCTGCCCGAGCATCTTGCCCTGTCTCCAAGGCATCAACAAACTGTTTGGAGATGGCCTCGCCGAAGCCAACGTTGTCACTGCAGCCACCCCAGAGCCAGCCATGACCACCTAGGAGGACATAAACAAGAAAATGTTTTTAAAAAAATGATGTGTCTTATGTGTCATCCTCTGAAGGGGATATGTATGTGCACTGACCACGCTGTCCGTTCCTGCTGTCATCGCAGCCACAGTTGTCAAAGTCTCCAAGGCTGCAGTTCCTGGTTAAGGTGTACATAACCCCAGCGGAGCTGATGGCATGGACAAACGCCGTCTCTCGATTTGCTGTCAAGAAAACTTGTATTAAAATCTCAGTGAGTCCACTTGAATGTGTTTTAATATAACATTTTGTGTAAATTTTCATGTATGAAAATGGCCCCTGTTCTGAGTAGTATTGATGTTATATAAACACGTTTGACCCTTGGTGACTCTGTAAAGAGAGGCAGTGATTCTGAGGGAATGTTGTGAAATGGATTAGTGTGTTTGCTTTGCCACTGTTCACACTTGGCCACTGTAACTATTACAAAGGCTGGTGATGAATCTTTTGCCTACGTAAACATTTCTTCACCCGTGCCTCCCATTCAGAGCTGGGATGTCAGCCTAGAGATGCTGGATCCGCAGCCAGTCAAGGCCGGTGGCTGGTGGCTCTCTGGGTACTTTGGACTCACCGCTGCGCAGGCTGCTGTGCGTGGACAGCTGCAGAGCTCTCTCGGGGCAGTTCCAGCGGTCCCAAGCAAACTGGTATTTGCACTCCTCTATGCCACTCTGAGCTCCTGCTGCCACGCTGCTCGAGTAGATCAAGTAAGCCTGCAGCAGTGAGGATATAGGGAAATATAAGAGAACAGGCGACAGGCAGGCATCCCATAAACTTGGTATCTATCTTCCTACCTCAACCTCAATTAATGAAGTTTTTTTAGATAACAAGCCCTGAATGTAGATAATGATCTTTGTCTGTTCTATGACATAAACATCATTATAAAACTGCAATGAACTGGTACACTCTGTCCCCAGCTGTCCTTGGCCTGCTGCTCTGCTGCTTGTCCAGACTGTGTGAATGATAATATAACTAATATGTCTCAAGTGGGCTTCAGGAAGATAGAGTACCACCTCTTTCACAGGGGTCTGGCTCACTAATGATGACCACCCACTACAGCACTACCTCTTTTACACATTCAACCCTCGGACACACAGAGCCTCTGAATAAGGTCAAGTGTAAGGAGGAGGGCTGCAGGAAAAAAATCACAAAAGGCCAAGAATATCACTGATATAGTGGCCATTGTTGCATACAGGCGGGTATACTGAGGAGCTTGTCTATACACTCGAGTTAAGATATCACAAGAGCCTTTCCCTCGACTCTTCTGGAGAGAAAGGAGAGGAGGAAAGATCAAAAGAAAGTTGAGCTTACCTTGGGTCCAGTCATCAGGAAATTATTCACTGACCTGGAAAAGGAGACAGCTTATTCACTTGGGGAAGCTTCACGAATTCCTGAGCTAACATCTCTCATTAGTGCACTTTGTAACATGTTAACTGTGACACCAGCCGCCACCCAAACCTCAGTGAAGGAACCGATGGAATAAAACCCTTACAGAAATAAAATATATAACAATACAATACGGAGGACAAGGTGTGTTAAATGTAATCACAGTTTATTACATAGGCTGTTCTTATGCTGTTATAAAGACTAGTAGACTGTGTTTAAACCATCACTCAGTGTCTTCACAGCATCTGTTAATAAGTCACAATAAGTCACAAAATGTTTAAATTCATCAATACTTTAAAGCATTAATAAGTTGTTAACAAACAGACTTCAGCTTCAGATCAACTTTTTAAGAGGCACTAAGAACTAATTCATTTGAATTTTCACCACCTGGCAACACAAAATATTTCTTTAAAAATACTGTCTAATAGGCTAAATAGAGTTTTAAATGACGTCTAACTTTAGAGAAAATATCTGTGTTTTATATGTTTTTTTTAGAAACTTCACCCCAACATAAGGAAGGCTAAATTCCTGGTAATCTATTTGAAAATGCCGATATGGTCTCAGTCTTATAAAAAGTCCACATGCTCCCCATGTTCAGAAAAGCAGTCTGTGTGTGTCACATATGTTTATATGTTCTCTTTTGGACCAGATCATATTTTTATAGAAGCCCCCACAACCTGACAACCACAAAAATTGTCTTTGGAAATGGCTTCATATCATAAAGGTTGTTGTTATTATTGTTATTATGATTATTCAGAATCAACCATTGTTTTCCTGGTCCCCAAGCAGTCCTTAGGTTCCTCAAGCAGGCATGTGTCAAATCAAAAAGAAACAGAAATAATATGAGTGATAAAAACGAGACTTACCAGCAGCAGTAAGACCTCATGTGAGTCAGGAGGATGAAGATGTAATAGAAAGCCTCCCAGTGTACGAACATCCTGACAGGTGAACGCGGCTGAGCCTGCGGACGGCGTAGCGATGGAGAGGAAACTGAGCCGCACATGAAACCTTCACCAGGCCTTCCAAGACTCAAGGAGGGGGCTCTGAAATGGAGCTGCTCTCGTCCCAACAAGAGATTATCTGCTTAATTAAAGATTTTCCCCCCTTCTTGCTCTCCTGACCAATCAGAAGTATCGCACCAAGGAGAGACTGCGATGATCAAAAGGGCACCCCTGGGCCTTCAGGGCCGGGCAACGGTGGGCTCCCTGCCTCCATTCAAGAGCAAAGGAAGATCTCTTTAATCCCATACGAAAAGTGTAACACTGATCCCTTGAATTTCTTGCTCGGAGTAAAAAGTTTATTTAAACTATCTAATTGTCAGGGATTGGTGAAGATAGCGCTGTGGAAGACGCGCAGGTTTGATAAGACCGCAAACATGAAGGCTGTTTTTTTTGGAGGATGTAAGTTAACAAAACTGATTGAATCACACTCAGATCACTCAGACTGACAGTGACAGGGGCATATTGCGGTTTAATTTCAGTCGTGGTCAAATCAGACTCACTTAACAGCAGGTGAGTGCATATTTTCCGCAAAAAGAATTCCCAAATTCTCCCGCAATCAGAACATAAAAGGTGGATTGACACGCAGTGAAGTCCCAGCTAGCTATTGATCAGATATAAGTAATTTGCATCACTAATCCAGACGGTCCTTTCCTAACACTGGATGAAGAGTTATTCCCCCACTAACCCCGTCTGACCCTTAGGTCCCTTTCCTTTGGCACAGGCAGGCCTTTTGCAAGCTTCTTGTGTGCAAATTAGGATTAGAGAGTGGGGGGGGGGGGGGGGTGGAGAGGGGACTTCTGAGGGATGTTTTTGGATTAAGATTTAAAGAGAAATGACAAATAAGATGAGACAAAAGAATGAATCATCCTGTTGTTTTAGTTTTAGTAATATAATAGTCTTAGGTTCTGTGGATGCAAAGCAGCTGCACAGAAAGCTTTTTGTACAATTTAACTGTGACAACAAATATGCAAACTGTGTATGCAAAAATCTGACATCGGCAGCAGCAACAGCAACCTCATCTTAGTCTAATGCTGCAAGAACCACAGAACTGACCAGAGCTCTAACACTAATGTGCTGCATGCCATGGAGAGGATGGCCTGACAGTCAGCAGCCAATAGACAGAGGGCTGATGTCACTCTTGGGGCGACAGAGATCTGCTGCAGTGGCACCACTTACAGTGGTCTAACATACTGGACCCGGTTCAAGCTGGCGGCTGCACATCACAGCAGCCAAAATACAACTCACAACGCACACAGAACACTGTGAGGATGCACTTTTTTTTCTTTTGACCTGCATTAAAACATTTGTCCAACAGAGGGAGCAAGTGAAAACATTATTCAGCAAACACAAAATCATCTTTATTGACCCCCGGAAAGGGTGTTCTCCCTGATCAAAGGAAGGGTCAAACTCTATGAGCTGGTAGCTTTGAATGCAGCTCATATGGTGTAGTTGTACTGATGGAGTCTTTCAAGGAATGTGCAAACCATCTGCAGATCATTGAACAGGTGACGTCACAAGTCAACTGCTTCACATCACTGTGACAAGCTTATCATAAAGCGCACGAGGCAGATCCCCATCAGGGTACAAGTGACACATGGCTTTTAAATGTGAATAGCATAGCAGGTGTGGCCTATGGAAGAACAGCTCAGGTATGTCTGCAGCAAGATGTGGATACACAAACTGATTCCTGTGCTGGGTCAACAACAGGGAGCGGTCAACACAACACGGATCAAACGATTTCTATATATGAACACCCAATGGACAACTTCTCATGTTTCTACTCATGAACACCCTTCTGTATTATTTAACTGCTTCTGAATAATCACCTCCACAGTACATTATCACTTGTAATAAAATGTAAGAGAACTGGTGTGATCATAAGTTTTATTCAATATGTTGAATCAGGAGTATTACAGATTTCCAACAAAAACAGCAAAACATTTCTTCACATGTACAAAATTTGGTTTATTATGGTACATATGTTATATACAAAACATTCTTTGAAAAAAAGTGCCATTTTTTTAACACTGTAGAAAACTGTTGCTCTGTAAAAGAGAAGTTGTGACAAATATTCCAACAGTATCATCATTTGGGTTTGTTTTGGTTACACAAACAACCACAATTCTTTAAAGATTTGTTGTTTGTTTTTTTTTTTATATATCTTAAATAATTTCAGTTTTTCACATGTTCCTTAAAAGCAGACAGACAACAAACAACAAACTGGACTAAAATGTAAAGCCGTATTTTTTTCTCCCCCATAACTTGCACTCATAAGGCATTCAGGCAAGGCTCCTGACATGTTTCAATATCACACAGCATGAAGGCAAATGCATCTCCTAAACAAGCCTGACTGGCTTTTTATCTCAGGGGAAGGGAGAACTGATGACTCCGTTGCAAATGAATACAAAATAAATGCAAACAATCGTCTGTTTTCAGATTAGGAGTGACAAGTCTGGTTCTGTGTTTCAGTCCAGAGGCATCTGTATGAATTAACCAGAGGTATAAATGGCATTACCACACAGAACTTAATCCTCAGCTGTATTCAGATACAACACATGGGGACAGCTCAGTGCAGGGCTGGCTGCTGCTGTGTTGGCCTAAAATACAGCAGTGCATGGTTTAGGAAGACTACCGGTACTAGCTTACAAAAAATAGAGAAAACCTTAGCTTTAATTTACACCTCTTCTGGGAATGACATAAAGCAATACTGACACGAGCTGAAGGCAAAAAGACTTGCTTGCAGAAAAACCTTTGCTACAAAGTTCAACAAAGTGCCAAAACTATTAATAAATAGCAAATTAATAAATACCAGATACAGTAAATTATTCTGTAACGTCTGCTTTGACACGCTGCTCACACACTTATTTTATTGTGCTAATGTGGCAAAAAAAAAGGCTTTCATTAAACTCGCACCTCTTTGATATTAAGGTGAAAAAGCTGTACTCGCACATGTAGCCAAGCCTGCTACCTGTGGCTAAAGTTGTTGAGGACAACTCAAACAATTAAAAAAAAAACCCACACATTTTTATGAAAGATCTACAACTCTTTATAGCCAATATTAGTCTCAAGAGGAGGTTTAACTTATAATCAGAAGCTTGGTAATCACCACCTCACCAGTAAAACGCTGCTACGTTCCGTCTCGGTTGTATCAGATATGGTGAGTTAACAGCTGTGTGACTCAGCCACTTTTGTGGCTGCCGTCACCCGTTCGCTGCATTCGTGCAATGATCATTTCATCTGAAACCTTCTTTGGGTCTTTGGCCAAACCCATGTAGCACATGAGATCAATGAAGGCAGTGGTGATATTGAGCCTGTAGCCAAACTCACTAGCAGCATAATCAAAGGGGAATGTGTGATGATAGTTGTGATAGCCTTCCCCTGGAAAAACAGAGTTAGAACAAGTTCAGAGGCAAAACCTGAGTGACATTTTAAAAACCAAAAATACAAGACTTCTGCAAAATCTATGTTGATTTGAACACATCACAGGATAGAGAAGTGACAACTGTTAGCAGCATGTGACTGTTAATTTAATTTGATGCTGAATGGAAACTAATTTTAGGATTTGAAAATCCAGCTGTCGGCTAATGTAATTCACAAGCTCCCACAATCAGATTTCCTAATTTATGCCACAGCTGAAACAACACAAGTTGTGTTGGGTATATCAGTATTTAACAATACTTCCAACGCACAGCTCTCAGGGCTGGGATGTGGATCAAGCTGGATTTACACCAGCAGGGGTACGAAAGCAGTGCAGCCGCCGCTGTGAAACGCTTGCATTTAAGTCCATGACTTAAGTATTTACACGTGGCGCGTAGCAGAGCGTCCCAGAAGCATAGCTCTGCACTGCTCCGCGAGAGATACACGCCGGTACTATAATGGCGCTGTGTTGCACCCCAGACATGTCCGTTTACAACAACCAAGCAGACAGGAAGTCAGGCACCAGAACATCATAGAGTTTCGGGTAGATTTTCAAAATAAAACGCTGTGAGACTGAACTTTTGCTGACTTCAAATCAACACGCTCGAATCGATAAAACTACTGTAGAACTGGCAAAATTGAGATTGTTCTTCAATTTTTGTATTAAATAGTGTAACAACTATTTCACTCGATTTTTGATTGAAACCCCCAGTTTCCTGTAATAATCCACCAAGGTTAGTATTTTAATGAAGACACACTGAGGTTATTATTACGAACTTTCAAATGAAACTGGGAACTCCAATTACTAACAATGTGCTTACTGTAGATAGACACAATAGCTGGAACTTAATGGAGGTAAAAAATATCTTCAGCATATAGGAATTTCCAGCAAACATTTTCCCTTTGCTCTAATTTGCAGGAGAGCATTTACTTGCATGCAAAAAACATGGCCACTGGGTTGGCACACTGTCTCTATAGAGATGGCAGACTAAGACTTTAATTGTAACCAAGCCTAGTTTTTTAACAAGTGAAGAAAATTAAAATATATTAAGACACTATAATGTTTACTGCATGTAGTCCTAGTACAGTATAAGCACAGTAGTACCATGAGTCAAATATCAAAGAATAAGTAATGCTTACCTATGGCACTCAAAGCAACCATTCGGTTTTCCCTTGGGTTAATGGTCTTATCGTAGGGCCTGTTGCCCCACATGTGGGCAGCGCTGTTGACAAGCCAGGTGGCGTTGAGCACCACAGTGTATCTCAGGAGTCCAGGGATAAAGTATGCTACGACCAAGGACTCACCCCAGAAGTACCAGGGCACCAGCGTGGGTACAAGGAAACAGAGGGTCACCACAGAGAGCTTGTAGTGCCTAAAAAAAGAACAAAAATATATATAACATGACATCTCACACAGGTCACAAGGCCATAATTCAGTCTGAGCCTAAGGTACATGAAAACATAGTATAAGCCTTGTGTAATCAGGCAAAACAACTTCAAAACCTATGATTATCTGCAGAAAGGTTTGCACGTCACTTCTGTGGACAGTTCATCCTGACTGTGACCACCATTAATCCCCTCTGCCTGAGAGGAGCAGTGAGTCTGGGATTCGTTCCAGAGTAGTATAGATGTTGACCAATGAGTGGTCAGTTGACACAACATGGACATTCTGTTGAGTCATGGACACTCTCACTCAGGCTATCATAGACAGGAAATTATTTTAAATACCAGGACACCACACAATAACATTGTCAATGGTGCAGTTTCATGGTCTGTCAGAATAATCAGTGCTGAGTGGTGTTCTGCTTTCTTTTTCATCTATTCAAGGTATGCAGCCATTTGCATTACTGAACTGCACAAAATACAGAGCTCTGCACATTTTGTTTCCTCACCGTCTTTGAAACATCACCACTTTGTCTGCCTTCAGGTCAGACAGCTCCAGTTTCTGTCCCTTCTCGATGACGTCGGGATGTTTGCGGACAAGCAGCCAACCAACGTGGGAAAAGAAGAATCCTCGTGTGGCATTGTGGGGGTCTGCATCTGTCTCAGAGTACTTGTGGTGAACACGGTGATCCCTCGCCCACTCGAATATGTCATTCTGCACAGATGCACACACAAACACACACAAAGAAATGAAGTCGGTTATGTAAGGCACCTATGTATAGAAGCTTCAGATCATCAGATTAAGGCGGCAGGTCATCTGGTAGCAAAACAATTACTGTATATCACTCAGATTACATTCCTGCTCTTATTATTGCTTTAACCATCAAAGTTGCAAATATATAGGCCACCAATTGTTTTTCATTTCAAAAGTGCAACTGCTGGCAAGTTATTGATGAAAAATAATACATGTGGAGCTTTTTTTTTACCTGAAAGGCCATGGAGTTGGCAAGAGCGAGGAAGACCCGCAGGGGAAAAGAAGCCTTATAGGATCTGTGGCTCCATAGTCTATGTGCACCGGCAGTCACACCAAGAGCACTGTAGAGGTAGCACACCACAGCTGGAAGGAACACAGGTGAGAGAGGAGAGAGATCTTATAGAAAGCTGTCACCATTGTACTGAGATAAGTTCAACACCCATGAGGGCAGAGTCACTGGGACACCATGTTCTTTTCATAACACTTGGGCCTTGTTGTTCAGAGGTCTTCCAGGCAGATGTAAGGGTGGGTACACACAGGTCTGCCCTCACATTTTTGTTGTTCTAAAACTGCTGAATGCATTTCTATGTGAAGCCCAGACAAGACTTCCCAGGATTTGAGTAACGGGGGCTTCTGATTGGCAAAGAGCATTCTGTTGTGGTGTCACGCAGCTCACAATGGGATGTCTATAGGAATGGTGATTGTGCTTTGTCTTCCCCAGGGGAATAATATGCAGCTCAGCATTGCAAAGAGAGGGGAAAATTATACAGTGCCAGAGGGGAAACAAAGTCCAGATTGTTCGGGAATTTGAGTCATGCCTCAATAGTCTACATATATAGGGCACAAATTCTAATTATTCAGCAAACTTGTTTGAATAGTACCACTGAAATTCAAACGCTTCTAATTTAGGAACATGCAACACATTCCAACAAGCCCAAATAGTTTACAATCAGACACATGTTTGAGCTCTTTCATAAGGCCAGATTAGTTATAGATACTTTACACTGTTGTGATGTTTGTGTGCATCACGTCACATTTAAGTAAACAAAATACATGTTTAAGTAAAATGAAAACCTAAGCCTGTCAGAAATAGTACACCATCCTTTAGTTACTCGACCTGAAAAACCAGCTGCATTAATATCCAATAATCATTTACAAATTACTTTTTTTTTTTTTACCGGCAGGTCTGTAGTTCACTATAAAAAATATTAATTTTGAACTGAAATTATCAGACAGAGGAGGATTACAATGCTCTGATTAACAGTGACAAACACTCCCTAGAAAAAGAAGAAGATCTGGAATAAAAGTGAACACATCCAGAAGTTGTTAGGTTTCCAAGAGTCCTCCTAGGGTTACAAAAGAGGCAGCAGACCTCTCTCAGTATCAGTCAGTGTTCATGACTTCATTATGTAAAGAACCATCAGGAAAATGCCCCAATGACCTTCAAACATTTTAGAAAATACTCTTCTGACAAGTCTAAAGGTAAATCGTTTTGAAGGCATGTGTCATGTTACACAAGCTTCCACAACATTACACCTTCACCTGGTGTAATGTTAGGGTGATGCATTGCAGCTTGAGGGCCATGTAATCCTGAAGGAGGATGAGAGGTCATGACCATGTGAAGAGAAAATTACCTGCAACTGGGTTATGCAGCAAGACACTGGTAGGTCTGCTTCTGAGTGCAATTAAAGATCTGGAGATGCTAGAAAGGTACATGAAAATATTCTGCAAAACAGAAGCATGTGGTTGCTGCAAAACTAGCTAATAAGTTTACGGAGAGATTACTTTACCAAATAATTATTTAGGTCCTGGAACAGATAACTTTTTGATTCAAAATATATCATGTAATGTTTGTTTTGTGTATTAAATTAAGTTTTAATATCTGAAACTGTTTAACATTGGCAAAAGTTGATAAAGACACCAGGAGTGGTCGAGTACTTTTTCCAGTGACTCATACTCCATTATTCTCATAGGCATGGCCCCTCAGGCAGTCTGCACTGTAGTTAGCAATGATCACACATCAGCACATTCTGCTGTCTGACTGTGGCCTGCAGAGAAGGGGCAAAAACAACAAAAACCTGCAAGGCTAAGCCTACTACAGCATTTACATCATACTTACTCCATGCAAGTGTTAAAGACGATGCGGAAGGAAGGAGAACCAGTCCATACAGCGCAGCGATGTGTAGCAGAGACATCAGTATGATATTTCTCCACACCAACGTCCTCGGTGGTTTGCTCTCCTTCTCTTTGTAGGTGTCGTCAAATACATCTTCCACTGTCGATGTTTCTGTAATGGTGTATCCGTTTCGCTGCTTGTTAGCGTGTCGATTACTGGATTCGGCTTCTGTCATTTTTTTAAAAAAAGATGGTGTCCTGAAAGAGCAGCGGAAAAAGAGAGATGTCGCTCAGTTAAATGCGCACAGCAGGATGCAGGAACTGAGAGGAAGGTACGGCGGCTGGCTGCGTTCATTTACTCTCCAGCAGCGCTGAGGCCGGATGGTGGCTGCACGAATAGCACCATAGCAGTGTCATTTTTTTCTTATGCAGCTTCGCCTCGTTTCTATTGGCTGTAAAACTTATAGCACTATCCACCGCCTACCGAGTCTTATTAGCCGAGTGATGTAACGGTTACATGCCGCTGCTGCATGCGACTTTCCCCGTGTGCTTGACAGGTACATGGAACCTGTGTAACGTGGCACACGCCACCGCTGGTGATGATGATGATGATGACCCTGATATCATTGCAGCATGTTGTTACGTGATCTTTTAGGAGGTTATGGAACAGTTTTTAATGTGTTGTTTTAATTTGCGCATGTTCAACTGTTGTTTTGATGTCATATTAGCCATTAAGGCACAACATATGCAAAAGAGTTTGATAACAGGATACCTAGCTAGCAAAATGTCACAATGTTTAAGCGGCCATTTTGATTTTTAAACATTAAATTAGCTAAGCTAGCAGAGCTAACGTTAGCAACATAGTAAGCGTTTCAGCACTACTCTAGCTACATATAAATGTGCATGTCGTGATATTTGTTTATAGTACCGTATTAGAAATATGTGTATTAAATGACAGTATGAAGTTGTCTGTAGAATTGTACCAAAATGCAGCTCAAGCTAATGTAAATTGCCAGTTTCACAGCAGTACATGGAGCATTTTTGACACATTAATGGTTAAAAAAAATTATATTGTAAGACACATTCTGAAAAATAAAAAAAACACTAATTTCCATGTATGTTGTCCGTGTTAAATGTTTCAAGAAGCAAGTCAACTGGACTTGTTAATGTTCCCCGAGAACGTCTTCAATGATCTAAACGTCCAGTTGCTTTGCTTCACACTCTTTAATAACAATTACATGGACGGCTGAGAATCTTCATGGACATACTCACCTTATGTTCTGGTTTCGCTGTTGCCTAGCAACCACTTGCGTGTAGGGATGTCGGTGGAGCGCAGATCAGATCAGAGCCCCCTGTACTGAAGTCTTCTTGTTGTTAACTCCGAGGTCGTTTGGTGGTTTTATGCTAACAGATTCAGGAAATTGATGCCACTGGCTCTAAATATCCTATTGGCTGTTTGCTTAACCGATGTTTACCTCCCTCTTTTTTCACCATCACACAATGTGTTATCATGTAGTTAGCTATACAAACCCATTGCCCAATCTGTCCACCATCGTGATGTAAATATAAATCGTTAATCTGATAAAAACGTGTTGCAAACGAATGTCATTTGAAACCATGATTCACTGTCTGTCATGGGACCATCAAGCATTTATGTGATTTCACCCTTTAACCCCAGTGTTATGCCACTCTTCCCTGGCAAAGGTCCTGTGCATATCATTTGCTGTTTTACAAGGTTTAGTTAATTTCCAGTCTGACCAAAAAAAAGCAAGTTATCTGTATAATAAAATAATAACTTAGAGTTTTTACAGTTTTTAGTTTTAGAGATGTTTGGTATGTGAAATAATCTGTATACCTTTAGGCCAATAAACCACAGAATTACATTGTTAACAGAATATTTCTTGTTGGGTTAAATTCACCAGAATTTCAAAAGCTAAAAAAGGTTAAATATGCTCCCAGTTTGAACCTGGTCACCCTGCTGGGTCCTCTGGGTCTGGATTTCCAGAGGATAAAAAAGTTCAACTGTGGCATCAGTGATTTTGTACACTGGACATCATCATGTCATTTAAAACGTCGAACATCCTATCTTCAGGCCATGGTCACCTTAATGACCTCGCATAAACGGTGGTAACCTTTCAGGCACAAATCTTGCCACTCATACTGAACCGTCGTTGTGTTATGACCTTAGGTGAACTGGACTGAATGGGATGAGCATGGACATTGTGCAACAGATGTTTTACAGGATGCAATGGCGCCATCTACTGCAGCGATGCTGCTACAGCAGTTACACCTAAACTTCTCACAGCAGACAATTTGACAGATAGGAAATAAAATTGCAGCAGTAATATTAATTTAGGTTACCAACCATTCTGTTTCAGTCAGAGATTCCATTAAACTTTAAAAGTGTGACAGAGCCAGGATGTTAAAATGAGGCAAAAACAGAACGTGTAGAAAGTTTTATGTTCAGACTTAAAGATGAGCTTGCAGTCAGAACATCTTTTATCTCGTCATACCAATTAACTATACTATACTGCAAGTTTGATAAGAGTTTGATAAGACTTTGATAAGACCCCTGGATACATTTCTGAGCTCCTCGTGCCCTACAAACCTGGTCGCAATCAGACATATTCAGCTACAAACAATTCCACAGTAAAAGAGAACTGAAGACCAAAGGAAGACCAGGCCTTTTCTGTAAGGGCCCCGACACTATGGAGTCTTAGTCTTTGAAATCCTCTTTAAAGGTTGTGCTTTTAGTGACTTTTAGGTTTGAACAGTGCCAGGTTTTTATTGATTGATTGACTGTTTTGTGTTTTATCCGGCCTTATCTTGCTTTATCTTGTTTTGATTCTGAAACACTTTTTTATTCGTTTATACTTTTACTATGTTTTATTGTTCTGTGTCAAGCACCTTGTAACACGGTTATGAAATGTGCTGTAAGAATAAAGTTTATTATCTATCTTTTTCCTGTGAAACAAACCATCTATCCTGCTACCTCTCAAAGAGCAGCACCAGTTCACAGTGAGGAGTATGTGGAAACATGTCCACTGGCACAGCCAGAGTGGGAGAAAATGCCTCTCCTGTGAGTTTTTTCTGTGGGTTAGGAGCACAACAGAGCTCTTTAAAGTTCCTCATAGCCTCTCCGTCTGGTTTACAGGAAACATAGACCAGCCTGCGGATGGAGGGTTGGTTTCGTAAAGCTCGGATCACTCTGTAGTGGAGGCCTGCTCGAGCAGGGTTTACCACAGCTGTGAGGCCTCCACCTGCAGAGCTCAGTTCAGACATAAAGCCTGGAAGAACCACCTCAGCCTTTCCCGTGATAAATGTACAGTTCAGTACATTATTCAGAGCTGCATTGTGTATGGCATCTTCAACCGCCTGTTTGATGAGCTCTACACCGATAATCCTGTCAACTCTGGGAGATGTAGTGATGCCGATGGCACCTGTCCCGCAGCACACGTCTAGAAGAGTACCACTGGCTTTCCTTTGTCCTCCATCTTGCTCAAACTGTGGGGCACAGAGATCTCTCACTGTCCCATACAGCACCTGAGCCGCTGCCTGGTTCACCTGGAAAAAGGCATCAGCAGAGATGCGGAATTTGAAGCCCAAAACCTGCAAATAACAACAAACTGTGGTCAAAAATCAAAATGTCTTCTGTGTTTGCTCTATAAATATATGTACAGCATAGGTTAGAAGGTAATTAGACCAAATACAGCAGTAATAAATAACAGCCTAGCAACATTATCTTCTTTAGCCAGACAAGAAATTATGAAGTTGTGGAGTCCCTTAGAGATTCTGTCTGGACATTACCTTGTCGTATATGTGTGGCTGACCATGCAGGAGCTGGTAGGGGGATTCTTCATGGCTGCAGCGAGTCATTTTGCTCTCCTGGAAGAACAGTGAGTCAAGCTGGCACACAGATCCAGGACCCTGAGTGAAGTAATTCACCAGCTCTGCCTTATGAACTGCCACTTCTTGTGGTGTGAGTGTCTGAGGATGAAAATACACTATAGCCATGGTGTGGCCCTCTGCATTGGTCCTCACAGTAATTTCCCTCCAATGACCCCCAGTATGGAACAGCAGGCAGGGCTCAAGCGAGGAGAGGCGGATGAAGTCCTGGTAGCACCTGGCTACCAGTTTGTGCTTCTCTGGCATGTTAAGTAGATGGTCTCCATTGACACAGACGATGTTTCCGACTCTACCTGTGCCCACGTAAAATCCAACGGTCTTTGGATTTCCATCAACTCCCCTGTTGACAGAAAATGTGGATTTGTTGCGGTAGCCGTTTCTAACTGGAGATGGCAGAATAGGCATAACAGGAAAGTTGAGTTTATCTCTGCCAGGCGATGGAGAATGAGACAAAACATCACCTGAGAGATGCCCCGAGAGTTGAGACAGAATCCTTCCTGTTGCTTTTGCTTAAGCTCAAGCTGCTCATCATAGCTCAGCCTCCACAGAGGAGTGACCACATCAGCCAGCCTTTCCTCCCAGGACAGATCACCAGCCCAGGAAGGGTTCTTTTGACTTTTCTTAAACCGTTTCTTTTGTGGTGGTTTCCCCTGATCAGCTAAGATAATGTCGCTACTTGAAAACAACAGGCAGGAAATCCTCAAAGAATACAAAAAGTTACGTTTGACAGAGCTGACTGACCGAGTGCATATAGCTGCCAAAGCCATTTGACTTTCACTTCCTGTTATGTTGCAGAGTGCTGTACGGGCCCGTTAGCACCCGGAATAAAACAAAACACCACTTATTTTAAATATGAGGTCAAACTGCTGTTCCACTGGATGTTCATGAAGTCCTTGCCGGCGGTTCAAGCCATCTGCTGTGACGTCTTATTTACTAGACAGATAGCGTTTTGCGTCATCACCGTGCGTCCCGGGGCAAGTAAACATTTCCGTTGTGTAGCGATGGATTCAAACAAGGACGAAGCGGAGCGGTGCATTAAAATAGCCCTAAATGCGATCCACAACAACCAGCCTGACAAAGCCAGGAAGTTTTTGGAGAAGGCACAGCGCCTGTTTCCGACAGACCAGGCCAAAAGTACGTCGAATAAACATCTATTTAGGCAGCGATTGTATCTCTGGTGCTGGGCCATAGCAGTGAAACCCTATCAGCTAACGTTAGCAAAACCGTCTTAATGTTACACCAGCTGCTCTTAGCCGACCTGGTATTTGTAGTTTTTCAGCCCGCACCTGCAGTATCACAGCATATTTAGTTAGTTATTATCTCTCTTGGTGCTCGCCTGTTTAAATATTATGTACATGTCGTTTGTAGCGTTCTTTCTAGCAGCTACAGTGCTAACTGTTAGCTCACGGTACTGGATTAACTAACTGGGAATCGTAAACCCAGGCAGCAACCTAGAATGAGGTGGCTCTGCTCTCTTTACAGACTTACTGGATTCGCTAGCGCAGAACGGGAAGCCTCCAGAGGAGAACGGCAGCCATGTGAACGGAGAAGGGCCCAATATGAGGCACCGCGGCGGTAGAGAAGAGGCTGATGGGCCCCCACAAGGATCCACAGAATCGGCTAAGTCATACACAGCAGAGCAGCTGGAAGCAGTCAGAAAGTAAGTGCATGCTGATCAGTTCTTTTATATCAGCAATAATATGATGTAGCTCGATGAACAAGATTACGTGTTTTTATATATTATTCAGTACAATAAAGAGATTTGAATCAGAATCAGAAATACTGTATTAATCCCAGAAGAAAATTGTTTATATTCCAGATGCTCCATGCTTGATCAGAAATATGAATAAGTAAATCTTAATACTGCTGGAAATTTTTTAATTTTTGTAAAATAAGTTTGTCATCTCTGTTCATTCTAAATTTTAGGTGACACTGCCATTTATAAAAATGAATATATGAATCAGAATCAGAAATAGTTTATTAATCCCAGGGGGAAATTGCTTTGGTGTTGATGGTGTGATCTTAATCGTCGCAACACTATGTGTTTTCCCCAGTTTGATAAAGGTATTGTCCCATAATGTTTGACTGAATGTATATAGAGTGTATTGTATTTCCAGTCTTCCTTTTTTCCCTCTACAATTTGTTAACCATCTCTGGTGGATGTATTTTTTTCTTCTGCAGGATTAAGAGCTGTAAAGATTACTATCAAATTCTGGGAGTTGAGAAGACTGCCTCTGAGGAGGATCTTAAAAAGGCCTACAGAAAGTTAGCTCTCAAATTTCACCCAGATAAAAACCATGCACCTGGAGCCACAGAGGCATTTAAAGGTAAAATAAAAGATATTAGTTTGATTGCTGTGCTAGGCAATCAAACTATTGTTCTTCGCCCTCTTTCTTCTTCTTCTTCTTTTTTATTCTTCCGTATGTTTTTTGGCGCAGCGTATCTTCAGCATACATTGACCATTCAACTATCAAAATGTTCACCTCACAGAGGACAACTTCAAGTTTTTTTCAAAAAATTATAATTTTTCAAATACTAAGCAATTTCGGTGTGATTTGTAACATGGGAGTCTGTGAGAGAGCCCTTCTATGAGGGTCATCTGCCAAATGTAGCTCCTCCTACAAATTTCAAGCTACAGACTCAATTTTAGTCTTAAAACGCTCATTAGATGCTGCTCTATCAAACTTGTATTCACAATTTTCTAATTCCGAATCATCTCACATGCCAGGCTCTCAAAGTTGGAGTGGTCTTTGAGGTCTCCTCTGCTGTTACCATGGTGACAGGCTGACACACAGAGGCATACAAAGCTCTGAATTGCTCTGATTCTTCAGCAATTCAGAGCAATCCTTCACATCAGCATTCAAAGCAATGCTTCAGATGCAAACTTGCATTTTCTTCAGGAAATGCCCTTTTCTAGTTTCATTTCCTGTTCTATAGCGGACATTTGAGTGTACTAAGTACAAATCTGTGTGCCTTTCAGCTATTGGTAATGCCTATGCTGTTTTGAGTAATGCTGAGAAACGAAGGCAGTATGACCAATACGGAGAGGAGAGGACACACCCAAGTAGACACAGACACCACCGTGATTTTGAAGCAGACATCTCACCTGAGGACCTCTTCAATATGTTCTTTGGTGGAGGTTTCCCTACAAGTAAGTAGATGCCAGCGCAATACAATGTACTGGTAGGATGCTTATGTTTGACTGAAAGCAAGCACACATCATACTTGATATCCATTTTCATAAATTCCTTCTAGGCAATGTACATGTTTACAGAAATGGAAGAATGCACTTTGCACATCGTAACGGGCAAGAAAGACGAGAGCAACAGAGAGATGTAAGTCTCGTCTGTAATAATTATGCTTAATTTCAATAGAAGCTGTTGGTTTGCCTTATTTTGGTAATCACATGTGTTTTTCTCTCTTTCACCAGGGAGGCCTGGCTTTGTTTGTCCAGCTGTTGCCCATCTTAATTCTCATCATTGTTTCTGCTCTCAGTCAGTTGATGGTCACCCAGCCTCCGTATAGCCTTAGCTACCGCCCGTAAGTGTAACACTGTTTCATCAGCCCAATCAACACTGTGCTTATCTCAACATGATTCTTTTTATTTATATTCAAAAATAATACAACATGATTCTTTTTATATTCATTTATAATTTCCTCTCTTCACCAGGTCAGCTGGACATATTCACAAAAGGCATACATCACACCTGAAGGTGCCTTTCTATGTAGGGGACCGTTTCAATGAAGAATATACTGGAAATAACCTGAAGAATGTTGAGAGAAGCGTAGAAGAAGACTACATCTCCAACCTTAGAAACAACTGTTGGAAGGAGAAGCAGCAAAGTGAGTTTACATAAATCAGAAATTACTCACAGTTTATTTTCTTTATTAGCTAATATACAGCAACTTGTGATTTACATGCTGTTTTTTCTCCTTTCAGAGGAAGGCTTACTGTATCGTGCTCGTTACTTTGGTGATTCTGAGTTGTACCAAAGAGCACAGAGAATGGGGACTCCCAGCTGTTCCAGACTATCTGAGATTCAGGTCATGCTGGATGGCTAAATACTGCTTACACACATATGGGTAAGTTCCATCACTGTATGCTGCAGATAAGCTTGTTCTGCATGTTGAGCCAATTCGTTCTTCCATCCTGATAACTCTGCTACTGTGTCTCTGCTAACTAATTTTAATCCAATGCATTGAGACGAGCAGGTAGTCAGCTTTATTTTTATCAGTTAACTTATCATGGCGTGTAAATGCAGCTGCAAGTAAAAACTGACACCTGATAGTGAAGAGTCAACTATTGCACCAACAAGAAGCATTTTTATATCACTGCCTGAGGAATGTTTTATGTAGGACAAAAAAACACTGTCACAGCAGGAATAAATACATACATGAAGAACTATACAGCTATTGGGAAGAAATTCCACAAGTAATTTGCATTTATTCCTAGATTTACATGGACCTAGTTTATTTAGGTTATTTCTATTTTTTTCTGTTTGTCTTTGTCTCCCTGTCATTGAATCTTTATTTTCTTAGGTAGAGAAGATTGAAGCGAGGCATCTGGACTTGTAGCGTTTGGAACTCTACAAGTCCAGACGCCTGGCTCCTCTCTACGTATTATGACCTGGATGACTGAGAATCTTCATCAACATTTATTTTCTTAGGTTCATCAGTACTTGAATCTAATCAGAAGAAATCGGTCGGAGCCCGCTCAAATTGGAGCCTATTTCTGCAGCAAACCAAGAGAATCAAAAATGCCTTACGTTCAGTGGGCAGCAGACCTCATCAGGGAACCTCTCTGCAGCTTTGATGTAGATTGACTTCCTGTAGAACTGTGAGAAGCTTCGAGTTGACTGCTGACATTATTTTACTCTAGTGTCTTTACAAAGGTGAGAGTCTGCTGGACATCACAGTGGAAAGAAATTTGGTGTCTATTTGAATGATAAAGCAGGCTGCTAAGGTTAGCGTTCTCTGTCCCGATCTGTTTTCTTTTTCGTTTTTTTTTTTTTCTTAAACATTTTTGAGAAATCTCTCGGCCTTCTCGTAGACAGATGTCTGAGCCACTCGCAGGAAAAGTGTGTAATTTTTATAGTTCTTACTAATGTAAATATTCATTTTACTTTTAACAGTACAGGGGTTATTGGAGTCATTTACAAAAATGTTATGTGGATTTGCTTGTAGACTGTTGGATCATTAATTATTATTTAAAGTTGTTGCACAAATAAAAAGTAAACCATATTTATTAAATTAACATGCTAAAATTGTATAAAAGTTTCTTTGAATTAAATTTGTCCAATGATTGACCAGTGCATTTTCTCTTTTACACACACACACACATTCCCATCTAACCACATTTGACCTTTTTGCTAAGTAAATTGTGGAGCAGTGATCAGATGAAATTGAACTCACAGCAGAAATATTAGTATCCGGATGTGTTGCAGATACCATGCAAAGAAAAAGTAGATCTGTGTAAACATTACTAATCTTAAGAAATGCTACGTTTACGCATGAGAAATATCACAGCGTGGATGTGACCGATAGAAGAACAATGACAGCAAATATGTAGAAAATAATTTATTGTGTCTTCAAGTATAAAGCACAAAGGTTCCCAGAGGGAATACTGGACTGAAATACACAAGTCTTTCCCTTATAGGTGTGACTTTACATTCATTCAAGTTTTGAATATTCAGGCATGAGTCTTCACTGTTGAGTCACCTGTAAACAGCCATTTTTCACAGTTCCCATGAATTGAGTTCAGTTTATCAAAGCTCTTAGTCAGCAGCACTCCTCAATCAGCAGCTCCCCTGAACAGTACAGTTTCCTCTTGATCGCCCTGAAGCCTGTGCTCAGCTTCAGCGTATTGTGCTGTGATGCAGATGCGTGAGGGGCCTTGCTACTTTTAAAAAGCCTCTGAACCTTTGGCCAAAGTCCGCCAGACTCCAACCTCAGCACCAGGGTCACATGGAAGGTCGGGACCAGGGAGGGATCCACTGCTATTTGGTCCACTGTACACGGGGAGCTCTGGTCCCCTCCTCTGTCTACACAAAGGTCAAGTAGGGCTCCCCTGAGTCCACAGGGCTCACTGACAGCCAAACAGATCAGCTCTTTGCTGATATTGTGTAGCAGACAGTCAGGTAGGATGAGTTTGGAGCAGCCCAGGATGTGCGATGCATTGTTGAGGCTTTGTGCAATGGTGGCCACAACTTCTGCAGCCAACGTCTCCTCCAGGGGATAACAGAAGAAACTGCTGTCTAATTCTGACAGCGACAGGTCTGCCACAGAGCCTGAAACAAAGAGGGTCACATTAAAATCTGGTCTGATGGCGCAGCCTATGATGTGAGCAGTAAAAGTCTCTTCAAGCAGATGCATTATTGCAGGTAAAAAATATGTGTAAACAAAGCAGAACGTGCTTTTTGGCCAAAATAATATGCACCAAGCCAAACAACAAAAAGCAGACAAAGCCCGCAGCACTCACCAGTTTCACTCCTGCAGTCCTGATCAGCTGTGACTCTGTGACTGATCCCCTTCAGTTCAGTTAGCCTCTGCAGCAGGCTGCCCCAGGACAGTCGCTGTGAGCTCCTGTCCTCCGCTGGAGATGGAGGAAAGCTGCCATCCAGAGACTGGTTGCAAGAAAAAGACATTTTTTCTAATAATACAAAGACGAAAAGTTAAAAAAAAAAAGTGCAATAGGTGGTGTCTCCGTTAAGGGGGCTCGACCCTCTCTTCGACCAGACCAGCTGGAAAACACACAGTCTGTAACAATGGAACAAAGCATTAAATACCCAAGCGAGCGCGCTCCGCCTCCTGCATTTTTTAGCCAATCAGGCTCCAGCTCACGTCCTCAGCGCCTCAGCCTGCCTGGTAACATTTTTGGTCCTTTTGATGATGAGGCAAAGGCCAGGCCCCCCTCGACCTCGCTGCTGGCATCTGACCCCCCCAACACAACTGTGACCAACAAGTTTATATGTTTTATAATATACATTTTACTACTTTTAAATATAAAACGAAACCACAAAACCGATCGGCCCTAGTTACAAATGCATAAAACAACAAAAGGCGACACACCCCCCACAGTTAGACAAAAAACAACACATGAAATTTAACGGATTGCTTAATGAATGGAGCCGACACGTAGGTCACGTACACCACGACCATATGTTTTGTTTCGGCCACACAGTGCTGGTCTGAATGTTTGGGGGGAATTTTCAAACCATTGTATTCAAAGTGGGATTGAGTTATAAGTGTTTATCCTAATCTAAACTCTGCAAAGTTTAGATTAGGATACTACCACTTCTAATATGCCTAATATATGCTAGAATTTAGCATATTAGACCCATCAACTAAACCTAGAGCCGGCTCCAGTCATCCCGAATATAACTAAAGATAAATAAAGATTTAAGTTACCACCGTGTTTGCTGTGCTGTTTGTTCATTATTGTGCTGAAAGCTGAGGTGTATATTGTTTTGAATAACTTATGTGTTACCTAGAATACTTTTTTGTGGCCAACAGGGCAAAATGCTGATTACTGGGCTGATTCAGCTGCGTTTTTAACCCCGATTAAAAATGAGATTATTTATATGATTTATGAATAATATAAGAATATATGATACATTATATGCTATGCATTATATTTTAATTAGTTTTGAAAAAATATATTGTCAGTTATTAGATTAGATAATAGATAGATAGGCCTATACCTTATTAATCCACGAGGAAACTTGTTAATATGAGAGTTATGGGATTAAAAATGAAGAAGATAACAATAAAATACAAAGCTTTTATTATTAAATAAATAATACATATTTTAATAAATAAAAAAGTGTCATAGTGCTGTCCTCTGCTGACCTACACCAGGTCAGAAGAGGACAGCACTATGACACTTTTTACCAGAGTAGACCAGAACTTTAAGGCTACAGCTTTTGCAACAGGCAGAGTCCAGCCCTCCGCCTTGTAACATGTCAGTAGTTTGGACTTTGTATTGACCATCTTTAACCTTATGTTGAACCGCAGCTGTTGGCTCCTTTGCCCCCTCTCCATACTCTGAATTTATATCTTGACCGCGGGACCCGGTATTTCCTAAAACTTCCACCAGCTCCCGCTCGAGGGAAGGTATTTCGTGAGAGTTCGCGAGATTTGCGAGATTTGCGGACCTCTACCTGCAGTAGCGCTCCCTCCAGTAGGCGGCGCCATATAGGAGAGCGCCTATGTTGCCCTTAGAAACAACTCTTTTTCTCCAACCCCCACCCCCGAGAGCACACCCTACTCCTACACCTGTCTGTTTGCCCCCCCCCCCCCTTTATTTATTATTTAAATGGTATTTACAGATATACTTAGAGATGCAAACGTCATTGGTTAACCCTGTGTGTGTTTGAGAGGAGGGGAGCCTTTGTATGTATGCAAACACACCATAAATCTTGTGATGAGCTGAGTCCTCTCTGGGTGTAATATAAGGAATACCCAGAAGATGGCGCCACTGCACCACCTCTAATTTGAGACAATGAAGACTCTGTAGCCTGAGAGGAGTGAGCGCACCCTCTTAAGTTATGCCTGAGTTCACCTATTGTTTTGAGCTCACAGTGTTTGACATGTGTTTCCATGTACATACTAATGATCCCAGCCATGCTCTGTGTGGCCTCTCTAATGTGTCTGAGCTTCAGCCTGTCTACTATTAAGTGAGGAGAACATTATTGGTCCTGTGTCATTAAAAAATAAGGGAAACAACGCATGGGAGTGAATCACCTATATTTTTTATTCCAATGAGATATTTGTTTCAGCCATTGGTGCAAAAATAACTAGAGCTATTAGAACGCACTTAAGCAGAGAAAGCAATATACCTGAATTAGCTCAGATATGACATCCTCAACACGTTCTTTTGAATATGCTCACATTATGTAGATTAGTGAAAGGGTTGTCCTTTGTATTCTGTGGCTATAGCAACAACATCCACTTGTAGGCAGGAATAGTTTGCTCATGATGTGAAAAGTGAAGGTAATTCATAAAACAAAAACACACCCGGTCCCTCCGTCACCTGAGCTCTGTGGTGAGCTGTAAACCCCATCAGCAGCTGAATGCAGGACTTTCTCCCTTTGGCTCTGTGGGCCTGTGTGTCACCTGAAGCTGGAGCTGGGACAGCATTCCATTTAGGTTCTGATTTATTGCTGGTAGAAGCAGAAACAGACCTGCACTCTCAGGGGAGGAGGAACCGTGATGTTTTGCTGTGGTGCACGCTTCTTTATCAAAACTTTAATACTTAACAATCCATTCTAAATAGACTTTCTTTAAAGAGTTTGCTAAGTTAGACATTATTTTTCTGATTAACCATATAACAGTGGGATTCTTTGGATTTTTAGTTTATTTCTAAGTGGACTATTACAAAAAAACATGCCCCACATTTTAGCATCTATTAGCCAAGAGTTCCATTAAGATTTTTTTTAGCTTCTAGCATTTGAGCTTCTGTTCCAGAGATTTGTCTTGTTAGTGCTAATGGCACCTTCCAACACATTTTAGCATATTTTAGCCTTTTTCCCCTGGAGAATCGAACACTAATAAAAAGCTACACATCTACTACACATTTTAGAAGAAATAACAAAAGAGCGAGCCCCATGACTGCAGCTTTAGAGAATACAGAATAGAACATAACTACATTAAAATGCATGTAAGGCCCATTTCTGCATCTTTTGTATTCATTGTTAAGAGACACTATACTTAACATGTAGTCTTTTGGATGTTTTGATGTCACTGACTATGCTGTAAGTATGATGCGTGCCTGGAATTATATCTCCCCTACTAGTACCTTGACTTTAATCAACCTGGAGGAATGGCATTAGTTTCCAGTTTGTACTGTCATGTGTGTGAGCGAGTCATTATTGATATTGATTGAACGTCACTTGGCTCCACAGAGGCTGCAAGTGAGAGGTGCATATGAACTGTGACCACACAACATCAGACAGAGACAGTACTCATTCAGTGACTAGTCCCTGAGTGAAGCTATCTCTCATTTTAGAAGCATGTGCATTATTTAGCAGCGCTGCCAATGTTATGTGTTTTGTGTTTGGTTTTGAATTAAACAAGACTTGAGTGACTTTGAATGTTAAGGTGCACCTCTGTTTACTGGATTTGTACAACCTACCTTATGGTTTAAGGGAATTGCTCAAAGCATATAATTCATGATTCATTTTTTACTCTATTTTTGTTTCTATTGGGACACAAGCCACACATATTAGTTATGGTCATTTTGCAAAATGGTTGTAACCACCAACCACCATGCATCTGTTAATCTTCTTCTAAATAATTCAATAGTCACAATCATCATTGTCTATACACTGTATGTATGCATTACTATAATCACTGACTTAGATTCACGCAGCATTAGCTTACAGTAATGCATGGAGTCTATAGGATGACAGAAGCCATCACAATCACATTCCTTCCCTCTGAGTCACTCCACATCAGACCTTGGGAAACAACACTCTCATGGCTGACATGACTGAATGCATTCACAGAGAAGATTACCTGAAACCCCCTTTGGCTCTGTGACTCTAGGATTACTCAGCCATTTTTGTTTTCTGTTAGCTACCTCCAATAAACATGATTAACTCTGTCATGTTCTCACCTTTCCTGTGTCTGTCATTTCATATCTGGGTCCATCACCACGCCTTACATAAATACCACTGCAGCAAGCTTCCATTTAACTCCATGTGACATTGCTCTGAGTTTGATTGATATCCCTGAGAACGAAGCAGGCAGACTGTAGCTGCGGAGCGTCATCCTAAAATGGGTCAGTACACTTAGAGTTAGCATTAGTTTACAGCAGGGAGTACTAAGGTTCAACCAGCGGGAAATTTGTTGTTCAGCCACATCAATATTTTATTTACAACCTGAATGCGTGGCGCTAAAAAATGAGCACATTATTGCTCCACTATATGTGGATTAAGACATGCCTAGGTGCTTTCAGACACAGATAGAGAGACATATTATTATATTACAGCATTACATGTACTTATGTGTTCACTATGAACAACTTCCTGTCTCTTTATCTTCTTCCTCGTTGACTTGATTGCCTTCAGCTGAGAGATTAGATGACGCCTTGTCTCCTTCCTGCCTTTATTAAGAGAGCCTCACAGACACTCCTCTCAGGATGAAATAAAGATGGCATCAGTTAATCCAGCATTTCAATTACAAGCTGTCATTCAGTGTGTCTCTCTGGGGCCGAGATACAGCAGGCGGTGCAGATACAGTGAGAAACTGTGGCATGGCACAGCGCACAAATGATCTGCTTCCCACAAATGCATCAGAAAACACATATCTGGGGTTTGAATGCACAGCTACAGCTAAAAAGGCAGAGTATAGCAGCAAGTTTGATCCTTCAGGTAGCCAGGTGTGTCACAGTGACAGAGGGCAAAACAACAGGTTTACCATATCATTATCATTTTAAACAGAGAGCAAATACAACAGCGCTGCCGTTGATACTGATTTGGGAGTCAAATGTTCACTTTTTGTGTCAGAGAGCTGTTGATCCAGCTCAATTATAAAAAGCCTTTGACAGCAGGGACAGCACAGGTGTAATTAACACCATTAATTATGGCTGCGGTGCGTTCAGGTGTCCCAGTTCCAGGGCGCTGTCATGGTTTACTGGGACACTTAAATAGAACAGAGCTGATAAACAAATAAAACAGGCTAACAGTGTAAACAACTGTGATTAGCAATTAACTCGGCTGAGCATTTTAAACTGATCATCATTTTAAATGATGATAATCTATGTACAATGGTGATTGTAAAATTACTGTAAGAACATGAATTACTATATAGCAAGATTACATTACAAGATCTGCAGATTTGTTTTTGTAAAAAGTCAAGGTATTCAGCAGTGGAATTAATAAATATAAATATAAATATAATAATTACATTTCAATATATATATATATATATATGTAATATATATATGTAATATGTAATTATTATATTTTTTTTTTCACTTAAACAAAAAATAAATCTGCCAACTGATGGATCGATTGATCGATTCGGGAATTATTACAATCATGTGGATATACAGAATTTAAAAAAAAAATGTCTAAGTTTATTCTGCATATTTTGATTAACAGGATCTGATTGCTGGAGTGTCAAGAGATCTTCCTGACAACTAAGCAAACGTAATTCACTGTGACATGATTAAGGACTTCTGGAAAAAGCCCAAATTAGTGGACCTTCAAGCTGTTTCATTAAACATTATAAATAAATAAGCAGCATATAACCTTTGTAAATGAGAGGTCACATGGTGCCTCTCAGTCTAATGTCATTTTAATGAAATCTGGAAAATTGGCACACATCTCTCAACATCTTACTGTTGGAGGACTGATTATTTCATGTTTACACTGATGTGTGAGGTTCTTTAAAAATGTATTTCACCCCAGATTACAGAACACACCATTAAATTATTATTATTTAACACAGCACATTTAAAGAGAAAATACAGCTATAAACTACATGAAAGTGTCTCATAAAATATTTTGTCTTTTCTTTGTTTGGTTACTCATTCTTGTACAAAATGGCCACCAAGAAGTTATACCTTCTCTATAGCTAGCAGGAAAACTAACTCACAAACCAAAAGGCTGTAGCTCTCAGATGTGTATTTAAAAGTTCAGAAATGTATTTAAAGTTAGTCTATTTGCATTATTAATTATAGAAATAACCAGTAACTTTACAAAAATATATGTCATGTCTGAGTTAGCTGTTATGGTTCAGGAAGTCACATGACACGTGAACTCGCAGCTTGTAAACAGCAACAACACTCCACACAACATAGTGATGTCCCCCAGGAGCATCAAGAAAGAACTGAATCTCTTCCCCTCTCTCTTTCTCCCTCTCTCTCTCTCTCCTCCTCTCTTTCTCCCTCCCTCCCCCTCTCTCTCCTCCTCCTCGCTCTTCCTCTCTCCGTCTCTCTCTCTCTTCCTTCCTCCCTCCCTCGCTCTCCTCCTCTCTCTCTCTCCCTCCCTCTCTCATCCTACGGGCTAATCAGGTGGTAGTTTCAATCCAGCCTCAGCATCCTTCTCCTCCTCCTCCTCCCAGTAGAGCAGAGAAAAGCCAGCAGCCGGTCCGTGCGCTGTGTGTGTGTTTGTGTGTTGGCTTTATTGTCCGCAACCATGGTGGGATTCACGGATACGGTGTGCCTTCTCGTCCCGCTGGTGATGCTTGCGGGCTCTTCCTTCCAGACCGACGTGAAGAGCGTCAAAGACGCGGAAAAAACGGGGAATTTCATGGAAGACGAGCAGTGGCTGTCCACCATTTCACAGTACAGCCGCAAAATCAAGCACTGGAATCGCTTCAGAGATGTAAGTGTTGATTGAGTGGTGCGCGCTAATGCGGTACGAACACACAAGGCCGTTAAAACGGGGGAAATAGTTGTTGTGACACTTTTTTGTTTAAAGCTGGATGACACACAAACTTGGTGACGTTGAAACGTAAACACACATAAACGAGTTAAATGGGCTGGTAGACTACGTATATTTACAATGTCATAATTAGATAAAAGAGCTTATATGCACAAATGTATATTCTTTGGTTATCTCCATTTACATCTTTAACTTGATTATTGTTGTTGTTTTTACAATTACAAGATAAAATTTAGAAGCTTTACTATCACTTCACTGTAAAATTCACCCAAAAGTGATATCAGAAAACTTCCTCCCTCTTATAATTCTTACTGCATTTGGTGTAAGATCCCTATATATATAGCCTACATGGAAATATTGTTTTAGTCCCACTTGCACAGCAGTATATGGACCTATTTCATCACACTGACCTTATTATGGGTTACCTCAGATGTGTTTCCAGACTCGTCTCAGGAGATCTAACAAACAAGAGAATTAAGCAATTAGAGCAGAGCGGGAGTGATTGATTGATGTGCATATATTCACCTACTGAACAGACTGAACTGGGTTGCAGGGATTGATTGAAGCCCACAGGGTATATGCACGGTGATATATTGCATGTGTCTGTGAATGTGTAGTCTTGCCCTCCGGCTCTGTGAAATGATTACTAATGATCCCAACAGGATTTGGACAGTAGGATTATGTTCCATATGACTCCCGTTAATTGGGTTTTAATTGATCCATCGTGCAGGCACGTGACAGGTATCATTATTGGATCTGAAACGTGAGCAGTGCAACTTGAGCGTTCATCTGAGAAGGAGGAGGAGGAGGAGATGAGCCTTCAGAGACAGATTGTGGTGTTTTTTCCTGATCTTAAATCAGACAGGTTCACTTTTTGTCGTCCCTGAAGACAAAAAGTGAACCTGTGCGAAAATTGGCAGCCGTCCCTCCTGGGGCTAGACCAGTTTGACTGTGATTACTTAAAGAGTATGTCTGCGGGAGAATTAGGTAAGGTAATCAAATAGCGGGCATGCAAAGATTAGGTCCGAATTATTGTGGGATTATAACTGGCTGGGTGCAGATGCATTTTTAGATTGTTACATATTATTGTTTTGCAAAAAATAAAATCACAACATTTCAACGTGTAGCACCTCCTAAGATCTAAAGAGTTTGCTTAAGTGTTTGCCATCTGGTGTGAAGATGTCACTTCCTCTTGCTTTCCACCGCTTCCCTTCGATTTAACATCAATGCTGCTGCACAGCACAGACTGCGTCTCTTTTATGATCATCACTCCCAAGGGTAATGATCATATGCATACAGACGTGATCAGGTTTAGAGTCAATAAGTGTGATCTGGTCTTTGTGTGTGTGTGTACACATGTTAAAAAGCAGCAGTGTCTCCGGTGATGATGATGATGATGATGATGATGATGATGATGATGATGACAGGAGAAACATCAGAGAAGCGAACCACTGAACCTCCCGAGGGAATCGCCAATAGAAACCACTTTGATATCAGCTCGCTGCCTTAGCAACAGCAGCCTCTGTGTTATGGTGTTGAGATGGAGCATGTATCACTAGGAGTTTGATGACTTTATCCCCTCACTCCAGTCCTGCTTCAGGGTGGAGGAATAACTGGAAATATCCTATTATATCATTAAAAAACTGTGAACGTTCACAGCAGAAATAAGCAGCATTGTTTCAGAGTTATTAATGAGAATGGAGTGTAGCAGGCATTTAATTGTCAGAGCTTTATGTTGGTCTTTGAGCTGAAGAAAAACATGGAAAATGAGCAGTTCAGTCTCTGGGTTGTAATTACTGCCGATGACACAGTTATAGGTGTTCAGATTACACAAATTGATGTTGACTTGCACAGTCCTCTGAGAGCTGAATGCTGAATATTAATCCAACGTTGGAAAGCAAAAATCAAAGCTGCACATGAAAGACGAACTCTTATCACTGTCTCTTTTTGCATGTACACAAACATGCACGCACACTCACAGAGGCAAGCAAACCCTCACACTCATCGACGTACACAATACATAGGCTGCAGAAAGCGCGCTGTAAATATTTCATGCGTTCCTTCACTGAATGTAAAAACAGAATCCAGATAAGAGGCTCTTTCACTTCTAATAAAAAGCAGCTCTGCACTTCAATCTATTTCACAGGAAGACAAGGCGATTAGATTTAACAGTTACAGTCAACAAATAATAGAATGGAATACCTTCAATCCTTTAATCCGACAGGTGCACTCAACATTTCATTCCACTAATGCACCAAATCCTGAGCAAAAAAAAAAGCCAAGCTGGGGAACAGGAAGACAATCAGGGTAACTGAACACAGATTTATTATTTTAACCTGGCTCAGATTTATGAGAAATTAGTCATCTTTAATTCAAAAGTACAATTTAATGTATTGTTGTCCTGTTGTCTTTTACCACGATGTAATGTAAATATATCATCTTTACTTACTCAAAGGGTTCATACATAGCAGAATAATGACATATACATATAGTAATGTTTGATGGATAGTATCCATCAAAGTTTGTATCCGCTAGTGTGTATCCATTGGATCCATTGGATACACACTAGCGTATCCAATGGATACACACTAGCGTAGTGCTGCATTTTTGTTGGCATGAAGCGTTTTGAGCTTGTTTGTCTAAGTAGTAGCATCCCAAACTCCGCTGCGAAGCCAGAACTCTGTGAAAACAAAGATGCAGCAGTCTTTGAACTCCCACGGTCTGCTGGAGTCAGATGTAGTCCGATGTGTTTAGAACCAGCGGGCTAGATTTTCTTTTAGGACAGATCCCCGCTTGCTGCAGCTCACTCTTTTACACAGTTTCATACAGAGCACTGGATTTCTAACCCAGTCTCACAACAATAACTCAATTTTGAACTCATTGTTTTGTGCACAGTACATTTCAATCTAATGCATTTTAATTGGAATTGTGTTGTGGGCCTGCTGCACTTTTTTCTACCTATTAAATTGATGTGTTATTTCATGCAGGCTGACACCCTCCAACCTCATATGGTTACATACGGTACATGTTTGCGAAAAATAGTGATAGTTCCATGAAATAACTGGAGGATTTGTTGCATGTGATTATTTCACATAATGGGTTGCGACTGTGTTGGGATTCCTCATTTCCACAGCAAGCTGAGACCACTTAACTTTATCCGGTTGGCTGCTGGAGAATCTGTATGCTAGAAACAATAGCAGAATGTCAGCCTGTGCAGCAGCTACTTCCTGTCATGTCCAACTGACAGCAGATGAGACACTACATGGATTCATCTTAGTTGTATTACATGAAGAATGACCTGCAGGTAGCTGGTTAGAACATTAACTTAATATACCTGGAACCGAATACATAGATACCGTATCTGTTTTTGATCATTTTAATTCAACTATTTATCAAATAAATATCACAGATATGATCATAAAAATAACTCACTGAGAACAAATTGTTCTATTCACTAAAATCAGACTCAATTATAGGGACAATTAGATATGAACTGAGAAGAGGTCATCAGTTGAGGCACTGTCTGTTTTCATTCCAATATGAAATCAAATGGCTGGAGCCTGCTGCATTTTATGCATAGTTGATTTAATTTGGTATGTCTACTTGAAGGCAGATCACCACTAAATTCAATTTTTTGCTCAACTTCACTCGTAAAAATGATACTGTCCATGAAATCATCAAGCCCTGAAATTGTTCCGATGTTGATATAAGATAAACTGTGCCTAGAAAAAGGATGATCATCAGGACATAGGCATGCAGGCTCACGCAGAAGCAGGCTTTTTATTGTTGGCATCCATCAAGTGTGCCAGCACAAACACAGCAGAAAGAGCTCAGTGTTTATGAGGCGGTTTCTGTTTAATACTTTTCTCATTTTCTCTGCTTTCTCCTCTCCTATCATGTGCAGTCTGTATACCCTTATCTTAAAAATGTATGCTCTGGACCACCCAGTACTGATGCAGCCTGCACCTGTTATCCATTCACTTCATTTTTAATAAGCAGAAAATGCTCTGTCCTAGCACAAAGAAAGAATCCACATCCCTTGTGCATGTCAGTGGACTGAATATGCAGAATGGTGGAAGCCCTTGCAGCAGATCTTGACAGTTCTTGTTGTGATTTGATGTTATGTTCTCTTAGAGAACATTGGACAACAGGTTTATCTGGGCTTTCCTGTACTCTTTCATGCACTTTCTACAGGCTGTAACTTTAACTCCGTGATGGTGGGCGCTCTCTTTAGTGCTCCTTTTTATCATTTCACTGTGGCATGCAAAAAATAATAGAGGATAATGGCATTTGTAAAAGTGGAGCCAAATGCTCCATTAAAGATCCAAACGAACAATAAATTATCACAACCTTCTCAGTCTGGCTTTCCTCTCGCTCATCTCAACTACTCCGCACTCTCTGATGTCAGAACAGACTGATTCTGATGCATTAATGCCTCGAATGATGATAGCGGCTTATCAGAAATCCATTAGACTATCTAGTCATGCTTTGTTCTGGCATAAGTCGTTCCTTGTCGCTGTCCAGATTCTCTCTGGGGCGAAAACATTCAGAGAGCTCTGTGGCCATGCAGTCCTAAGTCTAACTGTTCCAGGAGAGGTGGTCTGCTTGTTCAGGGTTTAGATGAGCTACTGGTGCTCTGTGTGCTGTGTTGGCCAGAGACCAGAGGCCTAGGTGGGCTGTAATTGAGCAGAAGGAGGGGAAATAGCCTTTCCTCATGCCTGAGTACAGCTGCTTCGACCAGCAGTGCAATAGCCACAGCTGAAGGGCACAGGTGCTGCAGAGACAGGTTTACTAACAGCAGAGAAGTGTCATACATTTTACATTACTTAGAGGATATAGTGGGTAACAAATAGAATACATCTTCATCCAGAAACACACATGCTTTTCTGCAACATGTATCCTTACAGATGCCAGAAATCTCTACCTGCAAGCATTTAACATCCCTCCTTCTACACTGTATACACCTGGGAGTCTGAATGCCAAATAGGTTGTTTGCTGCAGAGAACACCTGACATTCAGAAATCTGCCTGTAATGAGCTCTTTGTGGGATACAAGCAGTGTCCTGCAGTTGGAAAAATACAGCAAACAGCTCAGTCATTTTCAGCAGTGAAACCTCCAAATTAGTTTGAATCAGCAAGTTCTTATAAAATACTTGTGCAAAACAGGACTTAAGCATTCGTTTCCTGATGAAGTCTCAGGCACACAGGCACTGTGTTGTATTGTGAGAGTGTATGTTGCTTTTCAGTTTCTTTAAGTCATAAATCAAACATGTTTCCTTTTAAAACTAACATTTACGCTTAAGTGGCAGTACCTGTCTCTGAGTGAAGGCCATTCCCAAAAGAGGGCCTGCTGAGAAAATATTCACTATAATCAACCTCACAGCCTCAACCTCAACAGAACAGGTCGAGTCAGGGAGGCAACCTACCTTCTGTATGTGTGGCATTACAGACGGTTTGGCCTCTCCTATTCACAGTCTATACCTGTGTTCCCGAGTATTATTATTTATTATTGAGTGCTATACTGTGACAATTTACAGCATGTAGAATGTCTTTTCTTGTATGGATTTCGAGTGAGCTCAATGACTGAACTCTTTAAGCACCAGAAATGACAGAATGGAAGCCCAGCTTCAGTCCTGTTGACTGTTGATCTGGCTGTGACTTTTATTCGATTGCATTGTTTCAGTCTCCCCTGTCTCAAATCATTGGCTGATTCTTATCCTTCCTGTAGCTCTTACCCTGGCAACTTCATCGATTTTCCATTGTTGCACAAGTCTGTTTTTTTTTCAGTAGAGCTCGGTGTTTTCAGTGAAGTGTGAAGGTTTTCGCTGTTTGTACCAGATTCTCCTGTGAGTTTTCTTATTCCCTACAGGGCCCTGAAAAGGCACTGGGGTTGGTTTTATTTAGAGACAGTGCGTACAGGCCTGGTATGAGTGCACAGAGACTTTGTGGACTAAGTGTGATTTTTTTATAGCTGCGTCTGTGCGTGTTAAGCACGTCTTTTATCTTTTCTGTGTGTGTACACATAACAAAGACTAAGCACAAGCATTTGAGAACTCAAAACACTGCATCAGAATTTTTTTTTGAAACCAGACGATTTTTTTGTTCCGTACTGTTGAAAACATATCCAGCGAAACGGAAAGAGCAATTCACCGTTTACATAATTGAGTGCAATTTTCAGCCGCGCTTTGTATTTGACCTTTTATTCATCCTTCGCTGTCACAGTGTTCCTGACGTCACTCGTCTCTACTTGAGCGTGAAGAGTGACATTAGAGCCTTTTCTTCAATGAGGAATGGGAGTTCTGTGTATATTTCACAATATCTACATTAGAGGCAGACATAATACATTTTCTCTACCCTCTACAGCATGAAGGACATTACTCATCTAAGTAGAGGTGCACTGCAGACAGTATGGTTATTCATCTTTAAAGTATGCCTACAGATAGAAATAGAACTCCCATCTATTCACTGCAGAGGAAGGAAATGTTTAAAATATTACTAAATGTTTTTAATGCAACCTGGATCGGATTAGGTTATATAGTGACACTGACTATAGTCTGGATTTGCAAGGAGCTTCAATCGCTACAACCTTTGAGGATCTTTTAATTTAAGCAGTCAACTTTTTTTTCACTGCGGTGGCACATGGGTGGCACGTGGGTGGCACCCAAGGCTCAGTGGTATGGAGGACACCAAAAGAGTTGAACGCTTCATGATGTGATGATTTGGCAACAAACTATAGCTTAATTAAAATGGAAATAACAATTTTCAGGTATCAAAACCTGCAAAACAGAAGCACCAATTGTAATATATATTTAGAAAACATATTCTTTATTCATAAATAATAAAATGTAAAGCGCCACATAAAATTTCAAAAGCAAAAAGTGCCACAAATACTTCAAAACAGAAGTAATAGAAGCTATATGTAAGGCTACATAAAAAGTCCACATTGAACCAATACACATAAATAATTCTGCCACAAAATACAAGTGCCTACCGAATTTAAATGTGTTAAATGGTTAGACCTTGTCCATGAGGTCCTTTTGGAGCATTAAGGGCCGCCAGATCACTGCTCTCTCTGGATCCCCCTGGGCCTGCAGAGACTCTTGGCTGCTCCTCACTGTCAGTCAGGATCTGAGATTGACAAGCAATAAAGATTATAATAAGAATTTCATCATATTTTAGCTTATTCAAACAATCTTAATCTTAATATTGAAGACAATCACAGAGCAGTACATGATAAGAGTAGTGATCACGTAGTAAATAATATGAAGAACACAACACAGTAACAAATATGTCAGTTAAAGCCTATTTTTAAAGCCGTCATTTATTGATTAGAAGCTTTCAGTATTCAGTGTATTCACCTGTCATCAGAAAAACTCCTGCCGTCTGCGACGCTCAAAACATTATAGAGCGATTCAAGAAACTCCTGCCATGTTGGCGCGACAGCCAATCAATGAACTGAACTGAGTGCAAAGAATCATGGGCTTTGAAGTTTTTTCTACTTGGTCACACGCGATTGCACAAAACGAAATGAAAAAATGTATGAAACGTAAAGATTATACAACGCAAATACTGTTATATCCCGTTGGAACTAGCACAATGTTTACTTACATACCCAGGAGTATAGAAGCTGGAGGCTCTTGCTGCTGAGGGTTTATATTTTGAAGCTAGCTGCTATGCTATCCTTGGACTGACACTGGTCTATGCTAGCTGCTCTGTCCTACTCCGATCATTTAGATTTCTTTCTTTAGAAGAATTCCTGAATATTTTATTTCTTTTCATGCTTTCTGTAATATCAATTAACAACATTCACATCAAAATACATCTAACAAAAAGATATTTTAATAGGCATATATTTATGTAGCTGACATTAGCCATTAGCACCGATCCTAGCATATCTCGTCACAACACAGAAGCGTAACACGACAGAGGAATTACTAACGTTTTTCAGGAGCAGTAGACCATCAACTTCTGGTCCTGAGACTTGTTGTAACAACAATAACAATGTTGTTATTTACTGGTCACTGCTACAAAGAAAATGTTTGTTTTGCTGAGCACTATCACTCTTCACTGCATGCATTCAAGTCAAAATTCCCCCTCTGAGTGAGGTGGCCAATCAGATTACAGGGGTGGCACATGCTACACTTCCCTAGACACGCCCATGTAGCCTGCTCCATCCAGGTAAAGGGTAGCAGTATGTTTTAGGTGTAGTTTAGTTTTAACACTGTAGACACATGTCAAACAATTGTATGACTACATGAGACAATGCTCATTGGAGTCATATTGAAAGCTGAGGTGCTTTGGCACAGGATGGATGCCTCCTGGATGCATTGCCTTAGAGATCTGCTCGGAATAGCCAGCTGGGAGTAGGCCACAGGGCTAATCCATAACTTGCTGGAGGGATGATCTCTTGCTGGCCTGGGAGTGACTGTGGATGAGCTCAAGCATGTTGCAGAGAGCCAGGGCATTTCTTGTTACTACCATGACCCTGATGGACCATGGTGTTTGAAGAATGGCTGGGTGGAGGTCAGATTGTTCAACTAAAAGAAGAAATAAAACAAAATGCAAAGGAATCGCGTTTTGCCTTTTTCTGCTGTCTCTACATTTCAACCACTTACTTACACCACGTAACCTCTGCTTCACCTTTTTACTCACCCAGTCTTCCCCGCTGTCTTACATAAGCCTCTCTCCATCATGTGAGCATACCAGCATTTCAGCAGTTGATGCTCTGCCTATGTTCTGCAATCCTGAAGCATTGGCTCAGAGAGTCCTGGCTGTGTGCATGCATAAATACAGATCAGCAGCAGGCTGCATTCTCATGCCCTGTAGCTCTGTGTGCATGAAGATAAGGGCAGAACATATAAAATGAGAATATTGTTTGGGGCGGGTGGGCTTTGTTTCATCTCAGGCACCTTCTTGCATATGATGTCTAAACCCAAGCTGAGAGGCTGTGAACAGCTTCTCTGAGTCTTTGTGTGAGTCTGTTGGTGGACGAAGGTGACACGACGCTGTTGGGGGTTTTATACAATAGCAGTATCCAACAGAGTGTGCTTCTAGAGTACACAACATGTTATTGACGTAGAACAAAACACGAGGGCATGAATGTCTTGTACTGTTATATCTATATTCAGTTGCACTGAACGCCACAAGTCTTTTTAAAGCTGAAATTAGGACGTGCATGTTTGCTGAACATCTAACCGATGTTTCCATCTCTGAGGGAAATCTCATTGTACATGGTCAGCCTCTTTGTCTCCCCCCCAACTCTCAATGACTCACATCTTGAAGGGGTTCTTGTGTTTGCTCAAAGCCTTCTGTCTTGTTGAGTTGACTGAAAAGAGGATGAGGAGGGAGCCTTCCTTGGGCACCCAGCCCATCCCTCGATAAAGTCTGGAGGGAGATTAACATCACATATGTGGGACCTTTACTGTTGAGTGGCACAGAAGGACCTCAGGGTCTGATCACACTCATTTGTCAGGATTTGTTAGCGCACTTGTCTCTTTTGTTAGAGGAAATCTATATCTTTTTAGGACCACCCTCTCTGAAAAACTGCGCAAAACATGTTTACATCAGCCTATCTTCACCAGGAGAGCATAAAAACATATAATATGTCTAATTAAGAACATGATTGTGTACATGATTGCTTGGAATTCAGGATGGGACTCATCATAATGGAAAAATTGGAGGTGGTCTGGAACAGAATGGAGCCCCCTTGATGTCTAGTACAAAGGTTGTGTTCAGTGTCGTGCATAAAAAGGGGAGACGAACTGATATTATTTTGTTGTTGTGTGTACATCCCCGGGGCCTTCATTTATACAGAGTGTGTGTGTACACACTGTAGCTCTGTGAGGCTGATACTAACCATAATTGCGAGAAAAGGTCAAGTATGCGCCTTCATCTGGTGCAGATCTCCAGCAGTAGGGTGTTATGACTGTGTCCTTTGTAGCTGACGAGGTTGAGATGCACTCTGCACTCAGCATGAACAAACCCCTCAGTGAGCACAGTGAGCTGCATTTGACAGCTGACATTTACCCAGAAACACCTGTCAGTCACACACATGATTTGACAGATAGACACGTTCACTTCGACCATCTTCCTGTTCGCTCTTGCGCGTTCACCTTCTTTTTTTTCCCAGACATGTCCGTGACACTGTGCTGTTCCTCTTGAGCTGAACCCAATTTTTTTTTTTTAGTGGACACGCTCGCCAGCTGTGATCATCCTGACAGATATAAGGGATTGTGATCTGTCAATCAGCATTGTGCTGCACATTCTGCCATGTTTGATGTCAAGGGTAAGCTTAACAAGAGGGGATCTTTCTGATGTTATCAGCTGGATCACAGAGCTCCTGGATACAGCTGAACGTTTTCAACTCGTGCCATGCTTCCTCTGATAACTTCTGTGTAAAAAGGTGTCAGTCTATTTATCTTCCTTCTACATGTTTCATGTTCGCTGTCATTGCGCACTAAGGAGAATTTATTTTCCTTAAATACATTTTCTGCAGCCTCTCTTTTATGAAGACATTGATTTCCAGTGCTGTCACCGCAGCAGGACACTTCCCTCATCGGTTCTGGCAGAAACACAAATAGAGAAAGGCTGCTAAATAATGCAGGAGCTGAAGCATCAATAAAGGAGACATGGGAGGCATCAGATTAATGACCAGGTCATAAACGGTTTGAGGTCTTGCCATGCTAATGCGTGACTCAAGGTTAAACTACATAACTGACAATCATTCACGAAGCATTGAGCTGGAGCGTTGAGTTAAGATCCAGACGCAGGGCAGTTTACTTGAAGTGATTCTCCTGTCATTGAGGAGGGGAAATGAGCTCGGCGCCGCAGCCTTAGAGGATGCAGTTTCAACACACAAGCGGCGGGTCCTTGCCAGTGATGAAAATATTTACCTCTGTGAAATAAAACTGTGAGGGTCAAAAAAAGAAGGTCCCCACTTTAACGAGCCCTGCTTATTTCACGTGCTGTGTCAGGATTTATCGCCTTTCGGGGAGCCGTTTGGCACACGCTTCCCGTACAGTAAATGTTTACGGTGATGAGTAAGTCATCGCTATAAGGAGGGGAGGAGGTTGATTGTAAATATATCCTCAAATGACTCATGCTTATTATTTTAGACATGGCAATATGCTTGAAAAGCTTTACTGCATCTGCACCATTTTCTTGTTGGATTCAGTTTTGTTTCGAGCGGATCTAATCATAGATGCGCCTCATTTAATTCATTTGCACCTTTATTTCATCACCATCCTTGGTCTATTTTACAGTGTATGCTATTTAACACTTGATTTTTCTTGAAGTAAAGCAGTGTGTGCCCTTTAGTCTTCAACACAACGGTTCCTGCTGTCATTGTGATGTGTGACATTTGGTTGATAGTATCCTCTGTTGGACACTCTGAGCTGTGACTTCAGCTTCTGGGCAATGCAGAAGTCCCCTGTGACACACCGGTGCCACCGCTGTTTCCAGTTTCAGGTCAATGACAATAACTGACTTTAAGCAGAAGGGAGTTCTTCTGGAATATTTTGGTTGTTGGGGAGAATATGTGTGCAGTACAAAATGCATTTATTTAAATGTGTCCTTGATAACCAATCAAGTGTTTTGAGTGATCACATGATGTTGTCTTAGTGGCCATTGACATTTCTATTTAGCACTGTCCACTTGTGCATATAAGCTCTATGCACTGTTTTTGTTGCTAAGCCTGACAGTTATTTCATCATGAATGCTTAATATTGCAGAAAGAACTAAGCTTTTATGCGCTTTATAATAAACGTTGAAAGTCTTTATTGTGACTTTAAAATGTCATTGAATAAAGCTTAATATACTGTATCTAAAATTACACTTTTCTCCTTCACTAATATTGGCTCTTTTCTCTCCTTTTGCTGTCATTTCACCAGGAGGTAGAGGTCAGTTCTCTTCACTTTTTCTACAACCCTCCTCTGGCTGCCTTTGTACGATGTCTTTTTCCATTCATGACTCATTTCCATGTCTTTTTGTGTGTGTGTGTGTCTTTATCTTTGCTTCTCCATCCATCTTCTCCCCTCTCTGTCTTTTTCCAACATCTCCTTCAACATGGCCATTTTAATTAGAACGATTAATGTTTTAATTAAATGGGGGGAAAGTTAGAGCACTTAAAAGGCAGCTCGCCCCCATCATCCATATGTCTCTCATATAGGCAGAGGCTGCAGAGTTGTTAAGCTCATTTCCATACAGAATATATAGCCACTGTCCCCGGTGTAACTCACTTAGCTAATTATCATGCTAATGTACACATTATAATCAGTGCGCAGTGACAATGTAAACTACATTACCTCTCCTCTGTGATAATGACAGAATGCTCATACCTTACACTATCATCCACACTGTGCTCTCAGTGTGAATTACACAAATCCTCTTTTTCTGCAGCTGCTAATAAATCATTGTTTTCCTTCTGCAGGACGATTATGTGCGTACCTGGGATGAAAATCAAGCTTCTAATGACAGTAAGTCTTTATTTTGTTTCTTTCTGGCTGTGTAGGCAGTTAAGTCTTTTAAAGCCAGTGCCTTGTTGGATGTTAATACAGGTCAATGTAGGCCTACTATATGTAGGATATTTGTGTCTTACTCCTGAAGCAAGTGCATTAAAATGAATGATCATGAACATTTATTAACACAATACATTTTTTTTACTCTAGTATAAGTAATTCTTTAACCTTGGTCCATTTTAGTTAGACATGTTTGGATAAAATGTGATTCTATGCTTGGACTGCACAACGAGCTCCTCTCGTCCATCAGGCAAGAAACTGGATGCTGCAGGTCATGAGCCAGCTGCAGAAGTAGCGTTCACATTTAATCAGTCTCTCATCTGTTGTTCAAGCATCGCTGTGTGTTCCTCACTGTCACAGATCGTTAGGCCTGTATGTAAAGGGTCATAAATGTATCAGAAAAAGTCAGAGTCATATTCACCAACTTCAAATAGAATCATATTCATTCTAACTATAAACAACAAATAATAAAGAGTAGTTTAGTCAACAGGGATCGTGCATTACGCAATATTGCTGATTTCCATGCGACCCCTGAGCAGAGACTTAATTGGGAGCAAGAATTTGTTCATGACGCCTCCCAGGCTCTGTATAATCTGAGAATTTATGAGCTTGCAAAAAATGTTTTTCAGTGTTTAAAGTGTGTCATTATGCATTCAGGGTTGAGGCACAAATCTATACATACAGGCCACAAAATCTATCCAGCAGCCTGCGATGCATGCTGATGTGATGAAAGCAAAGCCGCAAGATTTATTGAGACTGAATGTCATTAGCATGTTCTGTAGCAGGGGCTGCGTCAGTGGCCTGTATTTGAACTGTGATGCTGCCTCCCAGACTGTCAGCGGTTCATCTTATTAGACAGCACTGCGCATGTTTGCTGTTTGTATTCTGGTGTCAGACGCCTGCTGTCCACACTTGTGCAGTGGTTCCTCAGTGAAAAGGTTGAAAGATGTTAGCGCTCTGTTTTATCTGCTCGAGTGCCTCTGATGTGCCTCTCCCAGGAGATGCAAAACATTGGCACGACTTCAACCCATCACCACTTTCCCTCTGCTTCCTCCTTTTCCTGTCTTTGCACTCGAGCAGGAGGCGAGGTCTCCTCCTCGACTGCTGCTGTAACTCCAGCTTTAATTGAGCCTTTGCCAGATGAAGTCATGACACAGGAGTCGTGTCCTCAACCACTGTCACTTGATTTGCAGCTTAAATGAAGTCAACTGAATGGCACAGTCGATTAGAGCAATTTCCATGGGCTTAATGAAGGACTAATTATGGTTTGCAATGAAAGGCCAGAGAGAGTCGTAAAAGCATGAGGAGACATTGAGACAGGGGTGGGAGCTAATATGCCTTGATTTAATGTAAAGCAGCTGACATTATTCCTGCCAAATCCATGGCAGCTTGGTGATGAGGAAATTGTGGACTGTAAGCTGAAAGCAAGTTAGTCTGTAAGAGAATGATAGGATCATATAAGTGTTCATCTGTAAAGAGGAAGCAGTTTGCTCGCAAGAAGCAGATCATTTGAAGAGCCCAGGGGGGTCCATGTTTACAATTAGTATGTAAAACACAGCTTTATACAGCAGTGTGAAATTTCTGTTCACTATCTTGTTGAGAAGATACGGTTCAAACGTTTTGATTCGAAACCTTATGATTCTTGTTTTCTTGTTTTCATGCCAATTCTAAGGGAATTTTATAATTTTCTTTCTAACCATATTAAAACCCAGACACAGTGACTTTAAAGGCAAAGATAATTTTTTACACCAAATGCTGATTAAAAACAAAATGTACCAGTCTACCGTTTGCAATGAGCAGGGATCAGTTCTGCACGGCAGCAGTCCCCTGAAATAGCAGACAACAGAATACCAGAATCACAAACCTGCAATACATCAATATATTAATAGCTATGGTATTTAGAAATGAAATATTAATATTATGTTGACAATACACTTACCTTAATCCAGTACATTTTATTAAGGATCAACCTTTGTCAAAGATGGTAATGCACCTTTATGCTGGTTACCACACAAATCAGAAAAAGCTTCCCAGCTTTGATGACATCATGATTGTAAATTATTTTGTATAAAATGTGATGTATGGCATCATATGTGGTATATGTGTCTGTGAAATAGTTTTAAATTCATGCCTCAGGTTGTCGGGTGAACTTCATCACTTTCATTTCAGCATAAAGCCCTTCATCTATCCATTTCCTTTTCTCTCATTTTGGCGTGAGTGTGCTATCTCCCTCCATTGATCTGCCTTCCTTTATGAGTGGCCTAATGAAGTGAAGGAGGGAAAAGAGGAGATTTGTCCCTCTGAGACATCACTAAATCAGTGTGATGTCTCTACTCCGGAGCTGTGTGCCTGCAGGCCTCATTTCTCAGCCAGGCAGCTCCGACCGATCCACTGCCATGCAGAGGAAGACAGAGCATTGGAGCTGTCAACATTCCCTAACACACAGACCCTTAATGCCGACAAACAGGCCGAAGTGGAAATTTGCATTCAGGCACGGCAGCGTCTGACTCCACTCCAGTCAGCACTGTGCAGAGCCAGAGAGAGGTCAGGGTAATTTGTAGTTGATTTCTGCAGTCGATTCATCAATCCAGCACCTGATTGTATCACCTCGCTCTGAGGACGGTAAACACAGCAGGCAAACAGATGTCATTAGGACTTGTATGAGCAAACAAGTGTATATGCGCACGTATGTGCAAACGCACTCAAGTGATTGCATACAGCTCCCACGTGTGCACCCTCGATTTCCAGGAGCCAGCTGAGTGATCAATGGCAGATAGTAAGGAGATAGAAAAACATGCTGAATGTACACTTCACTTAGTTTAATAGCTTTTGAGACTGTAGTGACATATATTGGTGCTTCAATAGTTTGCACATTGTAAATTGCCACTCAGTGTCTTACACTAGACTTGCGTCTGTATTTTTATTGTAAGATACATGTTCACAATATTCTGCAAACTTACCTCCACCAGGGAATCTGCCCAGCTCTTTGTACATGCTGTACACGTCCTGTCCCTGCACTACAACCTCCAAAAAACATTCTCTACAATCCTCCAGGGGCTCCCCTTCTCACCATCACACTCCACAAATTTGTCCAGTGTCACACTGCTCTGCCTCCACCTGGGGTTGCTTCTATCAAATTCCAAGGCCATGAAGGGCTTAGTATGTTACTCTTGACTCCACAGGGGAGTCAACCTCCCCTTGTATTTAAAGTTAATCTTTTTAAGAGATGCCTTACATCATCCTCTTGCTCCTGAATCTCCTCTCTAAGTAACATTCTGTAACCTCACTGGGAAAATAAATCCTCAATGTGGATTAAATGTTAGCTATTTCTCTGTTATTACTCCCCTTTACATACACTGTGTATGCTTTTAAGGATATACAATCCGCGGTAATCAACATATTTAGTGTTAATGTGGAAGTTTGGCACTTCGGGAAAATACAAATATTCTTTCTCACCAAAATGTGTGCTTAAGAAACTAGCTTAGTTTAAGAATGTAACGATATGCAGGAACTGATTTTAATAGCAATATTAAAAATGGGAAAATATAATGTAGTAAATCAGACATGATAGTAGTGTGTAAATCTAACATCCATAATTTCCATAATGTTGTTTGCTGTTGCCTATAAAATAGAGAGAGTATTTATATCCTTATTTGTTGATTTTAATTTAAAGACAAGTGTTCTGAACAGAGACACGGCCGGCTGCACTGTTACCTAGAAGACAAAAAGCCCTGATTAGAGACTGAGTGTGTAAACAGTAGATAAGAGGGCTGATGATGAGGATGTGGTCTGAGCTCTGCTTCTGTTATCCTCAATCTGCAGGGATAAACCTCGTGCAAATCTGGATTGGATTACACTGAAGCGTAGGGAGCCTAATTAGGAGAGGTTTTACTGCTGAAGGCATTAGTTTAATAAGGAGAGATTTTTGAAAAGTAAAAATGGGATGTAGGTGGTTTCTATAGGGGAGTGGATGAAAGGAAGGAGCACACAGGCAGGCAGGGAATGAGGATGTCTTAACATGACAAAGGAATGTGGAGAAGGTGGAAGAAAGGTGGAGTGATAAACATGACTGCACAACAGGGAGGTAAAGACACAGAGAGGGAGAGAGTTCTCAGAAACACCAGATTGAGCTGCAAATCACAGTCAACCCAGAAATGATTCCCAGACCACGAAGAGCCTGTTGCTATGGAAACGTCATCATTGCAGGCACTGCTTTAATCCGTGGAAGCCTGTTAAGTTAACATGAGGCTCAGGGAGCCACCTTATGCTTCTGTACTCACAACACAACGCCTTGCCAGCATTGTAGCTGCTCACTCCCGACGAGATTTATTTACAAATGTCTTGTTATTAGAAGGAAAGATCATCTCTGCTTTGATTGTGTGCTGCTTCTTTGCAGTTCTTTGGCGCAACTGTCGCTTCAAAGAACAGCAAAAGCCGCCCTTCCTCCTGTGATGTGTGCCCATTACTACATAAGCTACCTTGTCCTTCGTGTCAGAGCAGGTGGACTTGGCTGCTGCACCACTGTGAATTAGATGTGAAACATCAAACCTGCGTGGAAAAGAAAGGCGGGCAGTGACAAAAGAGGGAGAGAGTCGAGAAGAGAGCAAGAGTAAGAAAGGCTCCAGAGATGTGGGTGTGATATACTGAGATACTCCTCACAATCAAAGCCAACTGGGATGAAGGGGGGCAACCAGAGAATAAGGCTGTACTGTTGACAGTCTAAATGGATGAGGAGTCAGCATCTGGGCATTAAGGCCTCTGAGCCTCACTGTTTCTCCCCAGCAGCGGAGCAGTCAGTCAGTTATACAACCAGCTCAGCCATGACAGAGGGAGGGAGGGGGGGTATTGTTTTGGATTTGCTTCTCAAATCAGATATCTGTCAGTTTGCTTCAATAATCCTGTGATGTAGGCAGCATCAATGTATTCAGCCACCAGAGAGGACAAGAGAGGAAATCCTAAGCCTGCCTGCTAAATTATAGTGCTGCTATAAAGCAGGATACAGTAAGAGCAGGAGATGAGGGAATGCATGATTTAGGTTGTGGCATGCAAACATTCCTGTGTACTGTACTGATGGGTAGCGCCTGTGAATAAAGAATGTAGTTAAGGGAATAGAGGGTGACATCGAGCTCTGGGAGACCTGCTAGGAACAGACAGCAGTGACATATGAGTGTGTGTCAGTTGCTGACACACAGTTCTCTAATAGCAACTAACAAAGAATGTGATGGACGGAGCAGAGTGAGCTAACTGTTCAGGCTTTATCCCACATCATCAGGAGCGTTGTTTAAAATTTAAAGAAGCCACTGAGCTGCAAATAGAATGAAATGATCTGAGAGATGATTAAACAAAACAAAAAGTTGCAGCTACATCAGAAACAGAAACTAATCTGCTTCATCCTGTTGGAAAATCTTGCAATTTTCATGTTCAATCATTTCTTTCTTCCCCCCAAATAAATCACAGAACGCCCCTCAGTGCATATTTGCAACAGTGCAAGACCAACAGTTCTGCACAGCTCGAGTAATTTAGACGGACTCTCGGGTTACGCTGAGCCAGTAGAACGGAGAGGTTTGGGATTTGAGACTTGGGGTAGGATGATTTGCAGTGAGGATACTGCTGTAAACACCTTATTTTCTAATTTGTTTCCCAGATGTAGACACCACCAAGGACCCTTGTCAAAAGGTTAAGTGTAGCCGTCACAAGGTGTGCGTCGCCCAGGGCTACCAGAGAGCTGTGTGCGTCCACCGCAAGAAACTGGAACACAGGTGAGTGCGTGTGCGCACAACTCAACTAGCCCCTGGGCAAGAACTGACTAATTCCCTAAGTGCACAAACCCTCAAGATGAGGTCAACATAACCAAGCTCACACTCTGGAGTGTTGTTTCCCTATTCGGCCACAGCGGTAATGATAAAGCCTGTTTGTGCACTAGTGTAATACGACAACCTGCTGTTTTATGATAAACTAATACATTCCGACAACCTGGAGGAGGGCTGTTTGGTCCTTTACCTCAGGTTGCTGTGTCTGTACTCTCTGAATTAGCACAGCGGTTGCTGTCTCAGCTGGGCTTAGTGAGGCTGAAGTATTTGTGTGTCATCTGTCCTGCAGACTGAAGCAGCCCACTCTCAGGTCTCCTGATGGAAACTGTCAGCCCTGCCCCATCTCCTCCACCGGGCCTGTGTGCGGATCGGATGGACATAACTACGCCTCAAAGGTACGCTGAAGCAGGGGCAGGGAAATACATTCAGACATAGTGTTTTTGGTTTTTGTAGTTTTTTTTGTCATTCTATGTAGTGAATATAACATTGATGATGAAGGGTAGGGTTAGGGTAAATATTCATATCATTCTCTAGATGAACAGTTTACTGTAAACTTCATCATGAAGGTAGATTTGAACCAGGACATGGTGTTAGTGTGGAAGTGCCAAAAACTGCAGTTCCTCAAATGGCCACTTCAGGGCACCATTAAAAATAAACAGCCTGACGCAAATTACATTTTTTGGTCACTACAGACAATTTCTTCATTTGTGACAATTGTAAACATTTATATAGAACTCAACTGTGTAAATTATATTAACACTTTATGCTCCTGAACTGCTGGACCTGTTGGAAAGCTAGAAATAATTGGCATATGTAGGTGGAGGTCTGAGAGGTGAAAATTATGCTCCTGTTAGTGTTAAACCGACATCACATATGTTCTGTAATACATGTTAAGAAATCCTACGTGTCGTGTGAATAAAAAGGCCTGACACATTGTACCCAGCATAGGTGAACAGGAGGTACATTCACTCACACCTATTTTTTTTTTTTTTAAATTTGTAGGTGTTAACTAAACGGGGTGTGCAGTCAGGAATAGGACACACTTCGCACATTATGAGCTGAGCAGTGTGCAGAGGCCCTCTCAAGGGAAAAGCTGAGACAAAGAGCTATGATATATGGCCTCAGAAGGACCAATTGGTGGCTTGTGGTGACAGAATCCCATGTGTTTATTGATTAATGCTTTGTCTTTTGGATCACTATTCCTGACCTTGTGTACAAGCAGAGTCTGGGAAGCGCAGTCTAAGATTTAAATTAAGGCTTACAGTCGGTCACCTCATGAATATTTGATCTGTGTTGCAGCAATAACTCATTTTACTTCACCTTTGTGTCCCCTTGTCGATGTCACTGCCGTGTGTGTGTGTGTGTCTTAATGATTGTGTGACGCAGTGCAAACTGGAGCAGCAGGCATGTCTTACAGGGAAGGACCTTACTCTGAAGTGTTCTGGTCTGTGTCCTTGTCCAACTGCTGCACCTACATCCAAGGACAGTAAACATGGTAGGAACACACAGCAGCAACATTAACTCGCTTGTATCATCAGGCCTCCTGTCTGTGTTTTTATTCTCATGCATTCACTCAAGCACATATCATATTCTTTCTCTCCCTCTGGCCTACACAGAGAGCTGCACCGGACAGGATCTGGCTGATCTCGGAGAGCGTCTGAGGGACTGGTTCCAGCTACTGCAGAGCAATGCCAAGCAGAACAACAACAGCAAGCCCGGGGCTAGAGCCACTGCAGCCAGCACCACGTCAGGTTAGAGCTTCCACTTAATGAATCCCAACTACAAGACGAAGAGAGTGGCTCAATGCTGTGGCTACAGGAATGCTACAGGAATATAAAGAAGCCACTAAAGGAGTTGTTGCAGCTGAGATTAAACAGTAGTTACAGCCTAAGCTAACCAGCCAAAGCTGCAGTTCACCTTTGTCTCTCTCTGGTAGCCATGAGTTGTATAAGAACATAGTGTTTATATAAGCAATATGGTTTTTTGTTGTTGAAACTGGAGGCATAATTTGCATTGGAAGATATTTCTGGCATTGATTTATTTTGTGTTTATGCAGCTGCCTCCTGATAAAAAATGATTGTTTGTCTGTCATTGTGTTGGCAGTGCTGGACAGGAGCCTGGTGGCCAGCTGCAAGGACTCCATCGGCTGGATGTTTTCCAAGCTGGACACCAACAGCGACCTGTACCTGGATCAAGCTGAGCTGGCTGCCATCAATCTGGACAAATACGAGGTCTGCATTCGGCCCTTCTTCAACTCATGCGACTCCTACAGGGACGGCAAGGTCTCCACTGCTGAGTGGTGCCTCTGCTTTTGGAGAGAGAGTGAGTACTGTGAGGCTGATGTGACGGCTGCAGGCTGTGTATGTGTGTGTGCTGACATTTTTCCCTTGGTGTGATCATTCAAACTTCAAGGTGTTTTTCTGGCCTCAGGTGCAAAAGCTTCTGTGATGTGCTACTCGTCCCCCTATGGGGTGAAATGGTTGCCACAAGGCACTAAAAACATCCATGCTGTTTGTTGACAGCCTAGTTGTCCCACAGCTCTCAAAGACTGAGCGTGCCATCCAACCAGCCAAGCAAAAACCGATAATACAGAATTTAAATTGTTATTATCTCCAGTCATGTTTCTGCTGGTGCTTTTCTCTGTTCCATGACTAATCGTGCTTTTATTTTCTCTTGTAAAAACAACGTCCTGTTCTTTAAAGAACCTCCCTGTCTGGCTGAACTTGAGAGGATCCAAGTACTAGATGGCGGAAAGAGAAAGTTCGGTAGGTATCTGACTTCTCATTTCTCATTTGATCCTAATTAGATCTGTCTTTCTTGGTTGAGGGTTTCATGGAGCAGATGACAAGCAGGAGGTGGGGATTAAATCCTGATCAGTCTTGTGGATTATAACTTGATGCCGACAGACGGCAAAGGAAAGCAGCCATCAGTCTGTTTTACATGTATGTGTAAGTGGGTGAATATGTGTGTTTGTGTGTGTGTCTGTGTGCATGGGCACACTGCAGATTTTGGCTAGCTGACTGTGCTCTGAGTCAGGACTCTCCAAGGACACAGAGCGGCGAGCGAAGGAGGCAGCGTGCCAGCTCGACACTCAGATGTTCCCTGAAACACTGGGTGGACAGTTCTGTTGTGACCCATCTCACTTGTATTACAGCTACAAAAAAAATACCATTTGATATATTAAACACATCCATCCATCTCTGAAGGACGTGATGAAAAGCTACATTTACCTTGAAGAATCCCCCCAGAATTCAGTCTTCGTCACAATATGATGATTATCCAGCCACCCCCTCACACACACAACACCAACATACTGCAGTCTGCTGACTTTGTGCTCGTTCCTCTGTATCGTGCTCTTTGAGCATATTTGTATTCATAGAATATGGAATTGGCTGCCACATATGCTGCATGCATTACACCCTCACTTGGGCTCAGTGCCACGTGTGATGATGCAGGCGCCTGCTGTTTCCTTTATTGGGTTTGGGGAGATTATAGGGTATATAGTGTAAGCTAATATCTCTGATCTATCTGTGTGTGTGTGTGTGTGTGTGAATGCCAGGTCGATTCATTCCTAGCTGCGACGAAGATGGCTACTACAGGAAGCAGCAGTGTGACAGGGGAGAGTGCTGGTGTGTTGATCAAAGCGGAGGTGAAGTGGCTGGGTCTAGGATTCGTGGCAAGCCAGACTGCGGTAAGCTGTCAACACATAAACAGAATCTGACCATAAAGGCTGAAAGCAACAAGGAGGTCGGCTCACTTCTACACCACATGGCCCGCATCACTCTAAAAATTGGTGGGTTAAAAATAACCCACTTTTAGTTACATAGTGCTGGGTCAAAGACCCAAACAAATGAACACATCAGTGACTTAGGCTGCCCTGGCTAACCAGGTTACCACACCAGGCCCCACAATAGCCTGTTTGACTCTTGAACTAACTTACATAACACAATTTAACAGCTAATACTATGGATTATACAATAAAACTGGCATGACATTGAGTGTTTATTTAGATAGCCTACTGTTTTTACGAGAGTTGAAGATCTGATAGCAATGTGATTAAAAATCCATTAAAGCAGCTTATTAATGTAAATATTACACGAATAATCCCATGAACCTGTCATAATGTTGGGTGTACTAGATTTGGTGGCTGTGTGATTGAAAATGGTGGACTCATTTCTGATGCTCAGAAAAAGTGAGCATCTTTTTCAGACAGTATCTCCGACCCGTATTGTACTTGGTAACAGTTTTTAATCCACTAATAGGTCAAACCCGCCCAACCTGTGAGCCAGCAGCCTGCCTCTGCTGATCAGAGTGACCCAGCCTTTTTTTTTTTAGAGTAGGCTACATGGATACTACACAAGGCTTCTTTTATGTTACAGCACTGAGACCCACTGCAACATAACTCACTGCAGGGACCAGTGCCACATTCATGTGTCCAGAGTCATTTGCATTCTAAAGCGCCCGCTTGTCGCTTTGAGAAAAGGCTTTCAAGATAAATGAGGGCTGGTTGGACTGAACCTGCACCTGATAAGAATGGTTCCCCTGGCAAGGTTTTGAAATAGCTATTAAAATCCAGACAAAGTCAAACACATGCCCCTATTCTTTTTTTCATCGTTGCCATCAATGTTTTTAAATTAAACTCAGCATTTCTCAGTGGTATAGGAAGAAATCAGTGAAAGTTGAGACATGCATGAGCAAAATTTTAACCATCTGCAAGATGACCGGAGTGGATAATTTAATCTTCCTGCATCCCTGCATGTTTTTTTTCTCCATCTTTCTGCAGATTATGAAATGACATATTCAGGAGACTTTGGCAGCGGGGTAGGATGGGAGGATGAGGAGGAGAAAGAAGCTGAGGAGACTGCTGAGGAGGCTGAAGAGGAGGAGGGAGAGGTGGGAGAGGTAGACGACGGGGGATATATCTGGTAAAGGGCCAACGGTGTAATCCAACCTCTCTACAGGAGCATTTTGACGGTCCTAAACACACACAGTCACACACAGACAGACACACACATGTACAGATCCTAAGAGATGGACGTGATGGAAGGTGCTCACACTCAGATCAACACCGGCTCAGAGGGGTCCATAAGCTGCAAGGGTGAAGATGTTATGGGAGTATTTAATGTTACAGGATGTTCTTAAAATGGGTGGGGGAGGGGGGGGGGATATCACTATTAAGGAAACTGTGGGTCTGGAGTCATGAATTTTGTCCTTCATACTTGTGAATCTTTGTTCTCTTCTGTTGTTTGTCTTTTGATCTATGTGAGATGCATAATGGAGACGTTATCAGGCTGCAGGTGCTTCTCATGTGCTTGCATATAAAAAATGGACTGGGTGCATTTCAATGCTCCGAATTGGCCTCCTTTATCTTTTATGTTCGAACATCGACAACATTTAGACAATCAGTTTAAATGTTAGGGAAGTGAAGTGAGGAAGCCACATTAGGAGTACTGAAAAGCACCCTTTGAGTTTTTTTTTTTTATGTCATACGCTTCGGCTAGTATGTGACAGTAGTGCTCTGTCTCATTCATGACTTATTCAGAACAAGTTTCTCACGCATCACTCTTTAGCTTGTATATAATGTGTGTATCAGAAGGCAGAATGTCACCTATTAGTCCCGTAATCAATGCCTTGAAATACTAGCAGAGTTCTGCTTAGTCGACAAGTGTACATCGTATCATAATGTGAATCAATTATCGTGTTTATTAAAAAATAAAATCAACTGATTTTGTGGCCCAGCAGGCCACCGTACATCTGAGTATGAGTGCTATTTATCATTTCACTCCCTGTCAGATTCTCAGATTCAGCAGATTTATTACTTAAATCCTGCTGCTTTACAGGTAGATTGTGATAAGTTGAATTCTCCTTAATATTCAACAGGAATGCCTTTATAAAGTTTGTGTTCCAAACACATAAATCTCTGTGCTGTGTGACCTGCTCTGTGAGGATCAGATCATATTGTCAGCTCACGTCTGCTGCTACCTTCCCTTGCTCTGCAGTGAAGTGTGGCTTATAGCTTTGGGAAACCAGCAGAAATGAGATACAGACCCAGGTCTGCATATCAGCATTTCTACCAGCACAATGCCTATAGAAACCTCTCTCTCCTCAGCCTCCTTGGGATATTGCTCAAGCCTCTGTGCTGTGAACTATTCAGTCTGTGAACAGTGAAATGGAAACCTTTCAGTATGTCACAATGTATGCACGTCCTCGGGACTTCAGCCCCACAAAGCTGGCCTTAGCATTGTAAAAAAACTGACAGTAACCAATCCTCTGAAATGTCATTTCTCAGTTTCACGTTTCTGTGAGAATGAAAATCAGTACCAGTATTATCCCAGTGGGCGAAACCTAAAATGTGTTAGCTGTGAGTGGGCATGCCAGCCAGCAGATGTCTGAATACCTGATACAGACAGCAGTCTTCTGGCTGCCCAGAGGGACCAATCATCTTCAGCAGCCTGTCAACTTATTATGCTGAATATTCCTCCTGCCTGGTAAATACAAACCATATGTAGCAGAACCAGGTGTAAATACAGGAAAAAGTGTTACTTGAAAAAAAAAAAATAAGGATCAGACACTGGAAAACACTGTTAATCAAGCATACACTGAATTTTACTAGAATAAACTTTTATTTCATTTTCAGTGTAATTTCAGTGTAGCTGTTTTATTACTGTTAAATTACTGAATGATTCTAGCATGATGTTTTAGTAGGTAACGTGTAAAATATATTAATTAATTAATTTAATCTTTTATCTTAAAACAGTGCTATAGTTTGCTCTGAGCAGACTGTAGCCTCCACACCCTTCTGACTTCTTTTTCTGCTGTGTCCAGCTCCCTGAACACACTGACATCCCTCATCTGTTGAAAGCACTGCAACAATCTCTGGAAAACAGTCACCGGGATGCTGAAGTTGAGGTGCGGGTAGGTCACTTTAGCAGCCAAATCCCTTGTGTTGCTGGACACAATACCTGCAAAACAAGAAATACGCTTAAAAACCAGACATACATCAGAGCAGTCAGATACAGTGTGTACAAATGCTGTGCTTTTGAGTTGAGGTTTTTCATGGTCATTGTGTGCCCCCCACTGTCCAAAACAAGCACATGACTGTCGAGCTACAAAGCAGGGATCTCCTACCCAGTAGCTCTCCTGAGTGCTTTTGCACCACAGCACCCCCGCTGGCCCCTGCCTGTACTGCACAGGTAGTCTGGAGCATCACAGGCTGGTGTTTCACATTAATGGCTTTGGAGAGGACGCCGCAGGTCAAAGACGGGCCGCATTTCCGACCCAACGCACCGTATCCTACCACAATTACAGATTCACCTGAGGGCAGAGAAACAGAACTGCACCTGATCTTCTTTAGCTTTGAATATGATGTGAAGATGTTACTATTTAATAATAGTACTAACTAATTAAAGCAAACCTAGATTAAAACTCTGTGACATCTGTGGGACCACAGCTTCCGGGACAGGGACTCGAAGTTCCACCAAGGCCAGATCATAGGGAGAAGATGATTTTGTAGAAAACAGGACATCTCCCACGATGTCATAGACTCTGAAAAAGAATCAGCAGAACACAGAGACATTCATAAACTTACACTTTCTGTTGTTTGTGTTTAACAGATCTGATTTTTTAGATGTAGTCCCTTCATGCACAGAGCATATAGCTAGGCAAGTGGCTCAGAATAAATGAGTGTGCTGTCACCTGTCCCTGTGATGGAACTTCAGGGTGACTGTAGACTTCCCATTAACAACATGCCGGCAAGTCACAACCAGCTGTGGGCTGACAACAACCCCTGAGCCCCAGAACTGTCCACTGTCCACAAAGCACACTGTGGGGTATTTAACAGGTCTTGACTCATAAGCAGTGGAGGACATGTTGAGGCCTGCCTCTGCAGGATGGAGCCACATGTCTCTGAGTGGGTCTTGTGTGCTCATGCAGCTGATAATATTCCTGAAGATCAAATGGACAGAGCAGACCAGAGTCAGACCTATCCACTCATTTGCCTTCCAGCCAAATGGAGACACAACCAGCCCAATAAGATGCACATCTGCAGCTTTCACCACAAACAGCCCTCCACCCTCTGTGCCTGGTAGGCAGCGGGCATCAGTGAGGATGACAGCGTTGTCCTCTCCGGCAAGGTTACTAACGATGCCTCTGCTGAGGGTGCTGCTGAAGAGATCTAAGCACAGGGAGCCAAAAGGTGAGCCACATGCAACAACTGGGCAGCCCTTCTGGAGAGATGAGCTGCTCTGCCAGGGGATGGTCCCTGAATCTGAGCTGCTGTCCACCAACCCTGGCGCCTTCAGGACGGCAAACCAGCTGAGGAACTGGGCATCTCTAACCAGCTCCTCGTCCTCTTCATCACCATGAAAACGCCACTGTTCAGCCTCTTGGAAAACAGCCTGGAAAGCCTCGTTGAACTCCACGCAGTTCACCAGCATCAGCAACTCAGCTGCAACTTCCTGTGGTCGTGTTGTTTTGTGTCTGTGGCGTGTGGAAGAGGACTTGCGTGGGCTCTGGTTGGTGTCCAAATCGCGCTGAGAGTAAAAGCTGACGCGGATTTTAAGTTGGTCGCTGAAGCTGTGTGGTGAGAGGAACCCGTGTTCCGCTGAGAGGGGCTCTCTGTCGGTAATAAAGCGTGAAAAGGGGAGACCGGTGCATATAATAGTCCCAGACTGAGGGTGGACGATGACTCCGCTACAGCTGACGGGTTTCTTAGCCGAAAATACCTTTGACAGTTTAACCACACAGCAACACCTTTCCACCTCTTTTAAATCCATGCTAGGTAGCAGCGCTGAGCTCTATGTTGGGTAGTAAAGTAAGGACACACGAAGTCGAAAAAGCAGCAAATTAGGAATACCTGTTGACCACGCGTAAGAAATTAAACAATAGTATTCCTCATAGAAGTGTTTCACAACTTCAATTCTGCTTCACTTCCTGGTTCTGTGTCATGGATGCACACGATTGGTCAGAATGCTAAGACTTGCGACTCCTAGCCAATGAGAAACCAGAAAGACGGAAGGTGGTACGTGGTATGTCCCAGTTTTATTTACCTTTTGTAACACCGCCTACCATCCACTTGTTTCAATATTTCCCGTTAGAATATCTTACACTTTGAAACACTATACAGTATTATGGAATGTTGATGATGTCATACCACTTGTAAACTTATTTAACAATACTGTATAATTAAAAAAATGCCAGTGACAGTGACTTCAAGAATTGTCAAAAATATTTATTTGTGCTAACATTTCACACATCACATCCAATAAAAATATGGCCTACCTTTCTGTAACACATACATTATTTCAAATCTCAATGTGGCATAAGGCAAGCCTATTTTATGGCAAAATAAATAAGATCCTTTACATCAAGTACTAAATGATATGGCAAGGTCATTTCATGCATGTTATGCATTGAATATTTTTAAGCACCATCGGAGTACTCTCATAATATCACTGCGTGGTTTGAGCAGAAATTAATCACAAAGTACTCTAATCATTTCACAACAATTACCTTCCATAACACTTCGACATCCCCTCTGCAGATATTTGTTTACATCACCCGGCTTTGCTCATGCAGTCAATAATTTAAGTGTTGCAGAAAGTTGGTTAATGCACGTGTGGTCACATTTGTAGTATTTGTGTAGTTGTAAACCTTTCATGGATTCAAAAAGCAGAGAATCAGGAAGGCTGTTGGTATCCTTAGAGGTAGCAGGCTACTAAAGATGTGTTGAAAAAAATGATATCATTTGTATTTGTTCCAACAAAGACATCCTCAATGGAGGAGGAGCAACCCGGGGCTCTGAAAAGTTATTCAAATTGACCTTCACTGTAAGTCAACACCAGCAGCCAAAAATAAACCTGGGTTAATAAAACTGGTTCACAGCAATGTGTTCTATACCACACAGACAGAATCCCCTACATGCTTTAAATAACTATAGACATTCTTATCCACATTCAGTCTGGACCATACAGAGTGATGATTCATAACTTACACTAGCTGTGTAACATACTACAAAACACCTCTTAAAATATACTTCTTACTGGCAGTCAAAGTCTTACATGAACTATATTTCATTAAATATCTGTCTTTTGCAGGTAGTTTTGTGTGGAACATGTCTTTGTGTGCACAAGCAGCATGATAAATAAGGCTAATAAAAGAACAAGCATCAGTCAATATACTGGGAGAGCCAGCGGAAACCGTCTCCATATCCCTGCCTCTTCAACACACTACACATGAAAACCTCCATCGGTCTCAAATTCAGCTCCTTCAGTGACACTGTGCCCTGAAGAGGAGAAAAAAAAGCACAGGTAATGGACAGTAGAGCTGACATAGTTCACTAGCACATGCCTTCCAATCGGCTCACTGTGGCATCCTTCTGTTACCTTGTGCTGCGAAACAGCAGGTAATTAACAAGATTTACATGAATGAATGACAAATTTGCATGACACAGATAAACTGCCAAATGTTTCTCAATAGTGCACTGCTGCCCCCCGCGCTCATTGTATTTGTCATGAGCAGTGGTTATTTACGCACAGTTTCCCTCATCAGAAATTCAAGCAGAGTAAGATACTACTGTGCAAAGCTTTGTGTGTAGGTCAGTGTGGCCTTGGATCTGTTGTTATGCAGTGAAAATGTCTGAGGAGGACCAGGTGTCATGCACCCAGACGGAGGTGAAAACATTATACAAATACAAAAAAAATCCTAACACAAACATTTAATCCATCTTTACCTTTCCTGTTGTATGCCCATGAAGACCAAATATGCCTCTGAGTGCATCCTCACTGATGGCCTCTGGACGGTCTATCTTATTCCCCAGGATGAGAACTGGGATGTTTGCAATGGTTTCATCTGTTAACAGAGCCTAAACATGACAAGTGTAAGATGCTTGAACAGATTGGCAATGCCTAGTATGCTGATATAATAAGGAAAATAATATAATTTACTTACATCGAGTTCAACTTTAGCCTCTAGTAATCGCTCATGATCAGCACAATCCACCAAGTAGACTATACCATTAATAGCCGGGAAGTAATTCTTCCAGATCCTTCGTGCTGTTGTTGTTGTTGCAATAGAATCAGTATTTCTGTGACACACACACATTGTAAATGCATCAGTACAACATTCTAACTCCCACCTTGTGTATGACCTCCAAGATCAAATGTTGTGAAGGTCATTCCAGCTATGGTCAGTTCTTCAGATGCTAAAGAGAAGAAAAGAAAAGCTCTGAGATTAAAACTAGAAACACAAAGCTGTTCAGTGATTTCTGAACATATTACTAAACGTACTTGGGTATAGCGTTGGCACGTGCTGTCCCAGTCTGTCATCTCTGAGCATGTGCAGGAGTGTTGTTTTCCCGGCATTGTCTAATCCGAGGAAAATCAGCTTGCCGGTCTTCTTGTACAACCCTGATGACAGAAAGAAATACAATGGATGGAAGTCTATTATACACAGAAGGAAAAGGAGGGCAAAGATGAGGACTGGGACCTCCCGCAGTCCTCAAGAGTCCACCATCAATCAAGCAGTTTGACTTGTGTGTCAGTACCATTACAAAGTTAATTTGAACTGCATTTCATCACTTCCATAATTCATGCTAATGTATGCTTCCATAATGCTGTCTTTTGCTAATGAAAACATTTGCAAACAAGCTAACCTTGCTCGCTAGCTGTAACATTGCTACACTGACAAAGTCATTTATAAACAATGAGCTAGCCAACATATCAGATAAGCACTGGGAGTACTGGGGAACATTTTTTTACATAAAAAAACTGGCAACTGTGCTGGATGTGAGCATAAACATCATGTCCTTGTGAAATTAAGGTTGATTTTTTTAAATCATATTCAAAACAACAAACAAAACAAAAGTCATTTGTTTACACTGTGGCAATTAATAAAACAATTAACACATGTAAATCAAAATATCTGGAACATTTAAAAGCACATGACTTTTCATAGAGACCATGTAAAAAAACAGTATAAATGAGCTTTGTACCGTTTCATTTGATCAGAATTATTTCTATGGCCTTGTCAATGCAAAAACAGACTACTGTTCAGACTAAATTACTTTTACTATTTTCAGTTATCTGTAGCACAGGTTTAAACATATACACACTGATCTGTGACAAGCTGTATGTTAAACTGAAATGCTAAACTACCTAATAGCTGCAAAACGCTGCTGAAGCCTCTGTAGATCCAGTCAAGTATAAAAGACATTTTGCTTGACTCCCTGAAACAGAAAAAAAATATTATTTATGACATAAAAGGAAGAAGAACACAGTGATGTATAGAAGCTGTATCAGCCAGCATCTGTCACACATGATGCAATAAATGAAAACGGAGAACAGAAATCAACATGCTATTGCAAAAGGACATGTTACAGGATCTAGCACTGAGGCTCATTGTTGATCATTATTCCTGGTGCTGGATTACTCTGTGGTATGTGTAAGCTCTCTGTAATCACACAGGTTTTGACACATAAAGCAGCTGAACTAGGCAACACAGAGGCTGCTGGTTTGAAGGCTGTCTCGCTCAGAAACACAGATCTACCTCTGACTATTTTTACGACAAGTTGTGGCAACGACACTTGATCTTGGTGGTCACCCCCGGCTCCTCTCCCACTCTCTCACTGACACACAAACACCTGTCACTCTCTGTGAACATAGTGTGCCTGTTGCAGTGTACAGTGAAGCCTCTAGTGATTAGAGCTTTGAGAAATTACACAATTTATGCAGTGAGGTCACCTGTAAGCACTAAATTCTTTATATAAAGCACAACAACCCCTGCTCCTGTAAGTTTTTCAAAGACTTTCAAAAAAGTTTCTAGTTTTGTTAAAACTTCTTAATCAAGAACTCCAGAACAAACGTCATGCGTCAAATCACACAGCATTAATTAACACAATTAAACTGGCCAATAACTCTAAACTAAGCTCATCAAAAACGACTGTTCCAGTGATTTCACCATTACTGCCACAGTTCGCCTTGTCGCATGTAGCGGCGGTGATAACGACAACTGCCACAGTAAACAAGCTTAGTCAACACCACAAGCGCGCGCACGCCTAAATTAGTTACTGTTAATGAGAAGAGTTAGAGCAGCGGACATAAGTAAAAACTAGAAAGTGAACAGCTGAAATCATCACTTCGCCATGTTACCTGACGGGCTCCTGATGTGAACTCCTCTTACGTTTGATCCGAGCCTGTCCCGTTCACTGACGCCGAGCCCGCAGGTTTGACAGATAACCGGAAGTACGTCACCAGAGTGACGAAAAAGCGCGAGGGGCAAATATGGCAAACAATAAACTTTAAAGTTAAAGAAAAGTTTGTTTTATTTATTAAGTAAACTAGAGCAAATTAACTATCAGTAAAAATCGAATAATGAGTAGCAATAATAATGTATTTTAATAATCACTAAATTTTTTTAGTTGCTAAGAAGTTTTTTTTTTTTTACAAGTTTCACTGTCGAAGTACTAACTGTTAACAAGAAATACACTTTCAGATACGACAGTAAAAACCCTCATTGCGGTGTGTACTTATGCAAAACAAAAATATCCATAAAAGAAGAGTAATGAAAAGCAATGAACACCAGGTGGCAGCATAGGAATTGAAGAGGTTCATTCTAAAGGATGTAAAATCTTTTTTAAGAGTCATTTAATTTGTAAACTCACACCTTGATTAAAATTTGACCAGGGAAACTTTATTAAAGCAGTTCATGTTCATACAGGGCACAAGTATCTACTAGGCACAGTACCTGTATTTTTCTGGCAGCACATCTCCACTGAGATCTTTGTTAAATAAGTGAAAATCCATTGGTCAAGACATGAGCACACGAGGACTTGTTTCTCTACACAGTATTTAACCACTAACTGTCATTCTACATGCAGACGGCGACCGAGACTCTACCATCCTATCATCCCATTGGTTCCTAATGTAATTTCATTTTCAAGTATTCCTGTGAGAGGTGAGCCTTTCTCTTCTCTTCTTCAGCTCCTGGATTACTTCCTCTCGTAGTAGAACCATTGATCAACTGCAAATAAGAGCACTAGTCTTAGCAGAGATTCAATAACCTGGTCACTGAGAAAAATCCTTTATAAAAGGTTACCTGATGAGGGGATGGCCTCTTCTTTACCACATGGGCAGGTCTAAACATAGAGAGAAACATCAGTTGAAAAACAAGGGTTGAAAATCAGTTATTTTATGTTGCATAATAAACAAAACATTCCTTACCCCTCCGACAACAGCGCTAGCCTCGTCTGCAGAGCAGCAGAATGGGCTGTCACTGGCCGACACACACGTGTTTTTGCTGTTTTGTTTTAAATTAAGACATTTATATTTAAATGCAGTTGCTTATGATCAAGAAATTAGTAAACATTAATGTTACACTTAAAGGGCAAGAGAGAGGCTGTGTTTACCAGTTCAATTCACCAGCACTGGATTGCTGGGAGATGAGGGCTTTCCAGAAGTTGTGAGTGCTCTTGATGACTTCAATGGCAAAGTCCTGAAAAATAAAAACAGACTTGAGGCAACTTTCCTAAAACAGTGCAAGGCTACTCTAACATAAGGCTACTCTTCATCCATTTGAACTAAAAACAGTGATTTATTGAGACCTTGTCTTTGAACTCCTCATTGAAAGCGAACTGGTTCTCTGGTTTCCCATCTGGCACTTTGTACCTCCTGAACCAGTCCACTGTGGCCTCCAGGTAACCAGGCTTCAGGCGCTTGACATCACTGATGTCTGAACACAGATAAAGTCATTTTATGATGGGACTAAGGCAGCACTGCAGAACAAGTAGAAAGTCAAACAGAAAAAAAGTGGTTTCCGCCTTATGTCCGTATGGCTGTAAAATGAAGTATGAATGATTTGCTTGGAATTTTATTCTGACATCAAACTAATTTTAAGTGTCACCATAGTCCAGGCACTGATTGATGGTTAGCATGTTGGCTAATTTTCACAGACAGATATGAGATCACAGAGGTTGTAATTGGAACAAATGACCATCCAGTGCACTCATATGTAACACGTAGCTATGTGTATAAAAGACATGACTTAAAAAGTGGTGCTTACTGTTGAACTGGTTGGCTTCAGGGTCCTCTACATTGATTGCAATCACTTTCCAATCAGTCTCCCCCTCATCGATCATGGCCAGGATCCCAAGCACCTTCACTTTGATTACCTCCCCACGTGAACACACCTAGTGACAGTTTGTGTTTCAGTCTCCATAGACACATCGCACTGCCACGTCATCAGCCAATGCCCTACCTTACTCCCGATTTCACAGACGTCAATGGGATCATTGTCACCACAGCAGCCAGTGTCTCCATCTTTATGTGCTGGATCTTCCCACGTCTAAAAAATATCAGCAAGGTTTAATGAACTACAAAAAAAAACTTGAAAAGATCACCATTGCATAAGTGACAAACAATCTGCTGACCTGAGGAATGGCTCCATAGTTCCATATGTAGCCTTTATGAGGGAAAACATTGGCAACAAACCGCAGCTTGCCTTTCTTCACGTCTTGCTTTATTGGGTTTAAGAGATCTTTTGTAGCAATCTGAAAAACATATTGTAGTGCTGTTAGACACAATGTATGATAGAAGGTGTGATCAAAATAGATAAATGAGAATCTCACCTCCATTTTTGCATTTGTCCATCTTGGCACTTCGGCAACCATATGAAAGATGTTCTGTGAAAAAAATCATGTTTACTTAAGCAACATGCTTTAATCAGTCATTACTAAGTTACTGCTCAGGTGAACCCACAAATGAGATTAAGCTGTTTCATAAAGATAAGATAATAGTGAACTACAGTCGTAAGAGATATTGACACAGCACTGGGAAAATAGAGAGTAAAGGCCATTCCACAAATAGACTATGACCTCACCATAATGGAGAGTATACTGACAGCAGCTCAAATGGTATATTCAGTGCAGTACAACTGAATGGAGTTAATCAGAGAGAGCAAAGATAAACAGTGGTCAGTTTTCTGAGCAAAGGTGACAGGTGCTTCCTTACCTGACCCTCGTCAGCATATATGGGTATGTCATGGAATGGTGAGATGTACTTTCCTTCAGCGTTCTCTGTAATGCAAAGTCAGGTGTAACAATTAGGAAAAATAATATATCAGTTCAATGGCTAGTTTTATGGTATATCATCTTCAAAAAGGCAATGACTTGCATAAGGACTGAGGGCTTATTCTGACAGATCATCGCCTTATAGTTATAAACACTATCGTGGAGCAACCCAGACGTATTTCATGATAATATTCTCCCAGTTAAAATACAGCAATATTTGTTTAAACGGCAATAACAGCTGGCGTGTAAATGCATCATTAAATTGCAGAGGGCGTTGTCCCTCTAACTGCAAGCTTTTATGATTTAATGTTAATCCAACGTGTTAAATCTCGCTGTGAGATTTCCCAAAATAACAAACTTCCCTTGGCAGGTTCAACTCAAAACACTGGAGTGTGTTACTGTGTACCTCATTTACAAGTTACCAAGCAGTAAAACCGGTAGGACTCGTAGCTCTAACTTTAACAAGACTTAAAGCATGTCCACACAATTTCCGAGCAACTATGTAGTCCCAGTGAAGAGACACTAATCACTCCTATTACTGATATTACTGAAATTATGAAACCAACAAGCAAGAATAAACGAATTGATGATGACACGTGGGAGGTTGCCCCTCGGTGACTGGGGAGTCCACAAAGTCGCAAACAATGACACAACTTTACTACTGCTATTCATTCTCTACTTACTGAAGAAGAGGCGATAGTTTAGGGAGTTCGGGTTTCCCCTCTCTTCTACTGTGAAGCTCATGTTTAAAAAGCAGGTTTGTGTTGCTGTCTGGACCTGGGATGGAGGATGGCGGCGGAAGTAGACGTCGGCGCTGGGTGGGTGGAGTCTTTTTTAGAGAGGAGCGATCCAGAGGGCATAACGCATGCGCACATGAATGATGCTTTCACGGAATATCATAAATATTACTATTAGCCGCTGTAAGTATTTAACTTAATGCCAGGGCAGATTTAGAGCCCTTCCGGTTGAATTATGTTTATTTATTGATTAATTGTGATTTTGTTATCCCGATACTACTACCTGAATGCTGCCAACCTTAACAGTTTTCTAGCTGTAAAAGAAACTGAACACTTCTTGAACATTTCTGTGCTAGATGGTCTACGGTCTGGAACAATATAAAAAATTTACCAGAAGCACTTGAAGGGAGCTTTGAATCGGTGGACTTTTGTATGAAGCTTGAAAAATATATAAATGTATGTGAAAATTCAACAATTACTTTAACTTCTTTATTAATTAAAGTGGATACTAACCTGAGAATTAGTAGATTTAGAATTAGTATAATGTTATTCCTTCATTTAAACTAATATGGTATAATTTTAATATTTTGTCCAGTTTAAACTACAAGGCTGTTGTAGTTCTACAAATACACAAAAATCATACATCATACATTTTTAATAGAATCTTGTAACGTTGTAAAACTGTCACCGTCAGTACGTTCCTGTGACCTCACATCCGCCCGCAGCGTGTCGTGCTTCCTGCCTTGCTGAGGGAGGGGACGGTGCTGACGGCTGGGAGGACGAAAGGAGAGACAAGAAAGCTTTTGGGAAGCTATAAGAGAGTGGGGAACGGCCCGGGTTTCCACCGTCCGTCGGGAAATAAACACCCCGGTTTTCTGTAGCTGCTGGATTTGTCACCAAATCGGCGCTGAAAATGTCGACCAGTCGTCAGTTTAGCGAGAGCAGGGCCATCCCGACCAGGACGGTGTTGATCAACGACACAACGCAGCTACCTCATGACTATTGTACCACCCCCGGAGGCACTTTATTCTCTACCACTCCCGGAGGTAAAGGGATGCCCACGCTGTTATCATATTTGTAAAGAAAAAATGACGGTGACATGGCTTTGTGTGGTGTTTGTGCTCTCGGCTAGGCTTTAACTGTTCCGTCGGTGTGTCCTCTGCTGCCTTGTCATCCTGTTCAAAACAAAAACAAAGCTAAGCCCCGCCCACACGCTCTCTAGCTGCTGCCTGATTGGCTGCTTTGCAGCGCAGAGATTCTGATGAATGTATTGTTGTCGTTTACACCGTTTAAAGAAGGTGAGGATGGTTTGCTTGACTGTCATGGCGGTCAGGAAATTTGCTAATCAGCATCAGATTGACAGTCAGCTGTTGGATTCATTATAGTCAATGTAGAGGCCAGATCAAGGAAGCACAATACATCTTGCAGGCTGTGCGTGATGTTGTACGACCATATCATTATCAGAATACTGTAGAAGCAACAACAATCTGTGCATTTTCCTCTGATTTCAGATCAGGTCATAAACCTTGCTTAATTGAATTGGACTCCAATAACAAAATGAATAAAACAATATTTTTTGCTGCAAAATTGGTAGTCAAAGAGGTTGGCTTTAAGTTTATGTTGTTCTTATTATTAGAGGTGAGGTTTCTGGGAAAATGGTGATGACACACGTAGCAAGACAAGAAGTGAAACTAAATTTGATAAGACCTCATTTACAGCAGACATTTTTATCTATCACAAAGGAGATAAAAGTTATTGCTGCATTGCATGGCAATAACTGAGCCATGGTAACGGTAATTCATTGATTGTTGATCTACCCGTATTTTAATGAATTAATTCAATGTCTGCAATACTATTTATAACTACAGAAAAAGAAAGAAATTGGGGTCAGTTTAAACTTTGGACATTTTGCTTCCAAACGTGTCATGCCTAAAAAGACAAAAAGAAGGAATGCTCCAACTTCAAAGCAAGCACTGTCAATCAAATAGTTCTGATGTGGATTATGTTTTTTGGGTCAGTAACCTCTTGTATCTGCCACAGCATGCTGGTGTTTGTAGGAATGTATTTTGCTAAATATTTTTTTTCTATGATGCTCTCAGACAGGTGGACATGAATATAGGCCCTGGATGAAAGCTGGCCTATAAGTCACAGCACCCATATTTCTTTACTGATACAGTAATGAGTAATTAATGTTTGTCCTGTTGTAGGAACCCGGATTATCTATGACCGGAAGTTCCTGTTGGACAGGCGTAATTCTCCCATTGCCCAGACTCCCCCGGCCCACCTGCCTGTCATCCCTGGAGTGACCAGCCAAAATATCTTGAGTGAGAACCAGAAGAATGAAGCCAACAACCACATCAACAACCATGATGGCAAGCCTGCAACCGGTAAGAGAAGCAGCATGGAATCAGTCAGTCAAACTCAGCCTTTTACACACATTTCTTCTCACACTGTCATTTGTTCTGCTTTCAAGGTGATGATGCCCAGTTTGAAATGGACATCTAACAGACTGGAAACACACCAGCACAAGAAAATGACCTGGCATCATGTGTGCCAGTGGCTTGGCTTGTAGAAACCAATGTCGTGAGCCCTCATGGCAGCCATCTTCTTTAGCTCTTTGTCTCACTGCTGGGTGTAATTATGTGTGTAAACCATGGGGATTCAGTATATCATACATACAGGTACAGTGTGACCAACTCTGGAAACTACTGTAGGTAATTTGCATAGATTTCCATGGTTACCAGTCGCAATACAAATCAACAAGTACACAACCAGGGAATGGGCTTGAACATTACAACTGTCCAATTACAGCTTTCTGTGAGTCAGGATTTGAACAGAGCACGTCCGTAAAATATTCCAAGGTAATTGGGGAGAAGGTGGTAATTTATAAAACTGGCCTTAGAATCAGTCAAACGCTTTGATTTTCATCACCGTTTTTGGTTTTGAGGACACTTGTAAGCATGTTATTTAAGTGATTTTTTTTTCTTTCCTGTTTGGTTTACTTGAAAAACTCCACAATCTATTATCAGTTGGACCGTTATATTTCCAGCGATGGTATGTAAAGTGATGCCGTGTAGTTTCTATTTTCCTAAACAGGTGATTACATGCCATTCCAAGATTTTCCTTAAAATAACAGAACATAAGCATGTGCAAAGTTTGCAATTTTCAGGGGAAAACATTTTTTAAAAATGGATTTTAGGCTGTTTTCTAATTATCAGATGATTGTATTACCCTATGCTATGTAAAAACTGATTTTAATTTCACTCTATTTTAACAAAATAAGGCCACTGAATTTATCACTATAGTGGCCAATGAATTTCAATTACACATTTCCAATCTGCCAAGTAAAATCACTTTAACTTATTTATATTGGCAGGACCTTTGTGTATTTAATAAACCTAAGCAGGAGATGATACTTTGCATCACACCTGCTAGATGGTTTGGAATTTCCGAACACAGACAACACTTAAAATGCAGAAAATGGTTATTGATATACCAATGTTAATTTTTAGGTGATACAAGCAGATTTTGAAAAACTTGAAATAATCCAGATGTTTTATACGCATTTTATTTTTAATACAGTTTCTTAGTATTGAGGGTATTTGTTTGGACGCTGTCAAGCTTCAGGGTTTGTTAGAAGTGTCAAGAAACCAGGAACCATTGTTTGCATCAGGCTTGAAAGAAGCTGTTCCTTAACTTTACAAATCTGTCCCCAGTGCCCTTACGCCATGCTACATTACCTATTCTTTTCATGCGTCATGTTCGCCCATGCCTTACTCCAGTGTTTCCCAACCTTTATTGAGCCACGGCACATATTTTACATGTAAAAAATGTCACGGCACGGCAAACACACTGACGGCACCGAGGTAAGGTAGCGGTCACACCGTCAGACTAGACAATGAATGACACAAACGTCTGTTCACTTATCTAACTCTAAGAGGTATTTAATTGTAATTATGGTACTGGTATAGACGAACTAAGACAAATTATTTACTTTAAATGAATAATAATTTTCAGACCAATGAAGTAAAATCGCATAATTACACCTGATGTGCACACTAGTGTGCCATGGCACACTGGTTGGGAAACACTGCCTTACTCTACATAAAATGCAGTAACTAAAACTAGGTTCCTTGTCATCAATTTGTACTTTCCAACAGATGTTTATTTTTTCACTGCAACACTGAACAGTTAACGTCATACTTGGGAGACAAACAAAACAGATACTTTTTATGTTTTTGTTTACTACATAATTTTCTTCCACTATAGCAGCTAGAAAGTTGAGGGTGTACATGTTGCTGTGGGATACTGAAGTTCAGACGACAATGTGGTAAAGAGGCCCACATACTCATTTGGTCCCAGTAAAGTTTTTTTTTACACCACAATCATAGTCTTGTCAAGTAGCAGCTCTAAACATGGTAAATGAATCACCATGAAGTTCCTGTTTTTTTTTTCTGTATGACTGGAACCATTGAATGATGTCTATCAAGATTTATTTAGTTTTTCTCTTTTGGCTTTGTAATTAACTCTGGCCTTGTTTGGTGACACATACACAGAGGGGGTTGTATTTTGCATTGCACATTTTTGGTGATACAGGTCCAGCATTATAAGTCAGATAGCAGATTTATTTCAAATCCGTTTAGTTTGACAATGAGGGCTTAACATACTGTGTTGAAAGAGATTTGAAACAAACTTACTGTAAACCTCTTTTCTGATTTCAAGTAACTTTATTTTAAATGAAACTCCAATGCCAGTGGACACTGTTGCTGCAAGATCAATAAAATCCTGTAACAAAGAAAACAAAATCTGGTGTTTGTCATTCATTGAACTTTCCTGTCTGCAACACAGATTTATTCTCTGCAAGATTGTGGAATACTGTTTCCACATCTGAAATATCTCAGGTATTTGAAACGTCAACAATAGCGTAACAAAACTGGGTATGAAGGCTTGACCATACTTAAAAGATAGATGATGGCATCACCCACTAGTTTGCAAACTCGCATTCTGACACCTTGGTTTTCTTACTTCTGGGCACCTGGGACTTTATACCATTATTTGAATTCACCATTCAACTTTCCAGTCAAGCTGCAGCCACCATATCTTACCCAAAGTGCCTTTAGTTTTTCCACTGAAACGGAAACTGAGTGACCCTGTGGAAAACAACAGTTAATATTCTAGGTTTTTTAATGCCAGAGGGGAAAGGCTGTGACAGCTAGGGAAAGGCTGCCCTCTAGTGGTCAAATCATCAACGGGGGCTTCACTGGTTTGCAGGTAAAATAGCATAATATATTGTAAATAAAACAAATCAGTTCAAATCACTTTACCTTCCTAAATTGACTATGTTTTGTGAGTTATATAGGTTTAAAAGTTTAAGATTTTGCCTTAGACCTAAACAATTCTCCCTGAGAAAAATCCAGTTGTACAGAGAAGGCGCTGAACAATAGATTATGTAAGATAAGGCAGAACACCAGAAAACATGAATTAGTAAAAATAGTTAAAGGACTATATCACCAAAGATGTAATTTACTGGTGAGGCAGCATGTTTAGTCCTGTTTCTGTCATAATTCGGTAGACATTACAGACCTTAATGTGGAAGAACTCTGCAGTGTGTGTGTGTGCTGTATATATTATTGCATTAATAATAAACCTTTAAGGCAGCTCTTCCTTTATTAGAACCTGTCTTGCACAGCGTCTCATAATTTGCATGGCAGAATAATGGAAATGGGGCTTAGTAGCAATATTCTTTCAACTGGGTCCCCAAGTGGGATGATCCTTACCTAAATACAGGGACAGATTAGGCAGATTATAAAGAAATCTTAATGAGATTATCCAAACTGTAAAACCAGGATAAATTAACCTAACCTCGTATATTAACCTAAATGAATACTCATCACAACATGAGGAACACTGATACAGCCCAGTACAACATGTCTGTCATTGTGCTTCGTTATTATTAGAGCGTTGTGACAGTTGAGTTGTAGTTCTCTTGGAGGTGGTTGGTGCACAGGGAAAATCATACATTTCCTAATATGTTGTATAACTGTCAACGAATGTATTACCTAAAATGTAAAAGCTGTGTAAAAGTAGAAAACATGGCACATCTGTTGTTTATAATGTCACAACTATCCCTAAAAAGTGCTCATACTCTTGAAGTGATTGGGCGAAGTGGAACATTAACTTCTTCTTGCAGATATCTCTGAGTCTAGAGCTACACAGTGACCTGTGGGTCAGCCCTGTGGCCTGTCCATCTTGAGCAATCTGTTGACTTTGACTAAAGCTATCCACTTAAAATAAATACATACAATCAACCTCTGTTCAGCCTGCCTATCAACAACATAACCCTGCAACTTAATATGTTGTTGTCCACTGCAAGGTATGATGTAGGCCTATCTGTTCTGTGTGTGCTCCTCTTTCTCTGTTTCTGTCATCCTAAGAAGAATGATTTCTCCCTGCTCCTAATGAAGGCTGTGACCGGGTTTCTGCTATGCAATTAAAAGTGAATTAAATTGCATTATAACAATTAAATTGCCTAATTATCTTTACATTGTGCTTTAAATCAATAATGAAAAAAATGTGCATATTAATCAGAATTACTTTATTTTATTTATCCCCGAGGGGAAATTCTTGAAATTCTTAATCTAACTACTGTTCATTTTCTGGTTAAAAAGCTATATTACTTTTACCACTCATAAAATGAACAACTAGACAATAGCTCTACTACAGGATGATAGTAAACATATGGCAGTATATTGTTCCATTGATAAGGTCGCGTAACATTTAACACATCACACGCTCATCAACAGTAGCTAATCTATAAAAGCTATTGGAAGCTACAGCTCAAAAGAATATAAAACTAATTCAGAAATGTGACAAAGAGCTGCCACTCACATGTAGGAAAGCAGGAGACCCAGGTGACTGACACGGACACGCTCCGCCCCGCTGGAAGCCCGAGGAGGAGGATGTCGGAATGACGAACGGCTGCACTCTGCACTGTACGCTCACTTTATTCACTAAACCCTTGGTGCGAGGATTTCACATCGATTATTTTGTTGTTTTTTTTCTCAGTTTAAGGTCTTGTAACGTGTGTTGCGGGACCTCCCTTTTCATTCGGTGCTCCGTATCATCAGTTGGTCGCTGTTGACACTGATAGTGCAACTAACGGGCTCAGAGATACAGTAGCTTCGGGCTATTTTTAACGTCGACGTGGAAATACTTCACGGAAAAGAAGTTTAACCTCAGTATTATTGGCGTGTTTCAGCTCCCTCGTTGTAGCACAACTGTGTGGTACCAAACACACTGTGGACGATACATCTTTGAAGTTGTGTACGGCTACGAGCTAGCCGTAACTTCATCAGTGCATTAGTCCATGTTTTGAAAGTGAAAGGCAGGTACCTCAACTCCCTTTACAACATGATGTTTATTACAAGGCTACAAACAAGAGAACCGCTGGCTGACACAACACAGAGGCTATAAACACATGTTTACAGCATAATTCAGGTAAGTGCCACCCTATTGTACACGTGTTATCTTATATAAGTCCTGTTCTGACTGTGGTAATATGTAAACAATGTAATGTGTTGCATTCACTTGTCTGTGTGATAAGTACATGGTGAGTCTCACACATATGTAATAAAGCTGTCTTTGGTCTTCGTCGGTGCTACTCAGTGAGACAGCAGAAGCCATGTTTTCTGACATCACCCCCCACAGTCATAACATGCCCTGTTCAGATTGACTGTGCCAAGCATGTGAATGGCTTTTATGTAACAAGCATAGGACGTGTTTTTATAACATAAGAGAGCAGATACATTACTGTATGCAGACAAAAGTTCACATTTAACCAGGGTTTGTAAAACATGCAAGGAAGCCTCACATATTCATATTTTTATGTCACAACTGAAGTTGCTGTCAGTCAAGTCTGTACCATGATGTGTGTGTATTTTAGGTAGTGACCTCTTACAGCCCAGACAGTGTAAAGTACCATGGCATCAGCGTGCCAGTACACATTAGGATAAGGTGTGACCAATTGCCCTTAGTGTAAGTGACATGGACACTCCTTCGGTTTCCCCGGTGTTGGGGTGGAGTTGCACGCTCACACACATGCAAGCATGCAAATCCATGGGTGTATTCCTCAGACACCTGTTGGCAAGGGTCCTGGGGTGCCACCTTGGCGGAGGGTGTGTTTACAGTCTGATTCCACCCAACAACAGCTGAATGTCTACACGGTGCACCTGCCTGCTGACCACCCAGACTGCTGTCCTGTACGCGAAGACTGTGTGTGTCTTATGTTGTCTGCCATTCTTGACATGTGTCGTCAGGGTAGTGCTCTTGTGCATAGTCGTCATTCCAAGACCCTTTAGTGCCCATGATGGGTAACCTTGAGGCTGATGGAATGTTACAGTGTGATCTTTACTGCCTGAGAAGTATGGGGTCAATGCCACAAAGCACAGACTGCAAGCATCAGGAAAGGTGCATCCACTGAAAGTGTTGTACTGCAATATATTTTTATCATTTATGTATTGACTTGACCCAAAATCTGTTAAGGTCAGTTCTGCTACTAGATTTAGAACTATCTTATAGTCATTATTATTATTATCTTATGTCATTATAGTTTTTGCACATGTTTGTGGTGTGGCACTTGATTTGACTTTGACTTTCTCTGATCCTCCTTGCCCTCTTCTCTCTCTGTATGTGGTCTATCATTAGAGCTATACTTAGCCACGCTTATCAGTACTGGCATTCCCTTAGTAACACCACAGGTGTTTAAAAGCCTGGAATAGCTCAGTACATAGTAAAGTGCAGACGCATGATTTACAGATGCAGGAACAAAAATGCCCTTCAAAGATTAGGTAGAATATCATTGAGGTAGTTGAGGTGGAAGGTGATGTGTCTTATTTTTTAAAATCTACTGTTACATCAGAATGTAGGTTGAATTTTTTTTCTTGTGTTTCTTGTATCATTTCATGAGATTTAATGCCTCGGAGTGCTTTGTGTGTGGAAGAGCCCCTCTGTTGTTTTGATCTGAATAGTGTGTTTACACAGCTGTCATTATGGACACAGTAAAGGGTAGTGGCAGCAGATGTGTGTCATTACTGGTTGGATGATGGCATATTGTCAAGTTATTGACTTAACATAGTAGATTTTCTGTTTCACATTGGGCATTTGTGCTTGTCATGTTTGGAAACACACTACAAGATGATTGCCAATAGTTATTTTAGGTGTTTTCATAAGTAAGTATGATTGGGAAGCTACAGGGGTAATATTGTAAAAAATACAATCAAATGTCTTTCCATATTTGTTGTCTGCTGGTGTAAAACTATGTAGGGCTTATCTGTTTATGGGCATACACTGTATTGCTCTGCTTCATCCAGCCCCTTTCTCCTTAAGACCTTTAAGTCTTTCCTTGAATAATCCTTTGAAGCTTTGAGTCATGAGGTATACTGTAGAGGCTTTGCACATGTGCTGGTTTGGAGTGCTCTGTCATGAGGCTGAACATTCTGGCGAGTCATTATAAATTACCATGTGGGGCCTGCTGTAATTTCCAAGCTTAGAAAGGTGTTATTCTCAGATATAATGGCTTGTTTTCAGAGCAGTGCCCATTAACAAAAGGTGTTTTGTACTCACTCATCTGAACCAGTTTCAGTTGGCACATTTCCTCTCGTTAGTCACTCAGAACTGCCATATCATTGCCACTTTATAACTCAGCCAGAATCACTTTTAATTAACAGGTTTTTAGATCTTTTGACACACCTTTGACATGCATTATGAGACTGCAGTAGCATTTTACTCACTGGTGTTCAAAGGCAGAATGCTCTCCCAAAGGTCAGTCTGTGCAGTCACCTATTCAGACTTAAATGATATTCAAATGCCGCATTTGCCTGACAGGCTTAACGGCTGCATCGTCTAACATTAGTTGATAATAGAGTTCACTGTGTTGCCATGCCTTTATGTGTTCAAAGCAATTTAAATAACAGGGTCACAGACAGGTGTCTTGGCAGGTTATCCTAGAAGGCTCCTGAGGTGAATAGAAACTATTATCCTAGGCACTCTTTCATGTAGCCCCCTGCCAAGCCCATCTCTTGACCTTATAGTTTCAGAGCCTGTGAAAAAAGGGACACAAAGGCCTGACATTTGATGACTGTTAACTACCAAGTGTGGCCTGAGTTGATGTGAAAATTCCTTGTTCTCGCTGGTCTCATGTGAAACTGTATAATATGTGCAGCCTGAGGAAATGGTGTTAAGATACAGCCTTAAAGTGGAAAAGATGGAGGGAAAGAGACAGGAAAGAGGGAAGTGGGGCAATTGACCTAGGAGGGAAGCTGACCTGACGCCGCTGTATTGTTCATACACAGAGGAAAATTCACCAGGGACATGATCTTTTTAAAGCTTTGACCATGTTTTATATTCACAGCATCTGCTGTGTGTCATGGAATACATTATTTTATAGATGTCACATCTTCTATTTGTCAGTGTTTTTCATCTCAGGTGGCAGTACAGAGTAGGAGTTTGCATAGGCTATATAAAAACAAATGACCAACATGCAGCACAGTAGATAAGCAGAGCATATTTCAAATGAGCTCACATAACTGTTGATACAGAAGCGAGTGGAATTAAGATCAAGAGGTTCCTAATATTGAACTCTGTTACAGTTAAGTCATCTGTCATTGCACCTGTTTACTTTATGATTTAAAAAAGGGAAACACTACCACAATATATGTTTCCTAAAGATGATGTTTTGATTTGTTTCTGACTATGCATTGACTGCACAATTTTAACAGATCAGAACATATGCTGCTGCAACAACACAGTTTCTTCCTCTGTGCAGCCATTTCAGGTGGGAGACATTCTTATCTTAGCATAAATACACTATGTTTCTCTGTGCTATAGTTAGGTATATGGTAAGTGATCTCAGGCTTTTGCTTGATCACTGGCAGGGTGGGGTTCATTCATGGTCATCATGTTACAACAGGATGTGCTCTTTATATATTATGTGCTCTTGTTGTTGATTATAATGTTTGTCATTTGGATAATTTGGGTTAAAGTAAAAAGGTTTATTTTCATATGTTGAATCAATTGATTTCTAATAAGAGAGAAGAAGCCTGCTTGTTTTGCTGCTCTCACAGATAAGTAATGCCCCACTTAATAGGTTCACAAGCTCTCAGCCACATCAGAACAAGACCAAGCTCAGCTCAGTAGTCAAGAACTGAGAGAAAGATTAGAAATGGTAAAGAAAATCAAGTAATTTGGAGACCAAACAGTTAGTCCAAAGCTTGGAATTGGATATTGTAGACAGGACAAGAATGGAGTGTTTTCCAAAACACATAGATAAACCGAAGATTTACATTTGAATTTCAATCATCTGTTTTGTCTTTGTCACTAATCTGTTAACGTAGCATGTGTTCTTATATGAGAAATTCCAACTGATGTCGAGGGCTGCAGGCTGTGTCTCATGCGTGAGCTATAAAAATGAAAGAAAATCTGAAAGGATTAGATTTAGACCGCAACAACAGTAACTACATCTAGAGAATAATGCAGTACAAATAATACAAAAAAAATTGAATGATACAGCGTGATATTTGGAAAAAATTATTAGTGCTACTAAAACTTCCACCACTCAACATCATACCTTAAGAAACCTACTCTTTGAATGAGTCAGGACAGATTAGGGGAACCATTTGGTGTCTTTGTTGTGACTGCTTAGTAGAATAGAGAGAGTAGAATGACTCATTGTGCTTCAGGCCTGCCAGTTGGTATACAGAAAATCCTGCCTTTTTGTTGCATGACTGATGAATGAATATCTTTTTTTTCTACCAGTCATGTGGTACAAAACATCTGAATTTGAGGCATTTAATAGAAATGACACATGAAATGGAAAAAAAGAGCGTAATTAGTCCTTAGAAAGCACTTGTTTAAGCTGCTAAAACAACATGGGTTGCAGCAGGCTCCATGCTGTGATTTATCAAGGCGTGCCACATCACAGAGACATCAGGAGATACTGAGGAACTGGCAGAGCTTTTTACTGTCAGCGCCTAACAGAGAACAGTTCAGTGGAATCAGCATGCTTTTAGCACGAGCAGTGGAAACTGGAGTCACACTTTTATGAGAACCACACAAATTTGACCTTACTACTGCCACTTTTTGACTGCAGCTAAGTTCTAGGCAAAATGCCTATACTTGATTAAACCCTCTGGTGAGATTATAGGGCAGCGCTCTGAGAAGTGCTACCAATGCTTGAACGATTATGAGGCATTGTCCTCAGATGCTGAACTATATTGTCAATAACGAATAACTCTCAGGAATATAAACTCTTCTTTCTCTCCTTTCCTTTCCTCTTCCTTACCCTCCACACTGGGTGGAGTTCCTAAAAGATAATGTATCAAATATTAATGAACTCTGTTCTCCCCACCCACACATGCACGCACACATGCGAGGACAGAGCCTGCCAGCACAAGGCTCAACCTCTTCCTGTGATGTGTTTTGCAACCTCACTTTCTCTTTAGACGATGGAGAAAACAGAGTGTTGAGTGATGTAGCAGGGCTTAGCTTTCATCTTAGTTTTTATTTGTGGTTTGACAGGCCACCATCAGATCACTGAGTTAAGGTAATGTTTTCTTATCTTTGTTTCTGCGAAACAAAAAAGTGTGCCGTCGTCTAGATTTTTGTGATGTGATGTGTGTCATGTGTCTGCTAGTGGTGGTTAATATGGTGCAGTATGCTCTTAATGTAGCAAGACACTACTGTCTACTCACTGCTTCCTCTGTGGCTCTCTTGTCATTTGATCTACCACAGTTAGTCTACAACATTACCCAGCTCTCTGTACTGTCTCATTGGATTAGTATCTTTTAGCTTCATGCAGCTCTGCCCAGTATTGCTTTCACTCGATACACATTAGTCCAGCGTCAGTGTTGCTTTCATCCCTGTCTCATTCTATTAGCCTGCTCTGATGGCACTCTGTTAATCTCTTCAGGGAGAAAGCCATGGCCCACAACTGCCCTGTCCAGATGACTGGCCTAGTTATGACTCCACTGAGACACTGAACTCTGTCAATATATGTAAACGAGGCAGCATTTAAGTTTAGATTCAGCAGGAAGTGAAGGCTGTACTTAATATTAGCCATTTGTCCATGGGCTCACTGGGCTATTCGGTCAAGGGTTACATATGTATTGATGAATAACTTACATTGACAGAAAGGAAGCAAGAAGTCAGGGTTGTTGCAAGTTCCAGCTGTCTTCCACATCATGCCAAAAACAAACAAGCACCAGAAGAGAGTTCTTTCTTTTTTCTCTTTGCTCACTTTCTTTCTCTCCCTGTTTTCCCCATTGTATTTTCCCTTCTTCAGTTTTCCCCTGTCATGCAACTTACAGTCCATGTACCTAAACTGCTCAGACATGCCATTTTTTATTTAAATGAGAAAGCACTTTGCTTTGAACATTGTGTAGCCCTGCGATATACTGGCGTCTGGAACCTGTCTAGGATGTCCTCCACCTTTTGCCTATTGACATTTGGGATAGGATCCAGGATAAAATGGGTTAAAAATGTATGGATGGACGTGCTATTTTTGCTGACGTTACTGTAAGCTTTGGCCTATGGGATGGTTAGAGATGAAGGCTTATACCTTCCTCACTTTCTCATGTATTTCTTAAAAATTTTAGGTCTATAATAAATATCCAGTATAATCCACCAAATTTGTAATGAAGAATTGTAATGAAGCTCTGTGGTGACAGGGAACTGTGAACCCTAGAAGATGATGACAGACTGGGCTATGGGGAATGCAGCGTGAATAGGGATTTACTGTGTATATGCTCCTCCATTCAAGCGTAGCCCCAGTGACCCAATAGATCCTAGCCCCTTGGGCTGTTGCATCCTATTGGCATCTATCCTGTAACTCCTGTGCATGTGCAGCTCAAAAGTGAAAGCTGGCCAGAAAGGAAAAGCTTCTCTGCTGAGTGCCTTTTGCCTCACAGTGCCTTTTTAGTCTGAAATGAAGCAAGGGCAAATAGCCTCAATGTCAGACAGATGTAAAGCTCACTCCCTGTACAGAGTAAGAAAATATGTCACTGTGCTTTATTCTTTATTTCACACACAGGGATTGCTGCTGAAATGCTAAGTTGCAGGTCTACCAGAAGAGTTACTTTACCTTATTCCTTGTCTCCAAGCATGAAGTGTATCAAAATACATTACATTTTTGTTTCTTAAATCTAAATCCTGGGCTTTCTGTTAAGGGTGTGGGACTTCAAATAATTTAATAACATTAATCTCCACAGAGCTCAGTGTTATACTAGTAAGCACTGATAATAGTTCCAACTGTGTCAGGGTTTCATTTGGTGTTTTATTTGTAGATCAACAACTTGATGTTGCTGAAGCTCTGAGATATTTATTTACAATACTTTACTATGGGGGAGGGGCATGGCTTCAGAGATGAGTGTTTGACAGATGGCCTGCATGGTTTACAGCTCTCCTTTGAATGTGTGTCAGTCAGTTGGGATCTTGTTTTGTTTTTAATTCTTTGTGACTCTATTGTGCAGGCCTTTGTCTTTGTACTGGTGTGCAGCTGCATATTCTGTCTGTTGCAATGAGCAAAACTTCACTTGGCACAGTGTTTGGTCTCTTTGTCTCGATTATGGTTGTTTTATTTTGCAAGGTTTGGTTGGTTTGGTAAGGTTTGCTGGTATGGTTGTTTAAGTGCATTTACACAGTGTTACATTTGGATCAGATCAGAGTGTGTGTTTGATATCTTAGAGTGACCTACCATTCTGGATATGAATGAAACTTGAAAGGCTAACTGACAGCAGTAAAAACCCTGATTCTAATTGCTAGCCATTAAACCCACACAGAAACACACACAGGCACTACCCCCTCCTCAGGGCAAAGAGGCTTTCGTTGCCCTGCCTTCACATGCTGACCTGATTTTGTGTGTGTTAGTGGGTTTTTTGTGTTTATAGCCATGTGTGTTTATGAAACAGATTAGGATGGTGACATTGCCAGACACTTCTGTGGCAGTGGTGAGTAAGGCTCTTTGAATGTAGACACGTGTGTCTCTGCATGGGAATGTGGGGCAGTGTGGTACAGAGTTTTTTCCCCGAATAGGAAACCCACATAGAGCTGCAATGCCCCTCCCCCATCCATTGAAACATTTTTCGTCCTATATTTGTGTTTTTATCATTTTCACAGTTTTTTTTCCGTAAAACCATGTAGACGATTTACCAAATCAGCCATCAACTTTTCAGTTTGTAATATGCCTTAGTTATGTCTCTTTCAATGTGAAAGCAACAAAACAAATCTGCTGAGACAAAGTCTCAAATCATCTTGTAAGCTAGCCAGATTAATCACAAATGCTACTCAAAGTCTGCAGTCTTTGAAAAGGAGAAAAACATGCAACCTCTGCAGCTTGTGAACCTATTCTTCATTGTAAATATCAAACAGAATCTCTGATAAGTGAATGTTTGAGCATATGCAAATATTCCCTCCATATGTGACAGGAATGTTCTTATTAGTATGTTTGTTTATGTGACAGAAGAAAGATACTTGAGACATATAAACAATAAATATACACATTGTATTTAATTATATATTATATATTGTTATATAATAGCAACACCATCAAAGTAGCATAGGAACAATGCTTAGATTGTGTACAATACAACAGTATTTAGTTAAACACATATTTCATATGCAGTGATAGAACATTTAACATTTAAATTAGTCATAAACCACCAGCTGTTGGCATAATGTTTTTTTTCAAAGGATGGATGAGCATATATAACTGCTTTTCGGTACCCCAAGTCATACAGTGAAATCTAATCATCTTTGATTTTGTTCTTCTGTCTTTTCTATCCCCAGTTGTTCATAGTTCCATGCTTTCCCTGCCATTGTTGGCATCTAATGGAAGAAGAAGCTCCCATTAGGTCTGCCATGGTTTCTAGACTGCCTAAGTTCGGTGGGCGATCCTCCACTAATGGCACCAGCCCTTTGTCTAATGGTTCCGTGCAACAACCTACCCCTACTCAGGATGGCAAAACTACTCCCCCAGGGACGCGTCCTAATGGTGTGATCCGTGCCTCGTCTTTTTCACTGAAATGGAAAAAAGATGAGGGGATGACCCCTTCCAGCCCAACCATAAGCACCAGCCCTGCAGATGGAAGTGAAGACAAGGCTCTAGCACCGCTTACCTCATTGGGAAAGGATGTAAGGAATGGCTCTCCTGCGACGCCCAAGATACGCAGGTCAGGTTCTTTGTTGGTGGCTATCTCCAGCCCCAAAGCCATTCCCAAGCACTCCTTAAAGATGAGTCCTAAAACAGGGACAAAGTTAGGCCAAAGCCCTCTAAATGGAGAAACTAAAATGGCCCACAATGGCTCCAGCATTCCCACTCGAACAGGATCAGAGTCACGCCTTGTGACACCAAGGTTAGGCACAGGTTCACCCAGAAGCAGTTCACAAGACAGTTTATCTCAGTCCACTGAGAGCCTGAAGATCATGGTGCTGGACAACATGGTTCGTTCAAACAGCTTCACTCACTTCAAGCAGATCCCTTCACCCACCAGTGAGCCGATGACACGGTCTTTCTCTTTTAACCGGGCTGTGGAGCTGGCCAAGCCTCTGACAAACACTCAGCTCCGGCCTCCTCGTAGTAGTTTTCTCAAACCTCCTCAGCTGAGTAATGGAAGAGTGGGTTTAGGGCTGAGTGGCAGCCTTGGGGGATTACATTACAGCAGAACTCCTCCAGCTTCCTCCTCTTTGCCCAACCCATCAATGTCTCTAGCACCCACTACTCCCCGCGCTCTCAAAAAGCCTCTGCTCCCCAGCTGTGTGCTTACAAAGTCACTTGGGAGCAGTGGTGCATCTTTGGGCTACAGGCTGGCTCGACCTGAACAGACCAAGCAGCAGAAGCCTCTTCTTCCCGGCAGGGTCAAGGAGGATACCAGAGTTGCAGCTACTTCTGAATGTGGAGGGCTATCACGGATAGCTGTAGACACTGAGCCAAGTGATGAGGCTGAAAAAGTAACCTCACAGAGTGACAGTGATGTAAGTTCTGGAGATGGAAGAGGAAACAGAGGTTGTGGTTTACTTATGCAGAGCTCTGACCACCCAGCAATCGAGACCCTGGAAGACATGTCCTTATCTTCTGCCTCATCGCTAGACAGAGGTGACACAAGTGAAGAGTTTCTGGATGACTTTGATAGTGTGGGAGATGTGTTCAGTGATGGTGACCTAAATGACAACAGGAAGACTGGCAGAGCTACTCAAACCTATCTACACAGCGTTCTCAATGAGACTATTAATGGGGACTCAGCGGATCTGGCTGGTAATAACTGAGCAAGTGTGTCACATTACATCATTATGTTATATCAGTCGTTAAGCCTATGTTTGTGTTTTGCAGGGGAAACAGAAGAAAGCCCTATGCAGGACTCTCAGGGTCCACTGATGTTGTCTCCAGAGCGGGGTGATGCTCTCCATGTTTCATCTGTGGAGTTATCGCCCTCTAACAGTTCTGGTGGAACCTACATGTGGGATGAAGAAGGTCTTGAGCCTCTTGGGGATTCTGGGACCCATCCATTAGACAGCTATGATGACTCAGAGCTCAACAGCATGGTGAGTCTCAGTTAACAATTTGAAAAATCATTTAAACAGAATGCAAATGTATTTCCGTTGAACTGAAAAAAGGTAGCATCTGCCAACTGGCCATCATGCTCTCAACTCCTTTACTTTATTGTTTGTCAAATGGCAGTTCTGGGGCCTTTTCTTTTTTCAATAAGGGGTGGAGGGCAGCCAAACCCTTTTAGCAATAATGTGGTTCCTAAAGCTGAAAACCTTAGAGAACACTTAGTTTTTTGTAGCATTAGCTGATTAAGAGATGGCATGGAATAGGCTTGTGTGATGGAGAACTGGATACATTTCCAATAATGGTAGTTTTTAAAGGAGGGAGAGAGAGAAGGTTGAAAGAAATGCAAAGGGCTGCATCATAGCTCAAAAGACTTGTTTTGGTGTCAAACGCTTACTTTCCGTCATGCTGCAATTAGACCGAACATACACTGTTTGTACACAGGATTCCTTGTGCATTAAGGGCCTTGTCTTTTCGTATCTACTTCGAAATATACAATTTTCTGTGATCTTGACATAAAGCCATTCTCAAACAATATTTGTAGGCTTTAGACTACAAGTACATTCATCAGTTCTACTTTTTAAATAAGTCCTCATTCATTTTATAATTAGGGATGAAACAAGCAGAAGTAAGTCTGAAAAAGAAGATTTTTTCAAATATTTTTGAGCCAGCTCTCACTTCTAGTTTCAAGTCAAGGCCTCTCTCCCACTGAAAGGAATGCTGACCTGCCCACCAACAGTGTGTTAATAGCTTCACTGGCCTTTCTTTTTATGTACTCCTGTACCAGGATACCTGATCTCAGGAATGCATAAAGAGCTTAAAATTGAGCTGGATTGGAAATTATATAATAAACCTTTGTTCACTTCTTTCTTAATGTGATGTTGACATAAGCTGCACAACACTGAAATTGTGCTGATGTTTTTGGTACAATAATGGAATGAAGAAATGGGAAAAGAAGCGAGAGGACAGCATATGTATATGTGCAGCACATTCTGTATGCTTTCGTTCAAATGTTTCATGTGTTTTAGTCATGTGTATCTGATTACCGTAAGAGTTATTCGCTATGTGTTATACTTTATGTCTACATAGTACAATGCATTAGTGCATTTGTGATTTTGTAATGCCAACTGTACTGCTTAAAAGAGTACAGTTTAATACTGATTACAGCATTTTAATAAATCCTTTAAGGAAGCATGTTTCCTGATAGTTCAGTTTTCAGAATTCAGTTCTACCTTTCCACACTTGTCTCTAGAATTCAGCATCTTGAATCTCCATAAAAGTAGTGATGATGTAATCACTGTCAAAATGGTGATGGATGAGCTCCTCTTTCCTCCTAGGGATCAGGTAGTACTGACTTGTTGGCTGGAGCCGGGGGAAGTGCACTCATCTTGTCAGCTTCCATGAAATTTCTTCTTTGATTTTGATTTTGATTTTCTGTCTCAAAGATGAGCCTGACTGCTTTCCAAGTAGTCAACCAACAGAACTCTTGCTCTTAGTTTTTTTTCTTTGGAATTGGTGGACCCAAGACTCATCAGTGGTTATATACTGCTGGAGAGTATAGTTAGTGCCATCAGAGAGGTCAGGGTGTGATGAGTGAGTATAATCTGGAGGTCAAATTAGAGTAACAAGTAAATGAACCAGAGAGAGAGAAAGAAAGAGAGAGAGAGGCAGACGTAGTGGCTGATTGCTGATGTGTGAAGATTAGCTCTATGGGGAATCTGCCTTTGAGATATTTAACTGAGCTATTTGATTAAAGGAAATGAGCCCACTTACTGTAATTGGATGCACTGAGCTCTCTCCATCCCTCCCCTTTTTTCTGCTATTTCCTCTCCATCTGTTAATGTCACTTACTGCTTATTCTTCCCTCATTTATTAAAGTAAATCATTGCTTGTAATGTGCATAAGAAAACCACAGATACAATATATGTTCAAAATGATAAGTAGTTTTTGGAGAGTTAGTAATCTGTGTGGTTTGTTATGCTTGTTGAGACAAAAACAGTTTATTTAAGGGTTAGGAGGAGCTGGACATGAATTAGATGTTGGAAAAAGGGCAAGGTAATTTATACTGACATGTAGCAACCCTAAACTTACAATCAGGGTTAAGAACAGCTTTCTTGTGCTTTCTTCTGGTTTAAGGACAAGATTTTCACATCAGGTTCTCATAACCATGCTGCAGTGGTGGGCTCAGTCCACTTGGAGGCACTGTGCATCTTTCATGTAACTCGGTGTGGGTGTGCTTGTATTTGTTCCTTGTTTGTGTGCCAGTATTTTTCTGGCTATATGTGGCTCTATCTGCATTCATATGCCTCTGTGCAAAATCAAGGAGTGGGCTACCTGAGCTCATAATAACATTCCCATGATGCACCATGCAGCTCAGTACAGTACCAGCTCTATAAAATTGGCATTGTGAAATGGATGGCCCAGTCTCACAGTCAGTGTTTATGTTTTCAAGGTGGCAGTTTAATGTATCATACAGTACAGCAGCATCAGTAGACTGTGCCATAGTTTGTACCTAAACAGTTTGAGTATGTTGAGTTCTTGGTAATGTATTTTTCCAGACAATTCACAACTATTCATAATGTGTTCAATAAGGACTTGCTGATGTTGCTTGTTTATTTAGTAGTTCAAACAATAGTGCTATCCTTGTGTCATTGCCCTTGTGTACAAGGAGCCACCAGATATCTAGCACACTTTAGGTACAATAAAATCGAAAGGCCATTATGAACTTGCCTTGATCATATGATAATAGAGTAAATTCCATTTATTACATAACACATAACCATCTGAGATGTATTTTGCATAGCAGGGATATTAGATTATGTTTTGTGATATTATATTTTTGTGATTTGATTTATGAAATTAGTAAATTACTTTGTCTTCTGTTTTTTTAATGAACTATGTCTTGAAACATCTCTCTCATCAACCCTCTATTGTCTTTCCCTTTTATCAATCAGTTTCATGCTAAATGCCTGGTGGTTCTGTAATCCTTCAATTTCTACCTTTGCTTCCTCAAAGCTGCAGAATTACTGCCTCTTAAGCCTGATTTATTTGTTTTGCCTCTAATTTTAGACATTTGTAGAGGCAGGTTGAGACAGGTCAGTTCATTAGTGTTTAAATGAGTGAGGTGCTTAAGCCTTTTTTCTGCAGAGTGTTCAGCCATTTATGGAACATTCTGCCAGTCCACCAGCTATGCAGTTGCATTAATGAGGCTTATAGCTCACCGGCATTTGTTTGCCTTGATTTTAAATTGACAGCAGCAATCCCAGGGGTAAACAATGGTTTGTGTGTATTTTTTTTGGTGCATTCTCTGCTCACTTTAGACACCATCACACACACACATGCAAAATACACATTTCTACAACAGTAGTTTTTAGTCATTCCTACTGTCCAACCTGTACATCTGTCATTATAAATCATAACCACTCTTATTTTCCAGATACAGTTGTGATAAATGATTTTAGTCTAAATCATCACAGCAGTTCATTTTATATCAGCTTTACCTATCAACTGGCACTCACAGGTTGTAAATATTAAACTGGCTGTACACTAGGAACCTTATGGGTACTAGGTATGCAGCATTTCCATATTGGGAGGATAAAGGCAGAATGGCAAAATAAACAAGAGTAAATGAAATAGAGCTGAGCCATTTAAGCCTCAGCAGTATTTTTTTCATTTCTAATAAGCAGGTGCTAGAGTCAACACGTTACACATAGAGTATTATCCCTTTTAACACCAGCATCATTGCAGTGCCATAGTGGCAGTGTCAGCATGTGGATGTGAGCATGTGAGCTTTTTCATGGCAAGTTATTTACTTATTATTCATATACCATTATACTGTTTACGTTTATTCTGCTCCTACTGCTAGCTACAGTCACTTATAATACATAATCTTGTGTTGAATTTTTTTTATTTAACCCTCATGCGTTGTTCGGGACATTTTTGTCCTCTGAGAGAAATTTTTCTGTTTATTTTGGCCATAACTTTGTCAATATGTGGACAAATTGAATCATTTTTCCTCAATAAGCTTAATTTTACATAAATTTTGTTAATATGATTTTAAAATTTTTCATAGGTCAACGGTACACTGTGGGCAAATTTTACCCCCTAATGTGTTGTTCGGGGACAAAAACGTCCCCTAACTTTAACGGTTTTAAAAATATATTAGATAAATATTTTTTTGAAATTTTTTTGCATAGACCTTTTAATTAACTTCAGTTCTAATCAACAGTAGTGAAAAAATCATTTTCCCCCAGGATTTTAACCCTTTAATCACCAATTTTATAAGGGGTGGTGCTGAAAATTGAAAAAAAAACACACAAAATGGCTCATTTTTAATAGAAAAGGTGAATGTGGACTGGATTCTTTTTAACCTTTATTATAGTCTTGGTCATGTCAAACATCAGTAAAAAAATTGACTTTATTGCATTATTAGTTTTTGCACAGCACTGGATTTTCTTTTTTTCTCCCATTTTGTCCCATAGACTTACATTATAAACACACTTTTTTTGACTGCACAGCCATGGCACTAAATAATCATGCATTCTTGATTGTTGGTGGTTTACCCTGTTGGTAGGAGGTAACATTTGTGATTTTTACAGTTAACAACTTAATTACCATATTAACCCTTTACCTGCAGGCCTGTGCTCATGTACTGTAGTTTCTGGCTTAAGTATATGGAGTTATAGGGAGTATTTTAGCACATAATTGTGTGTCTACACACTGTGTGTGTATGTTAGAGAGGAAGAGAGCCATTTGCACACTGTCAGGGAAGGAAAGTCAGGAAAATAAAGTTACTAAGTAAGTGAAGTGTACCTAATTCAGACGTACAACGGCAATGCATAAGCATGTAAAATGAAAACATCCAGGAGTTCTGGCGTCTGAAGTTGTGGATGGGTAAAATAGCTGTTTTTTTTTTTTTTTTAGCTTTCGGAAAACACGTCCTCCAGTAGAGTGACTTTACTTTTAGGTTAGTGTCTCAGTTGAGATCACTGAATTAGTCTAAGTGAGGTCTAAGTGCCCCTTTTCCATGGTGTGTTGCGCTCCACACGACCATACGTACATGTGCATGTTACTAAATAGACACCATAGATAGATAACTTGATAACATAATAAATAATCATTGACTAACCAAATCTAATCTACAGTTTAGTCCCCTACTAAAATTAGTATTAAAAGTAGTTTAGTAAAGTAAAGTAAAGTAAATTTGTTGCAGCCCTAAAAGTAAGTGCCGGGCCCTTTGATGCTGAGAGGTTCAGACTAAACAAAACAAAAACACTAGTGGACTTGCATGCATCCTCCTGGTCATTTAATGGTGACAAGAGCAGCAAGCAGCATGAAGAGAGGATTCACCTGTGCATGAGTGAAGGATTCACTTGTGAACGAATGAAGGATTCGCTTGTGAACAAGTGACGGATCTACTTGTGCAGCCTTCACAGCTTCACAGCCTGGCCCTTCATAGAGCCAGGCTGCACAATCATTTCCAGAGATTGTGCACAAGTGAATCCTCTCTTCATGTTGCTTTCTGCTCTTCTCACCATCAAATGACCACAAGGTCACATGTAAGACCACTTGCCTTTTTGTTTTGTTTAGTCTGCACCTGTAGACATCAAAGGGCCACACGTGCATAGCAACACTTTCTTTGTTTTTGTTTACTATGAAGACTCTGTGGTTGTGTGTACTCACAGACAACAAGATCAGTGTGCAAATGGCTCTCTTCCTCTCTAACATACACACACAGTGTGTAGACACACAATTATGTGCTAAAATACTCCCTATAACTCCATATACAAGCCAGAAACTACACTACATGAGCACAGGCCTGCAGGTAAAGGGTTAATATGGTAATTAAGTTGTTAACTGTAAAAATCACAAATGTTACCTCCTACCAACAGGGTAAACCACCAACAATCAAGAATGCATGATTATGTAGTGCCATGGCTGTGCAGTCAAAAAAAGTGTGTTTATAATGTAAGTCTATGGGACAAAATGGGAGAAAAAAAGAAAATCCAGTGCTGTGCAAAAACTAATAATGCAATAAAGTCAATTTTTTTACTGATGTTTGACATGACCAAGACTGTAATAAAGGTTCAAAAGAATCCAGTCCACATTCACCTTTTCTATTAAAAATGAGCCATTTTGTGTTTTTTTTTTTCAATTTTCAGCACCACCCCTCATAAAATTGGTGATTAAAGGGTTAAAATCCTGGGGGAAAATGATTTTTTCACTACTGTTGATTAGAACTGAAGTTAATTAAAAGGTCTATGCAAAAAAAATTCAAAAATATATTTATCTAATATATTTTTAAAACCGTTAAAGTTGGGGGACGTTTTTGTCCCTGAACAACACATTAGGGAGAAAAAAAGAAAATCCAGTGCTGTGCAAAAACTAATAATGCAATAAAGTCAATTTTTTTACTGATGTTTGACATGACCAAGACTGTAATAAAGGTTCAAAAGAATCCAGTCCACATTCACCTTTTCTATTAAAAATGAGCCATTTTGTGTTTTTTTTTTTTCAATTTTCAGCACCACCCCTTATAAAATTGGTGATTAAAGGGTTAAAATCCTGGGGGAAAATGATTTTTTCACTACTGTTGATTAGAACTGAAGTTAATGAAAAGGTCTATGCAAAAAAAATTCAAAAATATATTTATCTAATATATTTTTAAAACCGTTAAAGTTGGGGGACGTTTTTGTCCCTGAACAACACATTAGGGAGAAAAAAAGAAAATCCAGTGCTGTGCAAAAACTAATAATGCAATAAAGTCAATTTTTTTACTGATGTTTGACATGACCAAGACTGTAATAAAGGTTCAAAAGAATCCAGTCCACATTCACCTTTTCTATTAAAAATGAGCCATTTTGTGTGTTTTTTTTTCAATTTTCAGCACCACCCCTTATAAAATTGGTGATTAAAGGGTTAAAATCCTGGGGGAAAATGATTTTTTCACTACTGTTGATTAGAACTGAAGTTAATGAAAAGGTCTATGCAAAAAAAATTCAAAAATATATTTATCTAAAATATTTTTAAAACCGTTAAAGTTAGGGGACGTTTTTGTCCCCGAACAACACATTAGGGAGAAAAAAAGAAAATCCAGTGCTGTGCAAAAACTAATAATGCAATCAAGTCAATTTTTTTACTGATGTTTGACATGACCAAGACTGTAATAAAGGTTCAAAAGAATCCAGTCCACATTCACCTTTTCTATTAAAAATGAGCCATTTTGTGTTTTTTTTTTTCAATTTTCAGCACCACCCCTCATAAAATTGGTGATTAAAGGGTTAAAATCCTGGGGGAAAATGATTTTTTCACTACTGTTGATTAGAACTGAAGTTAATTAAAAGGTCTATGCAAAAAAATTTCAAAAAAATATTTATCTAATATATTTTTAAAACCGTTAAAGTTAGGGGACGTTTTTGTCCCCGAACAACACATTAGGGTAGTGTTTGCGAACAATGCATGAGGGTTAATAGCTTCTTGTATTGCTCATTGTACCGAGCACTAAAATGTAAAAAAATTGTTGTCATTTTGTTATATCTTTTTTAATGCATCATTCACCCTGTACTAGTCTCAATTACTGTACATTTTATGCTTCTATTTCCTTGTACCATTTTGAATCTAGTATAATTCCAGTATCTAGTCTTCCATGAATTGTTGGTCGGTGTATTCTCTGTACAAGCCCTCACCTTTCAGAATGTTTTCTGTATACAGACAGATTCTGACAGGAGAAACAGACGTATATATTTTCCTCGAACTATTTGCAGTTGCTTGCTGTTGTTTTTCCCATGTTTGTGCTCTATACTTTACACATAAAGGATGCCAAAACTATTTTTTTTTAAAAAAAAGCAGCCTTATATCCTTTTTGTTCTACATGAACGACTCCCAACTGTACATACTATGAGAAGGCTTATACTTATTCTTATATTTTTTTATTCAGACACATGTGTCTGTACAGTTACAAGGTGTATAAAACACTATGCCACAAACAGTGTGTTGTTGTTCCATCAACAACTCACATTTTGAGCACCAAGTGAAATGGGAAAAAGATAAATCTTGGAAAAACATACTGCTGAATCAAGGGTTCTCTGACTCTATTTTACTCTCTTCTGCAGCTGCCATCTTTCATTAAACAATTTCAGTTAGTGTGCCTCTCTGCACTGCCTGGCTCTGAATGTTTGCCCGTGCATAAGGACAATACACTATTTATGTTAAAAGAATATTGCCATTTCAGCAAAATCATAGTGTCTTTGACAAAATTAATTCATTCCTCCCTTTCAGAGTAAAGACTAAAAGTATTGTTTTTTATTGATTCAAACTTAGTGTAACATTTATATGTATAGAATGTGTATAAAATAAAAATGACTGAGAGTTAATCTGTGATTCATGTGTGATTGCTGTAAGATAGATTCACAGCAACACAGTAATGAATATGAGATAACTGTTGGTGTAACAAAGGAAATGATACTGAAGGTTTGTCAGACAAGGAAATATTGTGTGGACATATTCCTCATCAAAACCAGAAGCAACTCTCAAGATAGAATATTGGGATTTATCTGTTAATGGGGGCACTAATGTTACACAACGTTGCATGTTATATATTCCCACTTTCTTTTACACACAGTAAAACAGACACATTAAATCCAGTCCACTTGCAGGCTATTAAATAATATTGTAATATTTTGAGAAGTAACTGGCCTTGAAAGATATATAAATGAAAAAAAGAAGGTATATTTTGTGTTTATTTCTAATCCCTCATCTCTGATGAAGTTGCCAAAATGAGATTTCATTAGAAACTAATAAAGATGTGCTGGGTTGAAAGGGCTGGCTTACTGAGTTGAAATAGAATAGAAAGATAGAGCAGTACAGTCAGTCTTCTTCTCCTGGCATGTATTGATTTTACACTCTTATCTAAAGCTGAAGTTTGTGTTGAACTGCCAACTTTGCCTTTTTAGCTTGATTGTGTGCCATGATGCTAATTTACTTTAAGCCCACGTCCACCGAAGATCTCTGAAAAAAAACTTTTATTTAGTTTTGGAAGTGTTTCGTGCAGACAGTCAGGGGTTAACTATCAAACTGAGAGAAAGAGTTTTGACTTGAGAACTTTCCCAGTGGTTTTCAGGGTTTAACCAGTGTTTTATCCAGCTGTGTTTGTCTTAAGAATCAGCTAAAGTCATCGTGGGAGCAGATCCTTTGGATCCTGCATGCTGGTTCATGCTGCAGGGTTTGGAATGGTGGAGCATATTTGGTTGTCTAAAAATGTCCATGTAATGGTTTTGCCAAAATCATCCAAAGTCAACTCATTTTGTTATAACCTTTACAAAAAGAATCTAAGACATGGAAATGTTTAGTCATTCAGTTATTTATCGTTAGCAATAAAGTAATAATATTGTGATTAACTTCAGTATCAGTATATTGGTGTTGCCTATCACAGTCAAAGTAAGTGCAGGACAGGTTCCTACCGAACATTTACTGTTATGTTATCTCACCTAAGGCCAGGCCTGTGCCATAGATGGATAGCCTTCATAAATGACCACTTTGAACAGTGTGATGACTTGAGGACTCTAGCGGACATACACCTTAATCCAATCTACTGTTTACCTGGGCTCACTTCCTTGCTGAGAGATTATCTGAAATTTTCAGTGCTCTAAGCTGCTTTGTCCTGCCAGTGTGAAATGATATTTCCCCTGGGGAAACACTGTAATGTGAGGACTGTCAGTGAAAAGGAGGGACAGTGACAGTGTTAGTTGTAAATGGAAAGAACAGGTGTATTATTAAGTGGTTTGGTGCCAGCTTTGTAGAACTGATGCAGTGCAGTGAGTAATACAGTGCTGCAAGGGTAAAAGGTGGCTGTATTTATGTGGAGGACTGGCTTGGTGGCTGTATAAAAATGGGGATTTTTTTCATTTTGTTACAATGGCTTAAAGCTTTGCCTGCACATGGGGCAACTTTTGGCTTAGGAAGGAGGAGCACTGTATCACAACATCTCCGTTTTGATGCCAGTAGCTATATTGCTGAGATATGATCAGAGTGCAAGGCATATCCGAGAAAAAAGAGCATCCCTCCCAGCAAAACTGCTCTGGTTAGATACAGTAAATGTTTTAAAATGTACTATTATGTACTGTTTTATCAGCTATTTGTCTTACTTTTCGTCTAAAATACCTATACAGAAAATGAGAGTTTTAAGGTTAAAGAGAAGACAACCACAGGGGGCACAGAGGAAAAGGAAGACAGAAATCAGAGGCTAGAGCAAGTGAGAGTGAATACTAGAATTGAGTGGTTGATCTGTAAACAGAGATTCCACCCACAACTTGGCTATTATTATTTGGATGTCTGCAGAAATATGTTTTCTGTTTATTATATTTCCTTCATTATTCCATCTTCATTAAGCCTGAAACACTGAGCAGCAGTCAGTTATCGTGCAACACGAGACATTCAGTAATGAGTAATTTTTACGCTTGAGTCTTGTAGTCAAAGCCCCGTCAATTTAGTTTCGTAGAGCACAAAATTGCCTTGAAAAATAAAGCTTTGAACTATTGATTCTTTCCTTTGCTTTTGGGTAGGCTTTGAATTATTTGGTAGTCAGCAGCACAGCAGTCAGACTAGCTGCATATATTGAGGCTGTTATGTGAAGTGTTTTTGTTTTCAAAGCCATCTGTATTATCATTCATAATTGGCCGATATTTTTCCAAAAGCATGTTTTGGTGTCTGCGTCTAGTATAGAATAAAAACATCTGTTGTGCTAAAGTATTAGAAACAAGTAATTGATTTGATAGTGCTGCAAAAGAAAATAATAATTAAGAAATGGAAATCAGCACAGTATTTATAAATGCATTGTCTAATATTAATTTACACATTTCATACTGAAATTATAAACACCCTTCATCATAATTGCAAGAGAACATCATGTAATTCAAGTCAATTTCAAACATATCACACAAAGGAAAAGGCTGCATCTCAGTGTTTTTGTGTGTCGATGTGTACTTTTTTAGTATCTGTCCCCTGGTCTCCTCCTTACAGAACAAAACTTTTTTTCCAGTGGCAAATGATAAAATGACTGTAATCTACCCAGAATAGTCTATATTTTTATCCTACACCTTACAATAAAGTAATGCTTTTTTCATGTTCTCAGGATATCCTTAACAACCTGGACCCTCCAGTGACAGGGGAGTTAGATGATGATGACCTCATGCTGGATGTGGACCTCCCAGAGGATGGCTTGCATGGTCAGCACACACACATGCACACACACACAGACATACAGTTGTTAATATAATTGCAGTATGTGGAATTTCATTTCATAAGGTCATTGTATGACTATGACAAATGCTTTCGTTTCATTGGTTGTAGGCTGTCCATTATTTTTGTATCAGCGGATACCTCTGGCAAAGCTGTTCTGATCATAATTGTAAATTAATGCATTACCAAGGTCTGAGCTTTCTATTCTAGTTGTATCCTTCTATGGCACATTATAGTGTGAATAAATTCAGCCCTGCTTTGCCTTGGGTTAAAAGACTTCCCCCCGGAACATCCATTAAACTATTTTAATGCATACCCAGTTTTCTATTATGTGCTGTTACTTGTTTAATGTTGGATTGCTGAATAGTTATTAAATTACAACTTTTTGAATAATAACTATTCAGAATAGGCATTTAGGCAGATGTGTAGTCCTGTTTATGGACATCTGCACAGAAACTTGTATTTCGCTACTGTTCGCAACTGAAGTTTTAGTGGGAGAAGCCTTTTTGTTTGATATTCTTGACAATATCACTGTGGTCGTAGCATGATTAGCTTAATAGATTAGCCTAATAGTTTGATCACAAAATGCATCATGCACTTCTGTCTTGATGTTGTATCAGTTGAAGTCTTTTGGGATTTTCTCAGTTGTCCACTTTCTTTTAGTAAATGTAATCAAGTACTGATCATTAGCTTCTTTGTAGATGTTAAAGGTAATCAGGTCACATAGTTTCCATGTGATAACAGTGTTGACAACATTATTACGTAGTCTTTAGATAGTATGGATGAGTAAGGCCAATAATTAAAAGGGCCCTTATATCAAAATATAATGAATTCTAGACAGTGATTTGAATGGTATGTAAACTTATGGTGATTTTGGAGGCTGAATATTGTGGTACTGTTGATGTTTCTAATATTTAGTCCATGTTATTAACAACCTCCAAACTGAATCAACACATCTCTCAGCTTCAACAGCTTTATGTGAACTTAAAATATTTGCAGGCCCAGTGTGCTTGCCTTAGAAAAAGAGGCAAGGTGTACATAATAAACTTGCTACTGGGTGTACAAACAATGATCTCCTTGTTTGTAAGAAGGACTTGTTGAGAGAAGGACAGAGAGGGAATGGTCACTCTAGAGGAATGTGAAACATCATCCCTTCCTACTCCTTTTTGGGAAGCGGCCATATTTATAGCACTCTGTCACGAGTAGAGCTAATGTCATGAGTGGTGGAGTGAAAGAAAGACAGACTGAAGAGTTCAGTTAAACCCAACCCACAGGGCAGGCCCTGAGATGTGGCAAAGGGGAGGGTGTTTCTCCTAAAGACACCCCAACTCTACCACAAACAAGAAGAAGAAAGAGAAAGAGAAGGACAAAAAATGAAAGAATCCTGTATTTTCCTCCAGCTGCTATGTCCTTTGAAGAGAAGGCCCCAGCTTTCCTCTCTCCCCGCCTGACTCAGCTGGTGACTTCCTAGCTTGGACAAGAACCAGCCACCTCAGTTGCTCTCCCACCACAGTCCTCTCTCCACAGCTCCAGTTCCTAGGGAGTTCCCAGAAAAACAAGGCTGTCAACAAAGACAAGGCCAGGCAGGGTGGGAACTGGCTTGACTTTCTCTCTCTGGCCCTTTAACAGCTTACCAGCTGACTGGACAAGGAGTCATTTCTTTCCACTCTCCGTCTGTTTCTCTACCTTTATGGATTTTCCCTCAGTTGGAATATATTCAGATTGTATTACTTAAAGGACTTTTTTCTGAGCTGAAAGCTGAAAAGATTCACTGTGAGCAAGCAGAGGTATTCTGGAATGTAACAATTCAATGTGAAAGAGGCTGTCTGCTCCTGTGCTATGTGGTGACACTCTAGGTAAGGTATTTAAACCACCACTGCTGAATTCCTTGGATTGGCTTTTTCCGTCTGCCAATATTTCTTTATCTCTATTTCTTTATCTCCCTATTCATTCCAAAGAGAACCAGGATATATAAAGTCAAGGGTCCTTTTGATTTCCTGGGGGTCGCGCTCTGTTAGTTGTCAATTTTGTTGCAGTCATGGTTCATTTCACAGCTATATGCTATTGAGTGTTGCCAAAGACTCTGTCCTTTTACCTCCTTGAAATTGAAATGGCCTGTCAGTGTGTGTATGTGTGTGTTTATTTGCAATTCATAGTGGAGACAGCTGAGAGAAATGAGTATGAGAGACCAGATCAAGATTTTTATGCAGATAATCTGCAGTTTTTAAAGACACACACAGTATTATTCGGTACCGCAATGTATTCATAGTGTGTGTGCTCTCATGTATCTGTTGGCATAATTTTGTATACACAGATACAAGGAGTGGAGTGTTTTTGTTCCCTTCGGTAATAGGAAAGTTCATATAGCATTTTGGTTAAAGTTTATATTTTGTAGCAGTTATAGTCAGGGTTAGGTAAAATCTACAGGAAGTTAATCTAAGTCAGTGTAATGTCCTTTAAATATGTATGCATGTTGTGTGAGTCTGCACCTTGTAAGTTGTATAAAATATAAAAACAACCAGAGAAAAAGAGAACTCTAACTCATCGTATTTCTGCTAGCATACTATATGTGATACTATAAAATGCTTGGTTAATGCAATGTAATCTCTTTCATCTCTCACTTGCATCCTCTTTGTCTTTTACATTCCTTTGCTCACTGCGCTATATTTTCTCTACATAGAAACTGACAGGATGTCCCATATTGAACGCCCGGAACGGGCCAATCGACAGGGGCAGCGGCGTAAACACCACCGCTGGTGTGGACCAGATCACTTCCAGAATGATGGCAGGTGAGTTTGACTTTAAAGTTGTCAAAAGAAGTAAAAGGTAAAAAGGACATCTGTCTGCTTGGCTCTGTGTGAGCGTTTCTGCCCTTTGGGTTTTTGTTTCTTTCTTCAGGGCTTACGTCTTCCAGCACTATGATGGTCTCAAAGCTTCGAGGTTCTCCCCACGGACTCTCTCATCTGAGGACAGGCAGCATGGCTACACCCCGATGCTGGATGAACTCACACTCGAACATATGACTCAGGACTGCTGCGTGCTCAAGAACCAGCTGCTCAGGCTTAAAACCTTACTGCAGGTTAACATTTGAAGCACCATGTGAATGAATAACAATGGAAATGCATGCATGTTTCAATTCAAGCACACACTTAAGCAAACATGATGGTCTGGGACTGAGACCTTGTTTGCAGTGTTTGTTGTCCTAAACCATTATGGTCACACAGATCATGCCATCACTTGTACTTTAGATTTTAGAAATGGGCCAAATAACTGTCAAGATTTTGCGTTTGGATTTCAGCTGATGGTGTACACAGTATGACTGTGCTCAGGTGTTCAGCAAAGCAATATGGAAGCAATACTTTCTGACAAGACTAGATATAATCAACGATGTTAAACTATCGTAAAAAGATTATAAACAAAGACAGGTTATCAGTCAGAAACCAGTGTTCTATTGTTAGATGCTCTGTGTATCTGTATATCAGTCAAGAAATATAAAAACATGGGGTTGGAAGAAGCAAAGAGAAATAACATACATTACTTACATATAAGAAGAATACCCTAAACCTGCTCTCTACAAAATCACAGGCCAACCAAAGCAATCACAGAAATTCACAGAAGCACAGGCACTCTGCACATTCTGTAAAATGAAGTTATTTTGAATGCCTCGATTCCTCTTTCGGCCTAAAAAGAGATATTTGTGTTTGCATGTAAATCAAATGCATGTTTCAGATGTGTTTAATTGGCTGTATGGCCTTAAGAGACAAAACATTGCTTATGACCCAGTAGTGACTCCTTAATTTCTTTTTGCATGATGCAGTGCTTGAGGCAGCAACTTTAAAATAAGCTTCCAGCCTTGCCTAATCATTTATTTTCACTTCATCGTGCTAAATGTCAGACACCCACCACAACTCTGTTTATACTTACTGATCCTAACTGGATTGTTCAACAGATTTAGAATCATGGTTAGCTGACTAACAGAATATTAATGGAATTTGAATACTTGTTTTTGTGACTCTTGGCTTGATTAAAATATGCAAGACAAGCCTTTGGGCTCTGATAACCTGTCAGGTCGTTATCTTTGACAGATATTTCCGAATTATTTAAAGAGTGATTGGCATCAAAAAAATCAAAGAATGTACTTGATTATGGAAAAAAATACACACAAAATACCACACTTCTATAAGCAGGCCCTAAAGTCTAGATGTTTTCCTCTGATTCAGTTAAAATACAGTATGAGTATTGAATGTTCAGAAATAATCTTAGCCTTCGGCATCTAACGCTGCTGGTTTACAGTGGAGTAAAGAGCAAAATTATTCCACCAAAGTGAAAAAAAACATTCTTGAGGCATGCCTTAAGGCACTTGTCACTGATTCAGCTCACTATACACATTCTGACTATGCCTGTGCCACCCCCACCACCACCCACCACGTATATGTTTTGTGCATTTTCAGCTTGAAGATTCAGACTCACCAGGTAATATTCCTGTTCCTGAGGAGACTGACGAAAATACCACTGCATCACAGGTGAGAAACGTAACTAACAGAATGCAGTGTGTGTATATATATATATATATATCTATATATACATATAGATATATATATCATCGTAGGTGGTCTGCTATCACTTTTGCACATTTTTGTGTTTTCAGTTGGAGGCACTGATTAAGGAAGTGCAGGTGCTGAGAGGGGAGCTGCAGAGTCGGGACAAGACCATTGCTCAGCTCACATTACAGTGTCAACAGCTACAACAAAAACAACATCAGCGGGAACAAATGGTAAGTTAGTGTGAACAGTACTGACACAAGGTAGAAGTTTGAGACCATACACTATAAATACTAAAAAAATGCAAAAGTACAAACTGGCAAAGAAGCAGGGTTCTGCATGGAAGCAGGGGAGTCATTGTTCATTCACATATATTATGCAGCAACCAGCTTAAGCTGGTTTGGGAATGTTTACTTGCTGTTGTCAAGGAGCTCAAGTGTCCTCTACACCAGCGGTCATGTCTCCCATTATCCCATCTAGGGATAATGGGAGACATGACACCCGAAGTGTGTTTCTTATGTCCAGTCCACTCCGTAATTTTGTTTTGGCCGTCATTAATTGCTTCAGTCGTTCTTGTTCATGTTTTCTTCCATGGCTTGTCTTTTAATGCAGGGTGCTCGGTCTCGCAGTTTTGAAGGCTTCGTTGCCTCATTTGCGAGTCTGTCGCCACATATCACTCAGAGCGGACTTGGTGTGTGAGAATTACCTGTTGCAATAAATCCGTATTTTAAATAGGACTCCTGATATAGTCTTTTAAATGCGGGTTTCTTTTTCTTTGAAGGGGTAGGCTCCTCTTCTTCTGTCTCCTCGTTAGGCCTTTTCCCCTTTCCGAAGAAGCTCTCCAAAGACGTTTGTTTTTTATTCATTTTTGCTAGCTTGTGGGCTTAATTTTGGGGTGCCGTATCCCGTGACCGAGACAAGCGTCTGGACAGGTGCTTAAAGGCACAGGCGGATGAATCTGATTGATTTATAAATGAAACAGCCTTCAGACTCAGATAATGAATAATATATGTTTTGCTCAGTCTTTCTGTGCGGCCCGGTACCAAATGACCCACGGACCGGTACCGGTCCCCGGCCCGGTGGTTGGGGACCACTGCTCTACACAATAAGATGCATAGCGCTCCTTTTGAGAAACAGTCTACATGAAGTATGTGGATGAATCTCGGTATACTGTAGCTACAACTATTGTGACTCCATCACTGACAGAAAGTAAATGATCTGTGAATGTCAGTGCAACATGTAGAATATCAATACAGATCATCTCATCTTCTATTGAGTGCTACAAGACCTAGGCACGTGTTCTTTGAGCATGTACAAAAACAGGTTATAATAGCCATCATGGTCATATTTTATATTTCCTCTATACAGACCTAAAGTAGTTGATAATGTCTGTGCACTGCTGCCTTTTGTTGTTTGTTTACTAGATCTACAAAGGGAAAATGTGAAAGAATATTTATTGATAAAAACATGTAATGTGGAATAGAGTGATATACTATGCACGGTCCCTCTGTTCAGCTTCCTGGTGATCAGAGTAGACAAAATATAATACCCCATAGGTGGGAGTTTGTTTTCTGCTGGGTATGTTACTCCTACTTGCACTCTAGTGTGTTACTGCTGCCTACCAACAACTTCCATTCTGTGCCTTTAGCTGGCTCCAACTGTACTCTAACATTCATTAGTGTCTTGACCAGGCTGCCTTGTTAGCCAAACAGCCAGTATGCCTGGCTGACATTATTCAAATCCCTGCCATATCGAGAAATACCAAAATGTCAAAGCCAGGCCTGTTCACTAGCCTTGCTGCCTCATGCTATCCTTCCAATTAGAATTAGCACCCACCCACAGCAGGTTCTTTAGTCAATACATTGTTGCACCCTTACCCTGAACAAACAAGAAAGGAAACGCTAGAACATGTTTCCAGAATTGTGGCTGACATTAATGGGTGTAGAGGCTGAAAGAGTGAAAATGTCGGGGAGAGTACTAGAAGGAAAATAAGAGATGTTTACTCCTGACTCCATGTTGAAGCTTTTTGAGCACCCTAGGTTAGAGCAATGGAAAAAGAAAATCCTCTGCTCTCGTTTCCAACAAAAATACAAAAAACAAACTTCTTCGATCAGATTAATGTGCTGACAATCCCTGAAATTTGTGAAATTTGTGAAGTTTGTGAAATTGAAATGAAACAAAAAAATGAATCTGGATCATATTATATCTAGAATTTGACAGTTATTAGCTATTAGACCTGTTCTTTGTCATTGGATAATAAGAGATAATATTAAAGTATGCAAGGAGTCAAGTAAGTAGAGGGAGGTTAAGTATTAGAGAAACACTGCTGCAAAAGTAGAGAGCAGCTAACTGAATTGAACATAATGGAGTAATAAGAAAACAATAGTGGAGCTCTGTGTGGCTGTGAGGAAGTCTGTTGCAGTAGACAGTGTGCACTGTGTGTGGATTTGGAGGGCTAAGAAGAGAGAAAATGAAATAATGAGAGAGAAAAAAGAGGAGCTATCAAAGATAGAAAACTGATTTCTCCATCCTACTTGACAGAATGCAGCCTTGGATGTTGCTTCCACCGCTGTTGAGGCAGACGGCTCATGATTATGTGCTCGTCTTGTCTGAGCTGCATTGAAGTTTTCAACAAGGCTGGCAAAATCCTGAAATTTCTGTCAGATTCTGCTAGAGTCTTTGCAGCCAAGTACAACCCTCTCTGCTATTTATTCACATATAATAGGGAATGTGTGAGATTCATCTCTAAATTCTTACACAAAAGATGATGTTAAGTTCACACCATTATAATGAATGAGTTATTACAAAAGGTCAGTTAAAGTGGTTTGTCAGTAAAGATTTTTACTGATCAATAAGGAGTTAATATTAGATGAACATGTGCTCAGTAAATGTCAGTGATTTAAATTTATAACATGACCTCTAAATCACCAAGTATAGGTAATCATGACCATCTAAGGCTTGATTTTCACCAATCTGGCTTTCATGCCCATCAGTTCTAATCGGCTCTATGTGATAATCTCTGGGCTCCTGTTTTCCATTGGTGATGTCAATTGTCACTGTTTTTTTTAAGCAAAATATCTACTTTCTTGTTATGTTTTGCACTTAGGAAAGCCTGTTTTAGTATCTTCTTTACTATCTATCACTTCTAACTATTATTAGCTTTATTATTATTATTTTTATTATATATTTTATTATCAGGTCAGTCTTATGGCACAGTGGGTGCTAAAATCAAAGAGACATGCTTTAAGTGCCTTTTTTCCTTTGCATATTTTGATTCTGATTTTACTTTGATTTGATTGCTGTTAAATTGCATGATAGCAGGGTAGCCAAGGGTAAAAGTAAAAGCACATCCTAAAACATTATTGTTCAATTGACATTAATTCCTTCCCTATTTTTTCATCCCAATTCAGACTGCTCAAGGACGGCAGGTTAGATGTCAGTGCCACCACCAGAGGGCTCCCTCTTCACTACGACAGAGTGACAGACATATGGACAAACGGACGCAGCACCACTATGACAAGGCCACTCAGACATACTGGAGACCACCTGCCCAGGCTGTGAGTCCAGTAATTTACAGCCTTTTCTGAACAATGAAATCAAAGTGTAGTAGTGGCCATCCGCGTTAGTATAAACTGGTGGTGATCTTGCTTAAATTCAGTGAGCTAGGTAATATTTTCCTCCCACCAGTAATTTGAATTAAAGCCATTGTATTCAACACAAAATCTTTGGTTTGTTTAGATCTGAGGCTCCAACCCTCATTATTCAAATAATATATAAATTAAGGGCTTTTACAACAGGAGAGAGCCTAGAGAGTTAAATCACTATATTATGTCTTCTCTATGGGATACAGTTTATTAGCTTGTCAGTGTGCATGTCACACATGCTTCCACTCCTAATACCAAGACCTCACTGTGAGGTTGGTGTTATGGTTGAAGTGACAGAAAGAAAGAGAGAGAGAGAGAGAGGGAGAGAGAGAGTGAAAGGTGGATAGATGTGTGTTCAGTGTGCTTGGTTTCATGCCACAATAGGAGGCTGTGTGGCAGCCAAGTATTGATTCAATAGCAGGAGAGCCACAGGCAGGGTGCCTAGTAAACACTCCCCCAATTGACCTGCTTTCAGTTAAAAGGGTGACACACATGCACATACACACTCATACATGCTGAAGAGACCAAGTTAAAAAGATTACACATAGAATTTTAAATGATGCTGTAAAGATGAATAGTTCTGCTCAGTTGCTTGGCACTGCCAAGCATGTGTGTTTATTACACTGAATATGAATATATGAAAGACAAATGACAGAACAAGCTTACTAGCTACACTAGGTCCCTGCTTGCCACAAGAGCATATGCTATAACAGTTGCCATGGAAACCATCAAAGCAGGGCTAGCTGTACTCGATGGAAGTCATATCCATGGTGGGAACATCTCTCTGTGACCTGTAGTACCTTGTGCATAACAATAACACACTTAAACACAGTCATATTGGTTTTCTGCTTTTGTCTCCATTCTTCATGCTCCTGTTATCTGTTCTTTGGTTCTCCACCATGTTCTATTTTTTTCTGTCTACGTCACTGTGTCATCACTAGAGTGGGATTTTTTTCTCTCTTTTTCTGCCTTTGTGGAGACAAGCATATTATGTTAGTGATTTTTCCAAGCATACATTTACTACTGAAGGTTAGCTGTGAGTTTTTTTTTACTTTTTTGACAAGTCTAAAATAAAAAAGAACATAGAGTAAATATAACAATAACAGAGGGAAAGTTTCTTTTTCTGTTTTTTTTTTCTTTCCCTTAGATAGTATCAATGCTCTTGGTATTGCACTGCACTGACAGGTTTGGAACCCTCAGCTAGCTTTGGTTCATGAAAAGTTTTAAATATGTTTTTCTTAGTGTTTTTAACCCTTGCCATTTTTACAAATATTGGTTTCCTTTCAGAATCAGAATCAGATTTACTTTATTTATCTCCAAGGGGGAATTCTTGTAGAAATTCTTCCCCACTCATACATTCATCCAAGTGTGGCTGTGTTTGTTTTACTGCTCAGTGCTTTCTTTCATAACACACACACACACGCTTATGCTCACACAAACATTCACAATCTGGTGTCATCTTTATTGTTTTTTCCCCCTTTGCTCTCTGAAATGCCCTTTTCTCTTGATTTTCTTCTCCTTTGACATTTAAAGTACTGCTGTATCAGAGCACTGGAGTAGCTCTTGCCCTCTGATAGTATTTTTGAATGCTAGGCTGAAAGTAAATTAATTTTAATGTCAAAGGCCAATAGCTAACTTGTTCTTAGCTTTAATGTTGATATATAGTTGCCTTATCAGTAGGCCAAAGGGTAAAATGTACACCCTGGTATGGGGAGGTCCTCAACATCAGCTTATGAGAATTCTCACTGTGCTTTGAGCTCAGATTAAGAGAATAACAAGAAAGTAAGGTAACAGGCTATGACCCCTTGGAACTTGTTATTATTTGCTTTTTGTTGTACATTTCATTATTCATGTAGCATCTTTAGATATATTCCCAGTCATTCCTGTACTTGCTTTCTCAGAAATTCAAACATTTTCTAATATTTTTAGAATCTGCAGCATGGCTTTAGCAACACATTCTAACCATCTGCTTTGGCCACCAGCTGCTTCAGCTCCATTTTAATCTGCTTCCAATTTAATTTGGAGTTCAGAAAAAATATAAAACGAGCACATGCCTGACAACATACAAAATGCAGACAAATATTTTACACCTGCATCACAGCAGGATGTATATGTAGTGTGGCATTAGAAACTATTTAAATGTCACAGTAGAAAAATAATCTTGGTAAATGGTTCCCAGCAGCAATCACAGCAGCACAAATGTTATTCCTGCCTCCTCTCGCTTTTGCAACAAATAAAACATGAGGTGCATGATTTTAGTAATTTATGATGTAGCAAAATAGAAACCTACACAACCTTGTGTTTGTTTGTGTTTTTGTCAGACAGAGAGGAACCCTGATTGTCTGCAATTGTTTGTGCATTTGTATGTGTGTGACTGGGATGTGCCACATGTTTCTCTTGTACTGAAGTGCAGTGTGCACTCAGTATGACTGAACAATGAGTTCAGCCGGCGGAGGACTGGGGAACCGAACTTGTTAATAACCCAGATAAACAAACACGCAGATGAGCAGCAGCAGTGAAACAATGGTAACACAATAGGCAGTGTTTCATCAGCAGCAGACAGAGAGGATAATTACAGCAACCCTCCTACTCCCTCACTGCCTCTTAAACGTCCTCCTCTTCCTCTTCTCACACGTCTTTTTTTATTGCTCCCTTTCCTTTCTTCACCTGTATTTATTGTTTCTTTGACATTACTACTCTCCTCGACTTCTTACCTCAGCAGTAATTAGATCAATTTTCTGTCATGGAACAAGAGAGAGAGTAAAAGAGAGAAGGGTAGTGAACAGTGTTAAGTGGGTGGTTGAAAGTCTTCCCCTCTCAAATTCAAACACCACCTATCCACCCTCATCCTTTCTGTCTGGCCTCTTACATCACAGACACACAGTCACAAATGCACACTCATTAATGTAAACTCGTATGGTGGAGTTGTCTTGGACAGGTGAGGATTTAATTGACAAAGTCAGTGAACTGAGACGCTGCAGCCAGACATAAGGTATTAGCTGTAGCCAGCTGCGTAAAGCTCTGTGTAGTGTAGTGGATTAGGGGATCCAAGCAGAGAAAGGCTGTTGGAAGTGGGCACAATAGTGTCTTCTAAATGCTGTTGCAAGGGTTGTAGGATAACAACAAAACAACTTTTACTTCACTTTTAAATTCTTGTCCTGCTTGCCAGCTTTCTACATCTGCTTTGGGGACTTTGCAGGAAAAACAAATCCTGAGTTTTTTTCCCCTCAGTCTGGTCCTCTAGTGAACATACTTCTAAAACTAATATTGAGTTGGAAGTTATGAGAAGAATTTTCTACATGTTTATTTTTTATTGTTTTCAAGCTTAATTCTCACAAATTGAAGCTGCTTTGTATGTAAATGTTTATCTACATTCTTTAGTTACCAGTATAATATCCATTTCTTCTAAATGGTCGTTTTAGAGAGTCAACACAGTCATCTTCTATTTAAGCACATTTAGTGTACCGTATTTTCGCGACCATAAGGCGCACCGCATTATAAGGCGCAGTGTCAGTTACACGGTCTATTTCTGTCCTCAGCGCATATACAAGGCGCACCGTACTACAAGGCGCAGGGCCGACTTTTGAGAAAATTTTAGACTTTTAGGTGCGCCTTATAGTCGTGAAAATACGGTAGTCTCATTTCCTACACTTCCACCATTGCTGAGCTCCTTCTTTATCTTGGGGAAGAGGTAGTAGGGTGAGAGTGCACGATCAGATAAATAGGGCAGATGTTGGATGAATTCACATCTGTGCTTCTGCATGGTAGCTATCAATGACTTTACCTTGCAAGACCTGTGAGATCATAACCTCACATGTTCAGACCTGTTCTGTGTTATAAACTGTCTGGCAAGTCAGGTTATTGCTGGCTGGCCTTCCCTGACAGAGGGCCATCTTCCAATCTCTCTCTGCTATGTTTGAATTCAGCCCACTTTTTTTTAACCATGCTGTAAAATGAAGCACGCTGCTATCCTTATGGATGAAGTTGGTTCAGTATCTATATCCTGTTTGTATTCAGCTGGAGTCAAACAAGGCTACATCCTTGACACTGCTGCACATATATGTTGCTGTGAGATTCACTCGGATGATGTATTAGGTTGGTTGCTGAAGCTTTTACCCTGGTTCTAGGACCAAGCTTCACCCATACTGTGCAAGTTTAACCAACCACAAAGAGTCATGTGGGCAGCAAAAGAGAAGCAAGCCTTCAGTCACTTTTGACTCTCAAACCATTGTGTTGGAAAGAACTATTGCTAGCAGTCATTGAAACCAGTGCCTGTGTGCTGGTAAGTGAAAAATGAAAAAAAAACATTTTGACAAAATTGATGGATGGAATATATAAAATGTAACTTTTATATTTTCCCAATTTCTGTCTCACTGCCCTTGTGAAGCTGTCAGTCCGTCATTGGAGAGCCTTTAGAGTGATTGAAATTGTGAGAAACTGACAGCTGAAGCTGCTTCAGAGTTCTAATAAAGCTGCCAGGTACTGTCAGAATCATTCCAGGCCCCTCCAGCACCCTCTTGTTCTCATCACCTTTTCTTCTCTGCAAATGAAGCCTCAACGGGAGGTTTCTGCCGAGACCTCCTGCTGAAATAGTTGTTGGTGTTCAGGGAAGGACATGGATGAGAGCAGATCAGGGAAACTCATTTCCCCCCACCTCTAGCTGTCACACAAGGAGGGCTCTGAAATAGCTTGGGCTGGTCCTGCTGGGAAGAAGCAGCTCTCTCTGTGTCTTCTTCTCTCCAACCTCATTCTTTTGTATTAGTCCTTCGAAAGGCGGCCTCCTCAATAGCCAAAGATTTGATACAGTTTCAATGTGTCCATCTATTCCAATCAAATTACCACAAAACCTTAGAGACGCAGGATTTAATACTGACCCAGTGTATGGCAGGAAACGTGTGCATGTCTCCTTTATTGTCTGCAGTGTTTTGCCTTTCCATTCTCATTAACATTGTTTATGCCTGTAGTGTTGTCGTCACTGTGTGAGCATGCTTCTGTGTGTGTGTGTGTGTGTGTGTGTGTTCTTGTGTCATGCCTTTTGTCCTTTGTGTTTTTCTCTGCGTAGGGTGTGCTGCCCACTCCCTTGCTGTCCCCGTGGCAGGCACAGCACCAGGGCTTGACCCGTACCAGCATGCCCCAGCGCAGACAGAGTGAGTCACTAACATCCTTTGCTGCCTCTTCTCTATCTTCCCATAACACAATGTACACGGGGGTCTGTAAATAGTTTGAAAAGTCTAGCTCTGGCTCTGAGCCACTGAAGTGTTGTTGCTCCACTTTGTAGCAGGGTATATTTTTACCTGTCTGGTTCCGTGACAGTTTATCTACCTTTAGATTAATATGGAACAAGATTAGTAACATGTAATGTACCTTGTCTGGTTTGTTTTATGGAACACAGTCTGACCTCTGGTCACTTAACAATTAATTATCTTGTGTCCTCTTCCAGTGCTTCCCATGTATGGTTTCAGTATCAAAGCTGCAGATATCTGTATTTCTTGCCCTTATTATTATTTCTACATAGGGTGAAAAAGTATTAAAAGTTGGAAAAGTTTTGGGATAAAAAGAAGAGTGTATTGAAAATATTTGTGTTTCCAGATGATTGGCCCCTATAAACTCTAAATATGAACTCCACAAGGGTAACAGGGTGGCTTTCCTGGTGTCTGTGATAGTAGGCTAATTGGGCTAATACATTGATCTTGTGCTTTTTGTGATATGGTACATTTTCTTCCAACTTTTATAACTTTCACTTTAGCCCCCTCAAAAATGATTTGGTAGCTGTTGTTCTACTTTATATTGCATAATATAGTCCAACCTTAATTAACTTTAATTACGCAATTTGTACGCACACAAAGAAGACATGGTTATTCTGGCATGCACATAAGTAACTACCAGTAATGTAGAAGGCTAACTCGATTGCAGCTGCATAAGGGTAACTCAGTCACACAAACATGACTTGTCCCACTTGCACATATAGAAAACATTGACTCTTTCCTTCAACAATATATATTTACATAATACAAATATAATTGCACTCAGATGGTTTGAAACATTTAGAAAACTGTAATATATACCACCATAATTTGCATTACTTTGTAATTAAAATATAAGATTTAACTTTAATGCAAGAAGTATATTTACATGTATTTTGTTTTTGAACAAAGACACACAACAAAAAAATATATAATCTCTTCTTTTGGTATAAAACATTTTGAACATTTCTTAAAAGCACAGCTTAAACAACAACAATGCAGCCTCCCGTATCTCTGTGAGTCTCACAACAAAGGTTTTGTATTATGTTGTGCCAATGAAGAAGCAGGTAGCAAAGGCAGGTAAAGAAAATGACAATGGGTAAATACACTTCAGAAACTACATGAGAGTGGAGAGCAGAGAACAAAGAATGAGAAAGTAAAGAAATATGCCACGCTGTGCCCATCTGATCTGTCTCAGCGGGGCTCAGCTTTCTATCAAGAGGAAAGGTGAACATTTTGTGGCACAGGTGTAGTGGTTATTGGGGGGAATAAATCACAATATTTTAATGTCAAATGTGCTTGCATTTTTTGGCGTTTGACAAATGTCTATAAATACAAACTCTCTCTTACCTCCAGAGGGCATAGTACAGTTGAGCAAATGTGTGACCTTTTCATGCAAGCATAGGCATTGTCTTAATTCTGAAATTAAAATGTATCAGGCAGTAACTATTGCTGAACCCCCCTTTTTCCTCGCTTTCTCTTTTGCTTGTCTTTTAAACCTGTGACTGTTCCCCTCATGTTGGTATAAAAAAAAACTGAACACAAATCTCCACATTCTCTCCCCTCTATACCTTTGCCTTCTCATGTCTAATACCTGTGACAAGGAGTGGAGCACCTAGTGCAGTACTTCACTGACACAGCGTGGTACAGTAACCCTTTCTATAACATGAAATGAACATGATACTCCCCCAGACACACCCTCCTACTCGATGGGCTGTGGTCTGTCAAAATGTGGCATGCTAGGAGCCTGTCTTTCTACACCTATGTTTGCACGCTTTGGGTTTTCAGTTTTTCAGTTTTTTTTTCTATTTGTGTATTTTGACAGTGCTGCTCCATTATTTGTGAAAACTTTTACTTATATTTATTTAGGAAAAGTATCCAATATTATACGAGAGAGCAGTGGCATGAGTATGTGTATGCCACCATTAGTGACTGCTGTGACTCAACATAAGTTGTTAATCAGTCATCCATCAGCCTTTAAATAAACTGCTAATCCTAAAGGTTCACATATGTTTGACACATATATATTATTGGATAATTCACTGAATAAATAAATTACAAAGTGAAACAGTAAAATTCCTTTGTTTGGCTGGGTGTTCTTTTCTTTTTTTCACTGTCAGGACTTGTGTGAAATTCGGCTAATGCTTCTGGTTATTTATGCAGAAATATGTAAAATCAGGGTTCACAAACTGGAACAGCACTGTATGTGGGATTTTGGATCTGCTTTTCAAAAGGGATGTCACAGAGATAGGGTTTCTTTGTGAGTTCTTTAAAGGTTCTAAATGTAAGAAATAGAACTTGCTCTTAAGAAGCTGCTGTCAGATCGCTGCACATGTCCACACACACCATTGGTCGTGCAAGTATTGTCTGCATCCCATCAAGTCAGTTCCAAATATTTACTGTTGTTTACTGTCCTGCTCGGTTATTCCATTCCTAGTCCCTCTATATACAAGACAACACATGTTCTGAATGCTCTAACTCTGACGTTACACACACAACTCAAAAAGTGGCAAAACACTTCCATATATATATAAGAGGCTGAAGCAAGGCAACTGGACTTTTCTTGAAGACGTTTTGCTGATGAACTGATGAAGCTACTTAAAGGAGCAGCGAAATATCCTCAAGAAAACTCATGCATGCAAACTCATACATGTTCAGTTGCTTCACTTCAACCTCTTGCATGAAAATGACATCAGAATGAGTGACAATCTTCATTAGTATATTGTTACGTATAGAACCTTTAAAAGTGTTTTGTTTGATTTTTTGTTTCTTCAACCTGTCAAATTAAGAACTGCTGTGCATGCTTTGGTTAATTCTCGGATGTGTGTTTTTGTTGTCGATGTGTTATTCATGTAAGTGCCTTATTGTTTCAGGTGTTTACCTGAACTGATAAAGTGTATTGAAGGGAAAAATGTGAAGGAATAACCTTGCATCATTGGCTGTGAATGCATATTACTGCTGTCTTGATCAATTGCCTTCATTTATTTTCACTTATCAAAATCAGTACAGCTTAAATTCGAACATTATCCACCAGTACAAATGACATGTGAAGTCTAATTTGAAAGAGTGCCACCATGTTGATGATTTCACCTGCCTGTCTCATGTGCCCACACTGATTCATGCAGTCATCTTTTTGCACTTCTCACTTCTCTAATTCCAAACCATTTTTCTTGGTGAGAGAAGCTGGCAATGAGACTGATTATGGTGTGCTGTGACATCCTCCAGGTGTCACAGACTGGCACATTTCCTGGTTAGTCTAGTGGGTTCCTGTTAAAGTAATAGCTGTCATGTGTGTGCTAAGATATTTATTTCTTGGCAGTGCACATAAGAGCTCAAAATTGTTTCTGGTAATTGTTTGTATCAGTAGCAGACAGCTTTAGATGCAAATAATTACTGACCGTGATGCAAAAAATGGCATGTCTCTATCACTGACTTTCTTCTTCCAGTGTGATCTTATAGTGGTGAACATTATGGTCTATATGGCCAAACTGAAAAAAATACTACGTGATGTCTTATTTGTGGATGTTTTGAAGTGTGGGAGTCAGTAAGTAGTTCTCCCTCATGCTATTTCATGATTGGAGCTATACACATCCATACTGCAACATGATTGTGAATAGCTCTGATTAGTTTAAGTGACAAACTAATCAGAGCAATTGTAAGATGGACCAGAAGCCTCTATAGCAGTTATATATATAGCAGTTATATAAAGTACAAACTTTATGTAAAAACATCAATCTCCTTACTTGAAAAGGTGGACGTGGCTTTTATAACAGGTTAGTGGAGGCATTGTGGCAGGGGACCAGGAGATGGAGCTGTGGCCTCGGACATCTACTCTCACTCTCAATACACATGACTGATAGTGGAAAGAGATGCAGAAATCTGACCGGTACAGCAATATATTTTCATACTTTGAGATCCCTTTACTCCAAAGCAAGTGTAATCTTCTAAAGGATGGTGGATATAGATTCTGTAGTCCCTGCTCAAATATACTCTGATTTCTGATGAGTGTAGCCATCAATACAGATCAGAGATTCAATCTGAACTAAATAGGCCATCATTGGAAACACTGTCAAATATTTTAATTGATGTAAGAGTCATAACTTATTAGAGAATATACTTGTCTCCTGGGTCAAATACTGACTGTCCTTACTGCCTCTTTGGTCTTTTATCTGCTGCTTTTCTGGCCCAGAATTGTTGATGTGAGATATCTTTTTAAAAGTGAAGCTGTCATAAGGAATAATACCTGTTTGCTTTTGTTCTTCTCTATCTACATGAGAATAAATAGTAGGAAATAGAGAGATATATCTGGAGCACTTGTACCAACTAAACCAATTCAGTGCAGAAAATTGAGACAAATGCCACGGCTGTAGAGTCAAAGTCAGCTGAGTTTTTGTTGACTCTGTGTCAGAATGAGTGGACCGGTTCAGCTTTTTTGTTGCTGCACTGGATAATTAGCTTCTCCCTGCTTCAAAAAGACAGTAATTGCTCTGTAAAGGATTGCATTTGATTGTACAGGTGTTAATGATTGTGTCGCCTTAGTGGACGACAACACCGGTTGTTCTACCTTTCCTGAGGTTCAACAGCTCAGCATGTTCTTTGCAGGCAGCAGTCATTGTAGCTCTCTGTTGTTTTGCGAAGCTCCTCTGCAGCAGGGATCACAACATGCCTCAAAAACTTCAGTAAAATTTCAGACGAACCCATGGAAAGGTTATCCTCCTCTGCTTGTTCTAAGTGCTGAATCAGGCCTTTCTTTGTGCCTTTGTCTCTCCCATTTTACAAATAGTTCAGTCACTGACAGGCTGTGATATCACAGAGGAGATAAAAAAGTAAGGAACTATCTTCACAGCTCCAAAATATTCAAAAGTATGATCTCTATGGGGATCAAAGACATTAAAAATAGAGACTTGTTTGAAACTGGACATTTCTGGAACATGTTAAAAACAACTGAGCCCTGCCTCATTACATTCTGACTGTTCAGTTATTCTAGTTTATCTTATTGATATGCTTTTCCTCTTTTCTTCAGCCTCAAGTACTACAGCCTTTCAACCCCTGTCTCAACGAGCACCTCCAACAGGAAAGACTAGTAAGAACTCCCCCCACCGTGGGCCACAGTGACCTCAGAAGGAGCAGATCAGAGGAAGTGACCCATATACATGCTGACCGTCCTCTTGAAGCTCTAATGGCAGATGTGTCTGGGCCAGCAAGCCCTGACAAGCCGAGTCATCTCCCCAGCACCAACCTTCGCTGCGCAGGTTTCTGGGCTCCACAGGGGATAACTGCCAGAGACAGCCCAGCATCAGGAGCTCAGTCTGCAGCACAGCATGAGAGGAGATCCCCTGCTGTGACACTACAGAAGGCTGTTTCTCCTAGATCTGCTGGTCCAACCTGCCCTCGCATGCTGCAGCCTCCTCGCCTTCACAAGCGTGTGTCTCTCCCAGCACTCAAGCCAGGGGGTACTGGTAGCTTTGCCTCTCTGAAGCCAGGGTGTTCTCTAGGGCCTCTGGCTAACCAGACCAAGCAGCTGCCGCCCCCATCTCGAGGCCTTCCCTGCTTTAACACTGGACCTCAGGTGCAGGCTCCAAGCCTGTGTCATACTTCACTGCTTCAGCTTCGTATAACATCAGAGCCTTGCAGGGCTGCCCTGCGCACCAGCTCCAGCCTAGAGGAGCCCAGCCAGGGGAAGCTGCAAGACCCTGGGTCAGCCAAGATCCTGATCCCTTTGAGTCAATCATGCCTCCCCAAGCCAAATATTCCCTGAGTAAATCCACCCATCACAGCTTAAAACCACAGTTAACCAACACTGATATTTATTCCCTTCTCATCAATGTGGGTTTTACTTGTTGAGTGTCAAAGGAACACACACCGAGCTCATGGACCCAAACGGACCATTCAGGGACTGCCTGTATCTGTGAGATTGTTACTGTATTGTGACTGCTGTACAGTATTCTATCTAATTTAGTTTCCACAACATCATTGATCAAAATGTAGTAACTAGCAGAATTTTATATTCACACCACCACAATGATTGATGGGAGATTTGACATGTACATGAATCCTGCAGATGGTAGAAAAGTGTTACCATTCAGATAAGTTATTTTGTTTTCTTTTGTCATACCCTTAGGCTAAAGTTCAGTTGTCCTCACACAGCTGTGCCCTTTGACACACAGATGCATTTGGTTTTAAAAAGCTACAGGTGACATGATTGCGACCTTTGCTGTGTGATAGAAGGCCCAGGGGGGAAAAAAACAGGCTAAAAGAAGAAGTGGGAAAGAAAGGGGGAAATGTGGAATGGAAGCTAGAGACTGAAAAGCAAATTCATCAAACTGCTCTGTAGCTGTCACTTCCAGAAAATATGTGTTTGTGTAAATGTGTGAGTGTATGTGGATATGAAAGTAAGTGTTGAGAGACAGAGTGGAAAGCAGCTGTTCACTGCAGGCACAAACAGTCTTCTAGTTCAGCTCTTACATCCTGAGTGAACCTTCAGACCTTGCACATATGAGCAAAAGAGTTCTCTGACCTTCTGTGTGAATGCACCTATGATGGAAATAGAGGCTCTTAAAAAACAGTAGCACACCGTTGCTAGTGGAGATATAATTAGGAGAAGCAGTGTGCAAGTGAGGAATTAGATTTCATAACGTAGCAGAAAAGGGCAGCGTACACTCATACACGAGTGTGCTCAGGAAATTCAAAAGCAAACAACAAAAATACCCTGAAATGTCACAAATGACACAAAACAAAACAGAAATCTGCTGGTACTGTGACTAAGGGTCTATCTAAACCAGCGGATGTGTTTACAATGAGACTCTTTTAAAGTCAAAGAAACTTAATATGGGAATCAGTTAAATAACATATGAGAGGAGACATTCGTACTTTATCAAACTGACTTCTCTCAGAATCGCCCACACATGGAAACATCAGCTTTCAGAGATTCATTAGACATGAGAAGTGGATGCCTGGTGTACGTGTGTGTGTGTTGGAGTGTCTTAGCTCCCCCTGTCTCTTTCCTCCTCTCACTCGCTTGCACATCTCTTTGGGAACATCAAAGGTATTAGTGCGGTATTTTCAGGTAGGGAGCCTTCAGGGCTTTAGTGGTGTTTCTGTGGGAGTTTTGGGGAATTGTGTTTATCGCTCCTTTGCAAAGCCCTTTTGCAGTCAAACGCTCCGGAAATGTCCCCGAATGGAGAGCAGTAGTGTGTTAAAAAGGCCTTCTGACAGCAACTCTGCTCTCTTCTCTGTCACGCCGCGTGACCACTTGGTGTACGCCTCTGGCACTGTCCGGTCTACTGCATCCAATAATGCACCCTACATAGACGGAAGAGTGTGACAGAGTGAAAAACACACACACACACATCATCACATGCATACCCATCTGGACACAAAAGTTATATAGCCGAACATGTACAGAAACTCTCACAAAACCCAAAGTGGCATCACACTCAGAGAGTACACACACACACATTCACTCACACACAGTGCGCCTAAACAGAGACGTTTTTGAAAATTCTTTAACAAAATGCATAAAAGTGTGTTGTGGTAGCTCTGATAAAATGAGCTCTCGGGGTACACACTGATCAATCTGTCTGCTGTAGCCAAAAAATAAAGATGTCTGTCTCTAGATTATCCTGGAAATGGGTAGAGGTTTGTGTATGTTTGCGAATGAGGATCCATGTGGCTGATGAAACATGTTTACCTGTTGGATGGCTCAACACATTCTGCCAATCCAGCCGAGCAGTCAACTCCACTCTGTGAAGCCAAGAAAAACCCATTTTTTTAATGAACATGGAAAATAGAGACTGGCAGGTACATGCACTGTGAGGGACAAAAAAATGGAGCAGGAGGAGAAAGCAGAGGGCAAGTGATGAAGCAGTGACAGTGCTAATGATCAAGATAAGTTATTTCTGTCAGACCCTGCTGTTTGTGTATGTTTATCAATGGAGCGTCTTGAAGGTCTGTTGGAGAGGAGAGTGGAAAGAAGAGGGCAGACAGAATGCATAGAATGTTTGTTTGTCCACAGAGAATAGTCCGATCTCCTCAGCTGTGCCACTCAATGCCAAACAGGAAATCAATGTTGCCCGCTGTGTGTATTTATGTGTGTGTCTGTGGGGTTGTGTGTGTGTGTGTGTAAGTGCGTCTCCAGACACTACTGGTTTCCCTCTTGGAAGAGCTTTTGTGTGTGTGTGTGAGAGAGAGGGAGAGAGAGACGTGGCTGCCCAGGCCAAAGGCAAACCCATGCCAGGGAAAACAAGGCAGTGCCATCCTTCTTTCCCTCTGCTGTATTCCCTATCTCCAAATCAATGTCCCTGCTCAGTTTAGCAGTCAAGCGCATCAGTCTTGCTAGCTATGCTATAACAAAACCACAACTGGTGCTGAAAAGTCTGAAGTAACTTGGATCGATTCTATGGCGGGACTTTGACTGACTTTATTTGAGGAGAGGAGTCAAAAATGATGAAGCTGCATTGCACAACAAGTTGTTTTAAACACCCAGTATACATTATCTGTCTGGAAAGAAGCTTGCTTTCAGTACAGTTAACACGCACATCAGTTAACACATATTACTTACAGTAGAGTGAATGCAGAAGAACAAAGGGCTTATTTCAAGCTTTTGTTTTAAACTAATGATTATTATCAACATTGAACACTAATAACTAACAGTTATGACAAACATAATCATCACCTAGCTTTGTTCTCCACCCCTTTAGCTTATTGTTTTTGTTTGTTTTCATAATTGAATTAAAGCTTAAATTTGAAAATAGCTCCCTGACTATAGCCACTGTTATTACTTGACTTGAAGTCTACTGTTTGTTGCCCAAGCAGCAACGCACGTCACAGTCTACATTTACACCTGTTTCAAGTTCACATCAAGTGTTACTCTTGTCCTTTCCATTGTAGCGGAACCAGACATTTACTGTGTTAACAGATAAAGCAGCATAGTGTAGCTGGTCTTGTTTCTTCCGTTATATGCAAAGACGCTGTGTTTATCACTACATAACCTCTTACATCAGCTGCTCTCAACCGTCAAGCACTGTCTCAAGTATACTGTGCAATATTGTCTTAAAGCAAAAACATGAGGGAACGCTACTTTATATTTGTAGCAACCTTTTATGCAAATGAAAAAAACAAAGCTTTTTAGAAATTCTAATCTGAAGCACTTTAAATGACATTAGTTGCAAAGGCAGAATTAACATTAAACTGGATTTAAAAGCTATTTTAATTCATTTAGTTTCTTTGAAAATCATGTTTTTGCAGGAAGCAATAAAGAGAGAGAAAATGGCTGTTTTTTGGCTTCTGTTGAAGCTCGGTCCTGTTTTGTGTTATTTAAGTTGGTGTTCAATTCATATATCAATAATCTCAACAGGTAAAAGTACTCCACACAAATAAAGCTGCTGATGTCAGTTCCAAGAAGGCCTCGTTTTGTTCTCCTTGTTTTCACTGCCAGTTGTTTTTCTGTGGAAATAAAGATTGATTGTGAAACAAATATCATTTTGGTTGATGTTTTGTTATTTTTGAGAATGCAGTTTCTGCAAAACATTGACACAGACACTGAAAAAATAAACAAAAAATAGACAGGAAATTATATGTGGAAGTCAGAGAGGTAGACAGAGCTGGATATGATTTTATTGTACTATAATTGACAGGAAATGCCTTCTTGTCAATGTATACCGACTGACTGACTCCTCTCTCTTCATAACAAACCGCTTTTGGACACCTTGCATTTAGTCCATTTAATAATGAGGTGACACGCTTCACAGGAGATGGGTGGAAACATTCTGCCGAGTGCCAGGAGTAGTGTGACACTGTGATTAACATGCAGAAGTGGGAGATGGAGTGCAGAAAGGTTCTTCTCTTTAAAGGAAGCAGAGTTCTTTTATCATTGTCTGTCAAATATACAGACTGGTAATATGAGAGCACTGCAGGTTACTATCCTGAGAACAGAGAGTGATTCTATGGATAATATTGAGAAAAGGGGAAGTGACAATGCTTTAACTCACATGCACTGTTTATTATTTGTTTATTTTAACATGTACCCAGCATCTTGGTGATGGCTTTTTTTTTATTTGGACACTTGTTGTTATTATTATTATTGTATGTCTGTTATCAAGACAAGCATTAATTCCTTTTGTATTCATTTATATTTATTTTTTATATTTTTGCCATTTTATTTCTTACAGTGTGTGTTTCTATCTTTCCTGGCTGCTGTGACACTGTGAAGTTTCTCCTCTATTAAAGGATTATCTTAGTTTATCTTGGAAACAACCAATCAGGTGTGCCCTCCTCAGCTGCCTGTAATTTATATGAAACGCACTGTTCTTCAGAAGTGGGGACTTTTTTTTACTTTTGGACTATTTTAGTTGCGTTAACTTTAACGTTACTGCAGACACTCGTTAAGTATGCGCGGATATAAACAAGCTCCCCTGCCGATGTGTAGTTTCAGGAGGCTTTGCTGCAGAAGTGATGGTGTTTGCGCCGCTCTCTGTGTTCGACTTTAATCAGCGCAGCTGCGGCCTCAAACGGCGCTTCAGGCTGGGAGCTGAGCAGAGCTGGAGTTTCCAGCGTTTGAGGTCCGAAATCACACGAAGGTAAGTCTCTGCTGCTTTTTTTGTGATCACCTGCTCTGCATATTGTGTGGCTGATGATGTTTTTGTGTCTTATATGTGAGGCTGCTGGTCGTGGTGCTGCTCTGCTTACTGCTGCTTTTCAGGATTCACACGCATGCAGTGTTTGGCCGATGATTCATGATGTAAGTGTTTGGGCTGAACTGGACACCCTTTGGTTTCATCACTGCTGTTGTTGGCTCATTGCATGGATAATTATGTAAATAGCTTGAAAGATGTAAACACAGTGTTCTTGAACACACCTCACTGACAGACCCTTGCCTCACATGTTCCTGCACAGGTTTAATGTCAGAGGTTGCTCTGCTGTTGCTGTGTTCAGATGCTGATTACTGTTGACTGCTGTTGCACTGTGCGTTCACTGCTGTGTCAGTGCTCACTATGCTTGCTATGAATGAATATTCAGGCCTATCTGCTGCAGGACAGAGGCCACACGGTGGCTGATGACTGACAGCTTTAATAAGGACTGATGTGGTTTTCATGGGGTATCATTGTCATGGCTGTCACCATGGCCGGTGCCCAAAAAACATCAACTCCTCTTCTTGAAATCGTTTATGGAAATTGTGTGACCAGAGGTTAATTCATGCAGTGGGATGTGAAAGCTGAGGTGGGCAGGCAGGATGAAGTCTGAGTCAGCACATGTATGTGACTGTTAACTGGTATCACATGAGGACAGCAGGCTGTAAACAGGTTCTGCTGCATATCTCTGCTGTAAAGTCGGACATTTTTACACGGGAAGAAGAAGATGAAGAAGGTTCTGTGGTGGTTTTTAATTAGTTTAAATTTATACTAATGGGGCTCAAAAGTTCCTTCTTTTTTGAATTAAAAACATATTTCTACTTACGTCAAACAGCCATACATGTTTAATATTTATATGATTTGTCATTTGGACATTTAATCCCATATCTCTGTCTGACAGGTAGGTCCAGAAGGTAATCTCTTCAGCCTGGGAGCTGATAAACTGCTACTTTTAGGATGCAGTGCTGCATGTCAGCAGGTGTAGCCTGCTGAAACCAGTCAGCAGTCTCTGCTAAACGCTGTCATTTGATGCAGTGTTATTTGCATGTGGTGTGTAAAGGACATAATCCCACCTAATAAAGTTATTGGTAACTATTTAGAACTCTTAGATATTCATGTAGAGGAGTGATGTTGTGTTTAGTTTACAAGATGCTAACTGTCTGCAGGACAAAAGTTCAGCCAATGTGCACACAGCATAGTGAGTGAGGCATAAAAGGTAAACAGGACAGTGTTAATGGTGATTGTACAGTATGTGATGTTAGTCCCTTGTGTGCTGTAGCTGGGTTAATGTAGGGGCTAGGCATGGCTGAATGAGAGGTGTCACAGCGCACTTGATTGTGCTGCAGAACATCTTTTCCTATGGCCAGAGCTGACAGCTGGCATTTTGCATTGCAGTCAGTTTTATAGGTGTAAGTTTGACGATAAAATGCTTTTATTCATTTATTGGTAACAATATCGTTGCGTTTTGCAGACCGGTGCTGCTTTCCAAAGAAAACTGCACGATCCAAACACTCGGAGTGTGAAAACATCTTTGTGCACAGTGGCCCACAGTCTCATTTTGAAAAGGAGTCGCCCTAAGGGTACGGAAACATAACCTGCATGACCATCTGTTCGGCTGTGGATCGCAGGCTGCAGATGAACTCATAGGTTAAACCATAGATTGGCTCCTTGCTCAGCAGTGCTAGCAATTAGCCTTGTAGAAGTGTGCTGTTGGACAGCTGCTTTAGAGGATTGGTATGATTGAACGGACTCTGTCCATTTTGAGAAGGGAAATATGAGAAGGATATATAAGAGACACGGACATGGTCTCCATCAAGTCTGCTGCAGTCTGCTCCTTTTTCACTCCAGATGGTGTCTGTAGAAAGAGAAATGTTAGTGTTTTCTTCAGTAACTGAGTTTCATGACTTTACCATAAATCTCTATTGTTTCTCTCTTTGTTATCCTCTGTTGATGAATGCCATGATAATTACTCTTGAGTCTCGTGTCTAACTAGTATTGATTAATGTGCTTTGTCCCGGAGGGGTGAATAAAACAACTCCAGATGTTCGTGCCTACTGATCGTTAAAAGATTTGTTTGCATTTTCAGTTAATTCTCTGCACCCTCCTCTAACTTCTTTAAACTCGCAGCAGAATTTCTTTAACATTTAAGCACTGACACAGGCACAGAGGGGCTTTTTTTTGTAGTTGACTTTTGTTATGTTTGCAGGCAGAGACTTCCTGCCACCACGGTTCCAGGCCACTTGTCTTGAAGGAGAAATGCTAGCCTCGTTCTTTTCCTCGGGCAATGCTTTCAAATATTCACAAACGCTGCAGGCGAGCCGGCTTAACTTGAGTGTAGGGAGAAGGTTTCAATGGTGGAGGAGGCGGTGGTGCGGAGGAACACAACATGTGGATGTGCACTGTGGGATGGCAAAGGTACATGACCATAATTGGATCCCCTGACGGCTATTTGACTTCTTCCTCCTCGAGGACAGGACCCTGTAGGTCTGATGCTTTAGTTCAGACGTACACTGTAGATTTCTTATTATATGCAAAAGAGTTCAGGTCAGTCACTGATACAGTGAAGATCAGCTTATAATGACCTATAGCCCGTCTACCATTTTAAAATGCTTTTGGGTATTTATCAGCATTGTAAGATGTGAAATAAAACAATGGAAATATTGAAAAATAATTCCTTTGTGTGTGTTGGAGGTGGAATATTTAGTTACAATTGGAAATACTAAATATTTTTATGGATGTTCTGAAAGTTCAGGTTTGCTGAGAGATAATTTTTGCTTTTATTGGCTTAACTCTTTCCCTCTAAAACATGCATAAATATCCAAATGCTGGCTTTTGGAGGTTTGATAACCATTTTTAATATCCTCATGGATCCTCATGGATCTTTATTTTTTAAATGATTTTACTTTTGATGTTTTGGCATCACTGTTAGGGAGCTGTTGTGTTGTTGCATTGAGCTAACTCATGGACGTGCAGAGTCCAGGGTTTTTGTCCACATACTAACATGTGACCCAATATTATATCATGTTTAAAATAGATTTAAGATTGAAAGTATTTTTTTGTTTGATATATAAAAACAGTGACCTCACCTCACCTATCTTGGTCTTAAGGTATCAAACTCCAAACCTCCATCCTTGCTAAAAGCTGTTAGTTCTGAATGCCACAGTCTGCTCTTTTGTTGAAAATATGTAGTCATATATTTCAACATTTCTTCTTCTTCATACCTTGAACACGGCAGCACTGTTCCTATCAGGAAGGACACGCAGAGAAATACAGCTGGAGGTCTGGAGATTGAAGTCAGACAAAGCAGTCAGGGACATGGCGTAGACCCTCCTGTCAGCTTGGACTGACAGCAACAAACTTTTAAAGGTCATCAAGTTGTCTCAATGTTACAATGTTTGCATTTTAAAAAAGGACAAAAACTTTGTTAAAAAAAGTTTCTAAACCTGTTGAAAGGTTTAGTTATCATCCTTGGAGCGTCTGGTTCTGTTGTTTTAAACCTCTGTATTGTGTGCTGTTCCAGGCACACATCCAAAAAAAAAAAAGAAAATACGAGCAGCCATCCAAGAACACCTTGAGTACTGAATCCTAACACAGACCTTGTTTTGCTGGCCTTCAAAGAACATGTCAAGCAAAAAGGATTAAACAAAGCCAGCGTGTGTTTTCACCTGAGATAAGTGGTGATATTTGGGGTTAAAGCAGAACTATTCCTGCCACAGAGGCCACGCTGTCAGCACACTCGGGGCACTTCTACTAACAATGCTGCTGCTCTGCAGCTTTAAATGGTCGGTTTAACTGTTATGATCAATGTGTTGTTCGTCAATACACTAACCAGGCCAGAGGTGTTACATAAACACTTAGGCTACACCTTTGTACGATTGTCTGCTATAATAATACAGATGCATGAGCCGATGCATGCACCATATTATATATATTATAGATTTTATTTTTTCATTGTGCACCATTGTTCATTGTGACAAAATTAAGTTTAAGGTTAACTGTCCTCCTAATGCTTAATGCTATGAGTCGTATAATGTTGTAAACAACTACAGTTCTGTTTGCAGAATCATTCTCTTTGTTTCTCTCATTGTTTAGTTTGTCTAATCATGTCTTCAGATCACAGTACAAAGGGAGTTCTCAGGCCAATGATTCTGCAGCATAAAGCTGTAAATGGTTGGCCCATAATGTGCAACAGTGTAAAGCTTCACAAACTTCGCTGGATTCTAAACTCATCTTGTATATTTCGGGGACAATATAATGCAACGCTCCCACACAGCCACCCACCAAGAAATGAGCTCAGATTACAGACATGTAGACGCTAACATCATAAAGAGAAAGACACAAAGACAAATGGCTATAAGCACATCCGAAAAAAGGAGAGCTAAGAAAAGCAAATCTGAAAAAAATAACTGTTGAAGTGTCGAACATATGCAGAACAAAAAAAAGTAATTAAATGAGTCATAAAGCTGATGCACACTTTAATACAGCATAACAGTGTTTGCCTGGATGACATGAATTCATTCTGGGAAGATTCCGAAGCCTTCTCATTTTACAGACTTTCAATCCATTTTGAGCGCGGAGCACTGACGGATTTCTAATGTTAAGTGCCCAAAGCCTTCAATGATTAGTTTAATAAGAGACGAGCGCAACACTCTATTAGGATTTTTTATTTTTTGTGTGAAGATTTTGGCATTTGGTGACAAGGAAATAAGTCTCGGGTTGATGAAGCTGCTTTGTGTGGGTGAGACTCAGACACTGTGTGAGTCCTCGGAGTCCACTGTGCTTTGTGCTGTGGAGGACTCTGCACAATGTGTGTCAGTGACTGAACTTGTGTTACTGCTTTCAGATTTATTCTGGTATGGAAATAAGTCTTGAGTTTATGAACCTGAGCCTTATGTGATTATGAATGTGTGATGGCGTGGTGAGTTAGCTTGGAAACCACTTTGTTATTTAATTTAGCCTTCTGCAAATTATTAACATATTAACCTTTATAAAATGTTTAGATCTGGGACGTACATCTTCTGCAAAATGAACAGGGAGGGAAAAGTTGTGCTACTGTTATTGATTTTTATTTCCCACTGTATATCAGCAGCATGCTTTACTGGCTGCTCCGCTGACAAAGATTAGGTGTTGCTGTCAGAGGTGCAGTGTGTGTGTGTGTGTGTGTGTGTGTTCTGTATGTTTTGGCAGCTTTTTTTTTTCTTTTTTTTTTAAACATGTCATTTCAATCCACCTTATTGCAAAATATTTTTTATTGCAGTCATCAGAAACTTGCTTTTCTCACACAAGCCTTTTTGCTTTTGTCTCTAATTTAAGGTGTGATTAGTCACACAGTCGCACTCAGCCAGTAGAAGGGTAGATGGGAAAATAGTAGCTGGAAAAACAAAACCACAAAAGAGTTTCCATTGTGTGTGGGGTGGAAAAAAATGGCCCAGCTAGCCCCACACATCATCACTGAATCAGCCTCTTTTTTGTTGTTTATCTTCCCACACTGCTGACGCACACTTGTCAACGTATTTAACTTTTCCCTGTGAGCATGGCGCTCATCATCTGACTGTGTGTGATCTGCAACAATATGTACAAAATGCAGGGATTGCAGCAGGACATTGCCCAGAGATGTAGACTGTCTCCACCAGCTCACCTTTTTCTCACAGTGCATCTATTGTCATCTTTACCACACACACACACACACACACACACTTGTCAACCTATGAGTCAGCTTGGTTCCGTGACTCTGCAGGTGTGTACTCTAACACTTTGCTGTCAGAACCAGCATTGAGGTTTTTAGCAGTTTTTGCCACAGTAGCTCCCCTGGAATTGTCTACATGCATTCATGGTCACTGGGTCTGTGCCTGTCTATCCTTGGAGCACATTTAGAATCCACCGCGTGCCAGCAAGACCCCCCGTAATCACAATTTAGGCCTTGCCATACAAAGTCACATATCAAACCTTCCCATTGGCTGTACACCTGCTTCTTAATCCACCCCTGTCTTTGCAGGTGTCTTTGTGACATGATAATATTATTTTCCTCAGTGTATACGTTCCTGCTGTGGAGACGGTAAACATGAATCTATGGGCTGTTTTTAAACTGTTCTGACATTTTGTGTGTTGCATTTGGCTTCTGTGTTTTTCCTTTGATTTCACGGCATAAATATTTGACATTTAATAATCTGCATGCAGCACAGTGACGCTTGCTGAAAAGAATATACAGAAAGATAATTAAATTCAGCTAAAATGAGAGCCATTTCCCCCCGAAAGCAACATTATGAAAGATGATTTTACTCTTGCATTTTTTTTTAATAAGGTAAAAAAAGGAACAAAAGGCAGCTCAAAGAGAAAGGTGAGGTCAGACAGATCCATGACATAAGTCACAAAATTTCCCAGTGAATCATTTCAGATGTTCTTCAAAGCACGTTGTGATTGAAACTGGGAGAGTGACAGCTAAAATCAGTCATGTTGAGTTTATGAACTTTGCCCATGTCACAGCTCTTTAATGTCTCAATCAAAGGATAAGAGATGTTTATTGGAGATTATCTGGCTTTGGATTCTTTTAATCCTCATTGAATTAAAAGGATCTATCCGACCTTGAAACTTGGAGAAGCGCAGGACATGTCTTCGAGCGGTTTAACTTTTTTCTTTACGCTGTATCCTTTTTTGGGCAAACCCACTTCATCTGCTGCAGCTCAGCTGGAGGGATCTGGAGGAGATTCATGTCCCAGGGAGAGTATTTGTCAGTAACGGATCAGCCGGTGCTGCTGCAGTGGCAGGTATCTCCATCACCTCCGTGGTGCCTTTCCTCCCCTCCATTGATCAACTCCCAGTGTCTGGCTAAGTGGGGTCTGGAAACACATCTGCTGCCTGAAAGACCCTCTAACAACTGGAGACTCTGTGAAGATCTATACTTAAAGCTCTGTGGAGGCTTGGCCGATAGCTCAGATTGAGCGTAGGTGCTTTATCTTCAGCTTCAAGGCTCATGGAGGAGCACCTGCCCCCCCGCCCTGAGGAAAAAAAAAAAGAGGAGCTCGGGGTGTCTGAGAACCTCTATGTGTTGAGCACAGAAATTGTGAGGTTACACCCTCCTCCCCTTGCTCCCGGTGCCTGCTGAGATGTCATTGCACAATCTTCTTCTGTCTCGGCACACATAATAGACTTGTCCAATATTCAGAGACAAAGTCGTGTCAGCAGCAGCAGCACACACTAACACACTCCGACACAGGCTCCACAGCTCTCCCATATTCTCTTGAGTGAGACCAGTAAACAAGGCATCCCGTGATGGACAGACACAATCACAGAGTGTTTTCTTAGCAGCACACATCTGTCAAGCAGCTTTCCATTTTTCAGATGCATCCGTATACTGTTTGACAGGAGATGTGATACAGAGTCTCATGGTATTGGTTGGAGAATGATTTACTGGGAAGACTTTGTTACCTTTCTGTGCTATTGACAAAGTGTTGATGCTCTGAATCACATTCATACATTTAAGAAGTCTACAAGGTCATGTGCGCATGCTTCATACACCATTTCCCATTATCAGGATGACAGTCCTGTGTGACTTAAAAACAACTTGCAGATGAGGAGGAGATGATATAAAACAGACAGACAAAATCAAAATGGAACGGTTCAAGTTTCACCCGTGGCTGCCCATGGTATCAGGTGTAACCACTGTGCAACCTCTAATGCAAAAGATCGGACTGTGATCCACCAGAGCCAAACAGATCGATGTCAGCCATTCAAACATGCTAAACTGGGCTACGGCTGTAATGAAACTCTGCCTCCCTGGAGGCCAACAGAGACAGAGAGAGAGGGAGAGGGAGCAAATAAGTCCCCGCATGAGAAAATAATCATTTCAATGGCCTGGGTAAGTGGAACACTGAGATTCTAAGAGTTCATACATCCTTGGAAAAAAAGAGTTTTTGAATATTTCTTCAGGCAGAAATTGTATGAAAGTGGAAGAGAGACCTTGCCTGGCTGTTCTGTGGCTCATCTACATTCTTAACAATCGGATAATATCATTGCAGAGAACCTAGTATTAGCACTGTTAATGCTCGTACAATGCTCAGGGAAAGATAGTGAAGGAAAATGTTCCTGGAATTAAATATCCATAATAAAAAGTAGCTGTTGGAAAATTGTGAATTGCTTGATTTGAAGCTGTGGCAGGCAGGCAGTAACAGTTTTACCTTTGTGAATTGAAAGCAACAAAACCTAGAAAAGCTTTTTATTCTGGGTTGCAAGATACAAATGACAAAAAAAACAACAAAAAAAGCAGGCCACCAGTGTGGTCCAAGGCAACAACTGCGGCATATTTTTCCTTTTTTTGTACTCCAGCGGTTTTTCATGAATTTTGTAATAATTTTTTTATATATTTACACAAAAAATGACAAATGGCATTCGACCGCTCGAAGGCCGGGCTTCAGAGGACAGCTGCTCTGTCACACAGACATCACAAACACCCCACTAAATGTGGTCGGTTGTCAGCTAAACGTGTAACGCTTCATAAATATAAGCATTATTAGCATCTTTTCTGTGAATGCTAAATTTTGCAGGGCAAACGCCCACAGATTGTAATATCCAGCTGCCTTCACTCACCCTAGATAGCCTGTTAAGGTTGGAGGCAGACTTTCTCAGTTGTCACATTGGCTGTGGCCCTACCACATTTTTGTCAATTACCCAGCAATGGTGTGGGACACATTGGAGAGGTTGAGGTGGAGCCTTTTTGGCAAAAGCGTAATCCACTGATGTAGAGTGACGCTTGGCGTAAAGTGCCCTCGCAGGAATGGCACAGAGGTAGAGAAGTGTCAGCTCCATCAGGCAGTGGAGGAAATCCCTATCAGGTCTGTTTAGGAGATCTGGACATCTTTGCGGTGTGCATGTCAAGAGACAGCCGACTCACTCATGTTGATATGACCTTCACTACAAGGGTCAGAGTGACTCAGCACCTGTGTCTGTTTCTTTTATCAGTTCTTTCAGTTTACACTATGAAGTTATGTGCACTGCAAATCTGACTTTGTACAATGCATTTATAAGTGAGTGTCGGGCTGTAGTAGAGCTAACCAGTCAGATGATAGGTGTGTTGCTTAGAAGGGATATTGTCTGTAGCTGTTAATCGAGAGATCTTATTTTTCTTATTTTTTGATGTAACACATTATTTGTGGCTCTTTTTTTACTCCTTCATATCAACGTAGAATCTCTTTTGCTGCTGACGGCTGACATATTTGTAAATATTAAATCAACTTCTGTATTTAAAATATTAGTTTGTCCGCATCCCTAGATGTTAATGGGAGGCGGAGACTCATCTTGCCATAAATGGTGTGACGGAGTGTGTAATGTTATGCATTTGTGTTTTAAAATGCTATTTACCAAACCCCTTAATATATTTTTTCATGCCTAAACTTAAGCAGTTATATATAACTTCAACTGTAATGAAAAAACGAAAAGCTAACCTCAGACCCCTGGGTGAAAGTCCACTATGGGAAATTTAAGGACGGTAAGGACGGGCTGTTTTACTGACTGTGTTTACTCAGGTGAGCACACACTGAGGACAGTCCATTGTATTCCAGACATTATTTTAAGATCATCAGATACTTCTGACCAAGGTCAACTTGCAATTTTTTAAATATGTAGCTTTAAAAAACTATAAATGAACACCCTATTCTGTTGATTGTATGATTACTAAACGTATAATGGTGTCTTTGTATACATGACATCCTTCAGGGTTGTATTTGTCTCAAACGTGTTTTTCTTGATATATTTGAGAGAGAGTATAAATAACTGCTTTATTTCTGTGTATTTCTATTATCCACAAATTAGCTAAAACCCGCAGCTCTGCCATCCGATTTAGTCAGCAAGTCCTTGAATCCCTCGTGTGTGTGTGTTTGTGTGTGAGCAATTGTGAATGTATGCTACGGGGATTTATTTTCGTTACAGTTTATGCGCATCAGTTTAACTCTGTTCACTTCAGTCTAAGGTTTACTGAATATTTTTTGATTGCATAGCAGAAAAATCAAATTAAATTGCAGTTCAAATGATTGTGTGCGTTTTCCTTAACGTCTGCTTTACGCACCACTGGATGTGATTTAGGAGCAGTGTGAGTAGGATCGACTTATGTCACAGAGACGGCGCGTGAACAAAAATATAAAGATGATCTACTCTGAGCGATTTTTAATTGTTTGAAAGTTCAGATGCTCCACAGCCCAACCACATCATATATATTATTTAATGTCTTATAGAGTCATTTTCAAACAGCCACAGGAGGGCACTGTGAATACAAGTCGCTAATTAATCAACAAATAGATGGATTAGCTGCGGTCATCTAAAAATGTCTGTATTTCTGCATAAATTGGCTACGCTCCACTTTACCATGCTGCATAAGTTGTCTAATCACTTCAAAGTCAAAAATATGTTTTTCTTTTTCATTACACACTAAAAGAACTCATTGTTTGTCCACTTTTCTCTCATCGAGCCGGTCCTCTTACCTCAGGCTCTCAGGAGCAGCTCTAACAGGGGCGGGCAGCAGAAAAAGGTTACCTGTCTGTTACAACAGCTCTTTAAAACAGTTGGTCCTCACAAGTGTGTTTGCCTGTTTGGATGTACAAGTGTGTGAGAGGAACAGAGGCCTGTGAACTGATGCAGAGAGACGAGGCGAAGTTCTCCTGGTGAAATATTTATCAGGGCTGGAAACGGCCGCTTCCTAACTTTCACACTCATCCCTTCCCACAAAGGGCAAAGAGAGCGTGTAGTGGCCGCATGTGCATTGAATGATGTCTCTGATCCTGATACACTTTCTTCTGTGTCATTTGCTGTGACAGAGAAAATAGTGGAGAGACAAATATGCAGCAGTAGCTTCTGTATGGGGGCTAAAAGGTTTTAATATGAACAAATAAGGTGAATTTTTCCTCCCAGAGCAAAAATCAAGAACTATAATTAGCTTGGCCGGCTACACATATGAACACACTTTGTGATTCATCTGCTGATTATTTTCTAGGTTCATAGTTTGATCAATGAGACCATGGAAAAATATCCACAAATAATGTAATCAAATCAATATGAAGCAATGAAAAGCATGGCGGAGACGCTAAGATCAAAGGAACAGTGTGGCATTTGGAAAATTGGTTCAAAGGTTAATAATTTATCAAACTGTTGGCAGATTCTTTTTTTCCCCAGTTTATGCTGCAGTGTTTTTAAACTGTGGTGAAATGCAGAACGCCACAGCTTCACATCAACTTCAAAGCAGGAGGAATGTAGAAATGCATTTTCAAATAATCGTATAACTGTTCTTCCTTTCATATAAAATAAACATCAGTGAGGTTAATGACTTTAGCTGTGTCACCTGCAAACATCAGCCAAAAAAAGAGAGAAGATAAAAATGGAAATATTTATGAGACACAGAGACACCTTATTACAATACACAATAGCTTGGACCCAATCATCATTTTATGCAGATGTGCTGGAGTTCATGTGTGGTGACTATATTTTAAAGCATCTTAACAATTATAGGCAATTTAAATGCAATATGTGAAATGATAACAAAACAGTAATGAGCTGCCAAGAGGATATGGCTGTAAAAAAAAATGTTGCATAATATGCTGCAGCTGTAATGTGTGTGAGTAAATCACATGCATGTGCATGTTACTCAATCAATTTAAGGTGCAAGGTGTGTTAACCAGTGGACAAATTATGTGAAATGGTCTAATCGTATATGGGACATTATCTTTAATCTTTAATTACTCAGCAACAAGGAGCAGCATATGAACTACACACACACACACACATACACACACCCTCTCAGATGTTTCTCAGCCTGGCCTTTGCAGCCTCTTTAAATAAAAACTTCAAATAAACACCCGGCTTTAATTACATGGCTGGAAACGAAACTCTTTTTTTTATATATATATATATATATATATATTATATATAAGTTTTTATATATCTTTCGACAATAGTTTAAAAATGTGTGGGTTTACACTGGTTGCCTTTTTTGTTTTTCCTGTTGCTCAAATGGAAGAAGGGGAGGGGAGGAGAGGGGAGGGGGGGCTACTGAGCCGCGAGACCCTTTTACCCCAGCTCAGCCATGCCCACAGGGACCACAAACACAGCTGCTGTCGGCCTCCTGAATTTAGGCGCGGGGACAGATGTGGAGAGCAGAGCAGCATTGAGCAATAATTCTAACATAATGATCTGTGAATAGAGGGAGGACGAGGGACGGGGAGACAATAAGAGATTGAGATGGAGAGAGCTATTGTCAGGGGAGGCAGAAAGCAACAGCTTTGCAAAACACTTCAAAGGAATAATTTGGGAGTCGCTGTGACACAGAATGCAGCTGCCTGACAAATTATTGATGCCCAGAACAGACAGTTTTGCTGCAAACCTTGGAAACAATGCACTGTTGTTGCAACATCACTTAACCAAGAGAGTCTGACTTGGGGCTAAGCATCTAATACTGCCTCGGATAATGTGCTTTGCAGCAGTGCTGGGTAATTATAAGCAGACTATTGCTTTTAAATTACCAGTGAGGTAATGAGATGGTTGTAGGGAGCAGTGCTCTGGCTGTCAGAGGAATTCTCAGAATGCCAAGTGAATCGTGTGGTACATTTGTAGTTTCATCAGTTCAGGTGGTTAGAAATAGTTTAATAAGAGTTTTGCTTTTGTGAACATGAACTCCCAGCAGACGTGTACTCTGCACTCTGAGGACAAGTGCAGCAAATGATCAGTGTTCCTGATTTTTCTTCTTTTGGCAGTTTTCTTGCTTGTTACAAGGACAGCTACAGTAATTCATCTCCTGGGTGCAAACTAGAGTTGTTACCAAGAAGCCATCTAATTTACACAACCCTGATGTAAAAGCAGTTTTTAATTGACTGTTTGCAAAGCCTCTCACCTCTGTGGCTATTTTCCAATCATATTTATGAACTGGAACCACCTTTGTTCTTCTCTTTGTTAAAGTAATGTGCAGAAAATTGTAGGTGAGCAACTCTCTTTTTTTTTTTTTTAAATGCAGGAGGTGACGTGTCAGAAATCACCAACCTATTTAGTCATTACTTTGATAAGGGCAGTCCTGATTCTTCCGAATAATGCTTGTGCCTCTTAGTAGATTTGCTGCAACATCAGGCGTCTCTAAGTACCCTTGTCCAGAGGTGCACTTTCACACCCGAGGCCATCAGGAGAGGATTCAGCCTGAATGAAAACACCCTCTGTTTTGAGGCAGGGGAGGTGGTGTGCAGGAGGAGCACTCATCTGTATTGATGGCTGGGTTTGGATGCTCCTGTAATATCAAAGAAAGAGGGCAAAGCAATTCACAGACAAGCAGAACGAGAATACACAGAGGCAACACTAGGCTCCTTTGGACAGATGTTGCACTGGGGAGTGGTTGAGTTTTAAGTACATTCAGGATGCTATACTCAGTTAGATGGCAGATGTTGCCATTACAGTAGTGACTTCACTAACAGGCATTCTTTTTTTGTAGTTTTGCTGTAACCACAGTCTGACTTCCAGCCCTCCTTCTTGTCTGTGAGAATGAAATGTCGCTTATAGATAGGAAATCTTTGGCAAGGTGTTATTAGGTGACGTGAGCTGAACATATGTAAAAGTGACAGTCACAGAGCTAATATAAAGTATGAACATATAAAGTACTGATAAATCTGAGTAATTAAGTTGTCATTTCAGCTGCCTGCTCTTTTTCTACTTTTCCCTGAAGTGTATTCTATTTCTTCAACAATTAGTTGACAATGCTCAATCAGCTACATGTTAACAGCCGAACTGAATCCTGATAGCAGCTCCATTTAATCCATTCCACACAGCATTCATCTGCTTCAGTGCATGTTTATTTAAAATCACTTTGTGGACTCAGTTTCTGTTATTAACGCTGAAATATTTGCTCTATGTGCCATTCTGACATGCCAGGGTCTTCTTGTTCTCTTGTCGAAGGCTCTCAGGATGAGGTTTTGTTATTTTGAACTGAACGTCTTCACTATCAACAAGTGTTTGCAGTGCTGCTGTAGGATCAAGGTAACATGGTGTTGCTGAGAGATACTCTCAAAAACTGGCAGAATCTGTGACTCGGAGGCTGTTTATAATTTCTGATAATGCAGTCCTGTCTGTATCAGTCTGCGCCTGCCAGGTGGCTGCTGAGGTGAAACAAAGCAGCGACCGGGCTGGACAGATACTGTCCCTCTGTAGTGTTTTGTATGCTACACAAACAGGCAGGATCTTTGAGTGTTTCTTGTTTTGTTATTTGCTGGCAAGGTGACAATGGTGTCTTGGTTAGCAGGCTCTTAGTGGGTTTCTTTGACCTGAAGGAAACCAGTGTGGATGTTGCTGGAGCATCTTGGTTAGTCAGAAACTGTGGAGACCTGGCAGACATCCTGCAGCTTCTGGGTAGATTTGGAGGAGTTTCTAAAAGATCTTTAGGAAGTTCTTGTTTGATCCAGCAGGATTTTTTAATGAGGCTCATTGCTAAATTCTGACTGTAGCTGCCTCTGCTTGTGTAATGTAAGTGAAAGTAAAGCCAACCATCAGACAGCTTTGGATCAACGAATCTGGCAGAGGGTTCAATACGTACACTTAGCTCCAGTGAGTTTCACATGATGGTACAGTTAATCCATCATAACATGCAAACGTCTGTCCGTCACAGGGTTTGTCTCATTAGTGTTGTTATTACAGCAGTTTTCCATTATTAAAACGTGACATGTAAAGAATGGTTTCAATTAGCTTTTTGATGCAGAAAACACAGACAAAATACACATCTCAGGTGTCACTAAGTCCTGCTGCAAAGCCTCCTCTGTAGTACACAATATCAAGTAAAATTCGCATAGATAGAGAGAAAGGAGAGATGCTAATAGAGGAGTTAATTGCAGACAGCACATGGTGTGAGAGGAAGAGTTAATCACTGGCTAAGTCTCCTAGTGGAGGAGGATTAAATAAACACAAGCCGGTACAAAGCCCTGGCTGGTTAGGTCACTTGAATTGGGAACGACTGAAGTCAGGGGAATACAGTACAATGGCAAGAAGAAGCAGGGAGCAGTGCTGGCTCCAAATTAGCAAAAGAGTCTTTCCCACCACTTTTGTTTAGAAACAAAATTATTTTTAAAAATAGTTTTGGTCTGTAACCTTGCAGTCCATTTCTGTGCAGGATAGAGCTCCAACAAACAAGTATTTTGATACTCGGATACTCGCCGATTATTTTTGAGATTACTTGAGTACTCGGATCATGCGTAAATGTCATAGTATTTCCATAAATATGGCTCCATCTAGCACTATCACCATCTAGTACTATTAATATTACTCTACTAATATTACTCGAGTAATCGTTGCAGCCCTAGTCCCCCCCCCCCCCCCCCCCCGTAGTTTCCTTCCAGAGCCACCAAAATGTTTCATTTCTTCCCTCTGTCAGTGCTTTGATAAACTTGTGAAGGCATTACCAATCAGTTTTCCTCAGTTCTAAACACTTGTTATTACATTTTAACCATGATGTAAAGCTGTGTGTAAACTGTGTGTGTACTGCAAACAACCTGATCTCACAGAAATACATGACATATGCAGAGATAACGCTGCATTACGTGGCACTGACATGTAATGTGGTGAAATTACGTACAGGCACCATGGAAAAATATCTCCATAGAAAGTCAATGTGTCTTTCCACTGTGAAAATATTTGGTGGGGTGTAAGTGATCAGCCATACACATTAAAGTCATTGCTGTGAACACAGAGAAAATGTGAACACTCCAAACTTCATGTGTTGAAAGCAGACATGTACTCCTAGTGTGCAGCTATTTTTAGTATTTGCTTTGCATTTTGTTGACAACTAACTGACAATAACTACAAATTGAACAGATTTTGGTGCTGGAAGTGATGAGTGGTGTTGTTGTTCCTCAGTCAGCACCCTGAGGAAGTCGAGCCTCCGCTGGGCCTTTTTCAGCAGTTCAGAGGTGTTCGTGTGCTAAAGACAGATGGATTAAGGAAACATACATGAAACATGCATGCATATTGATCAATTCTGATCATCACTACAAATAAATGTATACTTATCTTCTGAAACTCTGCTGGATTTTGTTTAAAAAGAAAATATAAAGTTAACGAGTGACCTCAACGATTAGGAAATACTTCTTACTTATCTGAGTTCTCATAATAATAAAATAAATGTACTTATCTGTGTTGGTGGTGTTTGCTTCTGCCTCTCTCAAGGATGATAAAGGAGCAGAACTGTTAATAACATCATCAAAAATGTAGAATTATTGATCAGATGACAGAAAATGAGATGGTGTCAGTGAGGTGAACATAACAACACATCAGTGTATAACTGCTAATAAAATACAGTGTACTGTAAATATGAACATATCTTTAGAAGGAGAGGGCTCACTGTACACACTGGCTGTCTCTGCCCCTTGTTTCCTTTCTTTACAAGACAAATAAGAAAAATGAACATTAATAAACTGAGGTTATTGATGTGTAAGGAATATGTTTTCCATATAGTCCGGCTGAGGAAGCGGCCTTCAAGCAGCAGATAGCTCGTGTAATATTAATACGAACCGTCCCTCATTCATTTCTACATGTCTGTGGTGTCCACACGTATTAAAAATTTGTGGTGTCTCTACGAAAATGCCCCGCATTGACTTTCTATGGAGACAGTTTTCCGTGATGCCTACACATAATTTCACCGCATTACCTGTCAGTGCCACGTAATGCAGTGTTAACAATCCGTGCGTATGTCACATATTACTGTGAGATCAGGTTGCTGCAAGATACCTATCCTCACTTTAAGTGCAAAAACATATTCTTACAAGGTCACTCAGTTAAGTCAAGGAAAGACTGTGTAGTGTTGTAAAACAAAGAGGACAGTTGTTATTGTGGCTAATATATTAACCCTTTTGGTTTGTGTGGGGGTTGCTCTGCATAAATCTCAGTAACTAAGGCTCAAAGGAAACACTGTGAAACATGTTAACATTTTATATCTTTTAAACATCACTTGGGAGATATTTATATATAAGTGACATTTTCAACAAGGGACTAATAATTTGCAAATGTACGGTCGTATTTAAACTTCTGCTTTTGACATTTTCTTTTTCTTCCTCACACATTGGATAACTATAGACAGTGGTAAAGATGAAGAACTTTTCATCACACTCAGTGTCTATTTTGCTTGTTCACTGCTCCTGGATAGTGGAGCTTCACATACATTCTTATAGTTGTGTCGCACAGACCCTATAGTGTACTTGTTGAGGATAACACCTTCACGAATGGAGGCAGGTTTAGATTCCCTTTAGGTTTAAGAACCTCGACCTGTGCTTCCCGCGTTCCTTGTTATAACCAGTTAAAACCTGTACACTCAACTTAACCCAGCATCCCCGGTACATGTTGACTTAGCTTCAGGGCCTTGGATTTTACAGGGATAATAAAGTTATACAGTAGTTTGCTCTGTATTGCAACCAGCTCTTTTACTGAGAGGCACAAAATGACTTAGACCTCCTGACACTAACTTCACATTAGGCATCTTGTGTTTATGTGGTGCTTTTAGAGGTTTTTTTTGTTATTGACTGATAAAAGGACATTTTGAAAGCACCTTACCACAATGAGAAAATGTGTTGTTTGAAAACAACACAAAAAAGTTTCCAGAAGTAGAACTCGCCAACACAAGCTGACCAACCTGCTCACAACCTGCTTTTCCTTGTTCACTGTGTAAAGAATAACACTAATGTGCTTTTCATGCTCTTTGAGAGTGTTACAGCTGCTGAAGCATAACATTTTCCTTCCTCTCTTCTCTGTCATCCACACATGTGAAAATCCCCCCTTCACTTTGCTCTTATCAGGAACCTGTAGAAGCTAAATAATAGAGATAATGTGTTACAGTGTGTGTTCATTGGAAAATGTGTGAAAACAAGTGTGTGAAGCCTGCTGCTGGCTGCCTCTGCTGTATTCTGCTCATGTTTACAGTTGTGTGTGACAAGCTTTTCTGTTGTTACTGTATCTCATGGGCTGCTTGTTTCTTATTCAAAGGTACATGAAGGCACAGAAAAGCTGCATTAATAGTGATGGATGGATTTTCCCATGTGGCTTTAGATGTATGTTTGTTTTTAGCTGTTGAGTGCCACAAGGATTGTCAAGCATAAAGCCAGTCACTCATCCACAAGACATAGGAGCTACTGTAGCCGACGTCTAGGATCAGTGTGAGCTATAAACAGCTTTAAAAACATTAGTTTAAATGGAAGCTGCATATTTTTGATCACATTTTCTGCAGCAGGACACAGACGAAATTCCTCCTGCCAATTTAAAATAATTTTATTAAACTTCTTTGCACACGCAGGAAGTCTTGTAATTACCCAGACTGCTCCTAATACTTTACCAGAGTTTTATTATCATAAATATTACTTAACAGAGATACAAACAATGCGCTTCACCTGAATTACATCAATTAGTGTTGTCTCGTTTACACCCTATTCTTTTCTAGGTCGCATTGCAGCCAAAAGTTTTAAAGTATTTTTTAAAGTAAACTCAGTATATTTGCTCTTTGATTGACAGCATATTAACGCTGGACATCTAATTTGTTTTTAACTTAAATAAGATTTGTGTCATTTTGATGGTTAAGACAAGAAGTTGGAAAGGGGTCACTTCAATCAAAAAGATAAGTTTTAACTGTGTTATTTTATCATAAAATTTCCAGTGTCATAGAGAAATGCTTAAATTAACAATCAAGAAGATGAAGCACCATGCTGTGATTAAGTGACACAAATATAATTGCAGTAGTGTTTACGTTTGACTCCTCTGTCTCTTTCACACTAGTTGACAGCACTTAAGACAGGCATTTACTTACAGAGACTTACAGAGAAGTCAGTGAAGTGCACCGCTGGGAACAAACAAAAATGATGCGCCGCAGGAGTGAACCTCATCAGAATGTAAAGCATGTAAAGCAGAATAAATGCAAATGCAGTATGTAGATAGGTGATGGTCACCATTGTGTTAAAAGGGTAAAGGTTTCCAACACATTGAGCACACATAACAAGACACTAAACAGGGAAAACATCTGATCATTTTTAAAAATATTTCTCTGCAAAATTTGACTGGCAAAAAACTTGTCAACCAAAATGACTTTATTCAGTTTAGCCAATCTATTGTGCATTGTTTGGCAGTGGTAGAGGAAGTACTGAAGCTTGGTACTTAATCAGACATTAATAGATGGATTTGTGTTAGCAGACAGTAGCTAACTAGTTAGCTAACTGAGCCAGCACACCAGCATCATGCACATTATAGAAACGGCGGCATGAATTACAAGTTTTTAAACTTCCGCATGGGCTTCAACTTTGAGCCCCGAAGGCTGCCGCTTGGTAACTACAGACATTGTAGAAATGTAATGGAGTAAAAGTATAAAGTATGCACTATTATTTTTATGTATAAATACATAAAAATGTACTTAAGTACAGTAACGAAGTACAAACACTTAGTTATTTTCCACCACTGGTGTTTGGTCTGCTGTTCAGATACACATTTGTGAACTATAGCAAGATGTTGTATCCTTTGATCTCCTGATTTCACTAAACTAAATCTAAATTAAAATCCAGTCGTAACAGGGTGTGACATAATGTGTCAGAACAGGTGACAAATTAATCTTCCCTCTAATGACACTGTTAGATAATGCTGTATCACTCCAGGCCTTTTTGTATAAAAATTGAAAAGTCATGTCGGGTGAGTAGCTTTTACTCAGTGTTCTTAGCACCAGAATACTCATTTTTTATTTGTTGCCTCTACTTCCCACTCTAAGACCCTTCTGTATGACACTGGTTGTCTATAAGCACCTGCAATAACAAGGGGTCATTTGGTTTTTGCAGCAGGGGAGACTATATCCATTTCCCATCGGAAGAGCTGTGATGATAAGAAATCCTTATCATATACTACAAGAAGCAATCTTTCATCTCGCTGACGGTGCTCAGCGCAATGCAGTCGGTCATTCTAAAGAGAATACAGTATGTGCTGATCTGATTGAATCTGCTGGAAATAGGAGGCATCCCCCTCTGGGCACTCTCTGCCTGACACCTCTCTAAATGCGAATTGCTGCAGGACTGCACAGGTAGTGCATATAAAACACTGCTTTAACACCCCGGCCACTGCATATACTCTGGGGTGATTGTGAAATGGGAGGCACATCTGAGGTGTAGAATGTAAGCTGTCAGCCTTGTCAGACAGACCACATTCTTTAGTAATCTTCTGCCATTTTGTTGCAGAGAGAGAGAGAGAGAGAGAGAGAGCAGCGGAGTGTCAGGGAGCTTGTGTGTGTTTGCTAAGGAAAATTACTGTGTACCTGTGGACTGTGACAGTGCCACAGGAAAAGCAGATCTCTTACCAGCCTTCAGATCCTTCAGCAATCTTTTTTAACCTTCACTACCATCCACAGAGCAAAAAGATTGATTTATTTATTATTTTGCTGTTGATGCAACTACAAAATGGTTGTTTTTATATTTATTAACTCAGTGTACTGCACAGTGCACGTCATCAGTATAACAGCTGCAATTAGCTTATTAACTGATTGAAAGAAAACCAACTGTCAAGTGTTTTAATAATTTTCATTTTCAGGTTATATTGGCTGCGGTGGGGTATTTTCCTATTTGTGCTTAAAAAGTTCAGGATGATTTCCGAATCCGGTAAACGTTTACATTGCACCAGACAGGATACTGAGACAGTGCATCAGTATTTAATAAACAGTGCTACTTATCATAAAGGCCTTTTCTCCAAAAACAAGTGTCTGAAAACATGAAGTCTTTACTCTGTGTCAGCTGTTGTGTTTTTATCATACTGATAAAGTGATGAACTAAAGGCCAAATAACATTTATTTATTACAGCTTCTACCACGGTCTCTTTTGTGCAGCATTATGTATATATACATAACGTGTTCATATCTAAGACTTTTTAAAGAGTTCTCCTTTTAAAACGAGCCAGCTGGAGACTGTTTCCAAACACCTCACAGAGCTCAGAGTAACTGCAGTGCTACATGTTTATTTGATCATTTCCAGAACTCATGGTTGCTGCTACATGTTTATCTTGGACGTCAACACTTTAGTCAGCGAAATGAAAGAATTTTCTATCTGCCAGAAGTTTTACCAAGTGTGCAGTGTTGGGTTTTGTGTAGTCGGAGACTTATGTGTGCCACTAATCAATAGAAAGTATATGTTAATTCAGCAGTATTGCTTGTGGCTCATTATAGAGACAAATGAAAGGCAGCTCCTAAGTAAACACTACCTATTAAGTGATAACGGGAAACTGGAGGAATGCATTACACCAGCATATCAGCCAGCACTGCTGTCTCCTGCTCTGTCAATAGTCTGAACGTTTACGTCTTTTCTAGAAAACACCATTTTGTTTTTTTAGATTACTTCCTGCACTCATCAGTTAACTGTTACCCACACCAATCTTTAAATACCCCCAGCCTGCATATACTGTGTCTAGTAATTATTCTGGCACTACATTACTTTATATTTTTTTTCACATAAATAACAAAACAGATGCATTAAAGTAAACCATGTCGCCATGGTAGCCAAGACATTAGCCGAAAAGCCTTTGACACAAAATTTGATCCTTTGCTAAACGAACTACTGTTCCATGCAGAGCGTTGATACCATCATGGGGTAAATGGTTGGTGCAGAGTCAGAGCATCAGTATTCAGTGCACACCCAACATCGTCCGGCGGGGGTGTATGTGTAAACGCAAATGTCCGATTCGGTCCCATCAGTCTTTATCTAACCAGCGTCCCAGGACAAAGTCTTCAGGCTATACCCATTTAACTGCTATGTAATACTGCAGGTAATAGTCCAGAGGATTGAAGGGGCCATGCTGTTGATGTTTAAGCTGTGCTTTCCCCTTAGAGACGATAGTTTTTCTCTTCTGCTGATATTGACACATTCAAATACAGTTTTGATGTCAAACCTTGACTATGAAGCATTCCTCCTCAGAGAGTCCATGTAACATCAACTGTATATTGACCATACTGCAGCAGGACTGCTCAGTTCTACAGAAACACTGTAGGCACATCAACATGCTGAAAATACACCTGAATTGAAATATGTTATTATACCATAAATAATGTCACTATAAAGATTTGTAGCAACAGGAGAAAATCTGAACAAAAGGCTGAGTGTTGCCGTGGTGATCTGTCACAGCCTGTGAGTGTGAGTGAGTGTGTGTGTGTGTGTACTCTTCGTTTGAAAGCTGATTGAGTTGACCGGCTGGTAGCAGAGCAGAATGCTGCGCACCGCCTATCCATTCCCCTGATTAGTCCTCCACTGTGTTTCATTTTTCATTCATTTTAATCATTAATGCTACAGTTGCTATGCTGGCTGGTGTCAGAGCCTGCTGTCAAATAGGAGGGAAATTCTTTAAGACCTTTCAGTGTGTTCTGTGGACATCATAATAATACAGCATATTTCAACACAGGTCTAAATCACCAGAAGATTTTTATTGAAGTAGATGCATTGCTGTGTTCTGGTCTAACAGTTTGTTAAACACCTGTTTTACCAACCTATTTCAGAGACATACGAGTCATAATAGTAGCAACGCCTATATCCTATATCCTAAACTAGCCAAATGTTTATAATAGAGATCTATATTACAGGCTTCGCTGGATCCTCTTTGAACTTTCACAGAGTGGTGAAGCCCTCCTTATCATTACTTCCTGAAAGACACTTGTTATGTGCAGTCATGTTGCTGACCTGTTGCCAATTAACCTCATTATTTGTGAGATATTCAAGCAGATGTTTTTAATTTTAAAATCGCGCATCTGCACTCTTTTGAAGGTGTAGGCTTCACCTCTGACAAATTACCACCGTTTCACCGCCAACTTGTAAAGTTTCAAAGGAGCTCATGGCACAAGTGAAATAACTGGCAAAAGGAAGCAGAGCTTGTGACATGATGTGTGTTCTATATTTACCCAATTAACGTCTGACATGGTTCACAGCAGAAGCTAATCCAAAGTTAAGGTATTACTTTTAGCCATCATTGGCTATGTAAATGAAAGCCTGATGATACACTATGCTGCTTTTAATGGAATTTAAAATGGTAAATGTAATCACATTGACTATACATAATGGCTGCTAGCTGCATTTGTGCCGTCCCTTCATGATCATTTAACATCTACACACAGAAAATGGCTCCTGGCAGCCGTGAGAGTGGAGTTCCTCGGACAAACAGCTCAAGTTAAACTCTCAGCAGACTATCACCTTCTCAGGCAAACAATATAAATGGAACACATTCATTTATATAAAGTTAACCATTATAATAAGAAGAAAATAAATTAAGACTGGCAGCAGTGTGCTGGTGATACTAGTACAGTGAGCTGAGCCTCACTCCGTGGTGCCACTGATGCTGCTACCTAATGGACATCCAACCCCTTAATGTTTGTTATTCTCTTTGCATAATGCAGTTTGTCACACATCACAACAGTGTGGACAGTGTTGAGAAACACCTGTGTCAAATATAACTTGCCCTCCAAAAAATAAGCATTAGCATTATGCTACAATAGCCTTAACTTTTCTGGGAAGACTCTCTGGCTCCCACTCAGCCAGAAGACCATTAGTGAGGTCAGACACTGATGTGGGGCAGTAAGGCCTAACTGCACATCAGCTTCTCCTCATCCCGGAGGTGTCTGATAGTTTAATCCAGGTCAGTCAGGTTTTTCCCACACAGATATTTCTTTATGGACAGAAGCATGTTGAAAAAAGCAATGCAGCAATCCACTCTCTTTTTGGGGGGGACTTCTTAAAACTCATGTAAAATGCCCCCTAACCATGGTTAACCCACACTGTAGTTGTAGAGGCTGTAGATGAACCACAACTAGAGGCCATTTTTTAGAGACTATGTTTACATTTTTAAAAATGTATACCATTAAAAATGCAAAATTAGCTGCAGTTAACCCACAGGGATACAGACAACTCTTACATTTGTGTTTTGATACTCAACTTAAAAATGTGAAGATTAGATTTGTGGATGTTTTTTCCATAGACGCTCAAGGTAATGATATCCACAGCAGTATCACAGTGAATCTAAAATAAAAAATCTGTGTATCCCTGTTGAGGTTTGAATCTGGGAAGGAGTTACACATTTGGATGCGCCCAGTTTAATAGTCTATACATTTCTGTTGTCTCTCTCCTGTGTCACCGTCCTCAGTTTGAAGCTGAACCAAACAACAGCATTCTGGTGGGATCAGAGACATTTATATGTGACATAAATGTGGAGTGGTAGTGAATGACCAACAAAACTGGAAACGCCACTGAGGACTGTTGAAGACGTCTGATTGCAGAAGCTTCAACTTGAAAATTGAGAACTGGGAAATAATAGAGGCCAAAAGAAAAAAGTAGGGACTAAAGTAAGAAAATCAAAACTTTTAGGAACATTTGAGACCTGCATCAATGAAAGTGTAACACAGCAAAAAAAGGAAATCAAATAATGTGTGTGGAACTAAAATAGAATACAATTAGGTGAATTATTACTCCACTAAATCATTATATTTTTGTTTGTACTATTTGTTTTAAGGGTGTATAAAATATTTAAACCCACTGTTATGAATGGTAAAACAACAGAGGAAAGCTTCCACCCTACCCTGCCAGATATCAGTGGCCCATCATTAGTATTCACAGTGTTTTTCATCACTGTTCTCCAATATGCATTTTGTCTGTGATATATAATGCATTTTGTTCCCCTGTTGATGGACTTTCAGTCCATACATATAAAAGAGTTAATTAGCTTCAAGCTTTGTTCTGTGAATCTCTGCAGAGATGCTGTTTAAAACAACTTTTTTGAAACACTTATAGACACCATTGTGCTTTTTAATCATGTGTATGGGCCCCCCATTAGCATCTGAATCATTTTTTCAATTAACTGTTTGTTAGCAAAGACTTGTGCATATAACTGATTTATAACAGCAGCTGAATTTAACATTAAGAGGCTTGTTTAAGTTGAATCCTGTTTTTTAGGACACACAGATATTAAATCTGTTGAGCTGAAACCAGCCCATTTAGTTCAGCCATTCAAAGTGTTGTTCATTCATTCTCAGCTGAGATGCAAAACAAAAAAACAAACAATAGGAAGAGCAGAGAAATGGCTCATGACTGCTGTGCAACAAAGGTAGCAGCAGTGCCAGAAAAGTGTAAACTTGCAAATGTTTAATATAGACTGTTGTGCCAGCGTGCCTTCCTGCTGCTGTTTTGTGATCACAAATTGCTTCTCCATCACATTAGCTCCCTGTTCTCCTCAGGGAATGATTTTTGGCAGACAAAACCATCAGCTGTGACATGCACTGATCTTAAAGTGTTGTGTTAAATCTAGTGTTGTTCTGGAGGTGTGTACAGTCATTGTTATTTGTCTGTGAATAGCGTGGTACCTCAGTGCTGTGGCTCCAGACTCAGAGGGTCTCTTTCCACCAAAGGCATAGAATTGTCATCGCCAGGTCTCCTTGACTCAGAGCTCCTCCAGAGCCAATCCCAGAGGCGTCCATCTGGAAAAGAAGTCATTAAAGTCTGGAATACAGGAGAGGACCATGTGGCACACTTACAGTCATTTGTCAGCTAACTGTGGTGTATACTCCGAGATCATTGCACTGATTAACACAATGCCCAAGACCCTGACTGTCACAGGGGAATCCCTGAACTCAGGGAGCTGCAGCTTGGTTCAGATTGACGGGCTGCATGGATTATCTGTAAGTGTGAGGGTTTTACATATTCTGTAATGCCCACAGCGGTCAATAGCGTCACTAAACCTTCCAGAATCTGTGTGTCACTACAAAATATTAGTATGGGAAATATTCACTGACACTCGATTAGGCCAGCAGCTGGAGGCCAGACTGATTAGGAAGTGTGGTTTGGATGACAACGATGAGCAGTGCTGCAGTTGAATGTAAATGACTGGAAGTGCTGCTTCAAGTCCAAACACATCTGACACAATTGCTTCAGGCTTTTTAAAGGTAAAATTAACCATGATACAAGAACTGCCTGCCCCAGGTCCTTTGCTGCATGCCCCCCCCCCCCTCCCGTTGCTTCCTGTCTCACCACAGACCATTATGAATAATGGCTTAAAGGCCAAAAAAGAAAAAACAAAATGCAAGAGGTGTCGCTACCACCCACCTGTCCGTCCACTGTCAGCAGCAACTTCCTGCAGTTCTTACCTCAGTGAATGAGTGAGTTGAAAGTTTGATTGGCAGCCCTGAAAGGTTACCATAACTTATTAAGTAAGTTATGTTGTTTGACTTGATAAATGTTTTATGTCTCCTGCTTGTTTGTTAAAGAGGTGAGAGAGAGAGTCAGGTCTGCTAACTCTTGGGTCAAGAAAACAAAGAAGATATCATAGAATATCATCATCATTTGCCACGAGGATGACATATATATGAGAAATGTGGTTATACTGATTAGCAGTTTCTCTAACCCTAACCCTTATTAATTCATTTTATTCAGTGTTTTTTAGATTTTATCGTTCGAGCTCTGAATATATTATAATAATAAAAAATATAATTGATCTGTTCTGTTACTCATTCTCTGGTTGTCTCTATTCACACTGGCCACAGTGATAGAAGCTTATTTCTCATCGTTTGATCAGTCGTTGTTTGAGCTCTTTTCTCTTTGCCCCTCCTCTTCTCTTCTGAATCCTGTGTGGAGATCCAGAGCAACAATAACATCATTAAATACAGGTTATAAAAGGTAAAAGACAAGCAGGGGTCTCCAAGCTAACACATCTAGGACTCTCCAAATACAAGCAGTTGTACATAAACTTTGCTCTAACTTTTTACATTTTGTTTCACAAACACACATATTTTATACCTGGCTGTATGTTATTGATTGGTTGCGTTGTGTCTGCATGAGCAGGCTCAAGAGTACCGGTATGTCTTTCAGTAAACAAATAAACCTTGAGTGTAGTCGGGTGGTTTTCTTTTTAAACCGCCAGACACTCATGAGTCAAACTGAGTTAAGAGGCCAAAATGCACCATCGAAGTTGCAAAAGATATCATTCTAGCAATCCCACCTACCTTACAGTCCGTCAAAACACACGTCCAAAGCACTTCAGCACATCCTGCACATTCTGAGTTTGAGGTCAGAGGACAGTTACTTACTGCATCACAGCATGACATCATGCTGAGCCGTCTTTTCTAGTTTCAGTGACATTCAGCTGGAGCTCTGCAGGGTCAGCGTCTCTGTGTGTTTTAGGCAGTTTGAGATTAATCCTGGAAAATAAGCCGCCATGACATTACAGCCTCCTATATATTACCATACTGAAAACAAACAACATTCTTGTGTTAAGTATTTTCAGGGATTTAACTTCTAACCTGCTGTGGCTGCTGGATTCTCAGCAGGTACTTCCTGGTATGTTCAGTCTGGAGGTTGACTTTCTGTTACAGGTGAACAGGCTGGTTTGCAGCACTTATGTACATGAATGACAAGCTGACAACAATCAGTCATCTGTAAAGAAGCAGGCAGATTTAGGTATGTACATCGCCAAGCAACAGTTTTTAAAAACATTAACAAGCTTTTTAGTTTGTGATGGAGGTCAGAGTCAAAATAAACAGACTCAGCAGAGAGGAATATTCACAAATTTAGTGTGAAATTACTGATTTTAGCAGGCAGCCATGTGAGCATGAAATCAAGTGCAGTGATCAATGGTTGGAGTTCTAATTAGTTAAATGGTTCTCTCATCTTAAGTAAAGACTCAGAAGTCATGTGCAGTTTTTATAACCTAATTAACTGTAGGAGGTGAAAGTTTGGACCACTATATGGCCGGTTTACTCACCCATTGCTCATTAAGTCAGATTACTTTTTATAACGTATTTTGAAACAAAGTTGTTTACATAGTAGGAGAGCATAATTCAAGTCAAATCCATCATTAAACCGTCATTATGAGCTACAGAGTAAGAGCTATCCGTCTGTGATAACACCTCACATATCAACACCAGGAGAGATTGACTGACCCAATTTTGTTCACACTCCCGGTTGGCATTGACTTTGCTTAAAACACAATTACAAGGGAAACTTCTCCACTGTTTTCTTAACTAACATGGCAACAAGTCTCGCCCTATAGCGGCTCTAGTGTTGACAAATACACACTTGGTGAATTTAGTTTTGGAGACAATACTTGTATTAAAATCTCTGATAGCTTTGAGATGAGGGGTTTTACTGTCTTTGTTCATCACCAGTACAGCCCTCCACAAATGTGCAATTGACCTTGACTGGTGTTTGTTTGTTTTTGTCAAAGGTCTTTGCTAATATTTTGTCGTGTTGTGTGAATACGGGTTAATCTTTTCACTCAAAATTGCAAGCATCTGTTTGTGTGAAGACGGATGACTTCCCCCACTCGTGCCAGATTGCTACCACCCACAAATTAGTCAGTCATTTAGGACTTGTTAAAAACTATTAACTCAATGAGAGAAGTCAGAAGCATCAGAGAGAATAACTGCAGCAGCACAGCAGCATGAGGGAGATTTATAACAAGAACAGATTCTGTATAGTCACATGGCACATTGATTGCAGTGACCTAAAATGAACCTTATTAATCGGCAGTTTAACCGAACGTGATCTCAGCTCCGACTGTATTTTATCAGTGACCTTCATCTGCTCAGTGGAGTCTACAGTAGTGTATCGGCTGCTTCCAGCATTAGGTCAAACTGCATGTGCGTTTTATGGTGAGAAGTCTTACAAAGTTTTCTCAGGGAAGGTAATTAGGATGCTCATGTATTCACTTGCTTATCGCCCTTTGTCAGTTTTACTAGACTGCTTCTTCAGATAAATCGTATGAGTGATAATATATTATCTGAGACAATAGAAGACAGATAGTGGAGAAATGAATGAGCAACACTGGTTCGCACATTAATTATGATCTTTCTATACACTTACAATGAACCAGTGATGGAGCCTTTTCACATTATGACAAACATGGATCATTTGTCTATTACACTGGGAATTCTATTTTTTTCCCCCTTCCTCCGTCTTTACTAAAGGAATAATTATCCACTCTGTGCTCTCACTGTCATAAACCCATAAAGCACCATATTCCTGTGGGACCAGTCAGATTTTCAGAGAAGCCATGTCTGAATAACTGATCCATGATGCTTAACACGAATATGCAAGGCAAATAAATATGCACGTGACAACATTTAGGCATTGGTTTGTGCGAGCCGTGTTGACCAATCATGTTCGAGTTATCTGTTTGTTTACAGTTTAAACTCTATGCGTGGAGAGGTAAAATGGTGGAACGCCCTATGGAAACAAATACAGCATTCTCCTGTGAATGTGTATCCAGCTTTAGTTTTTATCATAGCAAAGCCGCACATCTCTACTGTATAAACCGACGCTTTAGTTATGTTGTTGGATTTTCTAGAGCTGTGTTTGTGTGTGTGGACTTAAAGGGAAAGGGAGGCTTTGTTTTTGTGTCAGTCTGAACTTTCCTTCCCCTTAATCCAAACCAACCTTTCAACATGTACATCAAAGTACATGAAAGCCTCATTTCTTTTGTTCTAATTTATAACACTGGCAAAGGGCCGAGCTCTTCTACACATTTTCTAAAAAAAGGAACGTATGTATCACAATGATTATTGGTTTACTTGGTGCTTTTTTGTGTAGCTGCCACAGAGATCCATGTAATAGTGTGACCCTCTACCAGCAGCACCCTCTTTGCCTCTCAGAAAACAGAAGCCATCACCCTGCCTGCAGACCCCACTGGTTTGGTGTTTTCAGTGTTTCGAGTCCCGATCCGATGCTTTTAGGGTTCTCTACAAAGGCAAATAACAAGTCACTTGTTGCAGTCATTTGTGCATTCCTGCACCTTTGCACCATATAAATGATACTGCAATGACTTTGCCTGTTATTGCAAGCAAAACTCGTGTGTGTGTGTACGTGTCCAGAGAGCTTTGCGCTGACTGTTCGTTGCTGTCGCATCGACTGTGCATTTCCACATGTGCGCGTTGCCAGCAATGCATTACCACCAACTTTAAATGCTTCAGCCTTCCCAAGCTAGGACATTTCACACACGCAGCAGCTCATCGAGGTCTTGAACCCAGGACCTCTCGCACCAAGCAGCTGTCATACCCCTACACCCTGCCACCCTGCGCAGAAGGCGTAAATATATATCCAAGTCCTGATCGGGAGGTAACATCCGATTCTGATTGAGTCTGAAATCACGTAATCGGGCCGATTTCCGATCACGAGATCAGATCGGGACATCCCTAATCCCTTTTATTCTTTGGTTTGAAGTGGTAGACCCAACTCATGTTACCATGTAAACAACTGTTGGATAAATAAAATAAAAGATTTTCTCTGCTCAGAATATTCGTTTATCAAGCAGGTCAGTGCTCTTAGCCATGACTGAGAATTCGCTTTTTTAAAATCAAATGTAAACAAATGCAGTACGGTGATCAATATGGAGGAAAAAAGTTAATCTTTTACTGTTGACTGTGCCTCTAGAAATGCATGTCTGCCTCTAGAGCATTGAATGTGTGCTTCTTTCACTGGACGCAAGCTCAACAGAAGCTAATTTAACACCATTGTTTTAATTTCTTTTGGCTAATTAAAGGAATTTGTCATAACTGCTGAAAACCTCTATAAAATAAAAGCAAATGCAGTCCTGATCAAAAAGTAATTATCATTTAATTGTATATGTAATGGGACACTCCTTTGTTCTGCGTGGCTGACAATTTTAATTATAGATTTTTGGAAACTCTAAAACGTGCCGCTGGGCAACGTTAAAGACAAGTTAGACTAAATAAATGATTCAAAATAATCTAAATTTGGGGTTCTCAACCTTTTGCAAGCCAGGGCCTCCCAAATCTGGTTCAATGCAGGCCTATTATCAATACTAGGCTATTGTTATGATTGCATTTAATTGCAGTAGCACCAGACGTCTAATGTGACCTTGCAGGCGTTATTATTATTATCATTATTAGTATTATTATTATTATGAGTAGTGGTTGGCCTATTACCATAGAAAATCTTAGCATAGTCAGTGGAGTCCAGTGAATCCAACTAGCATGTCATTAGCAACAGTGAGCACTGAGCAAAACAACACACGCTCTGGTGGGGGTGTGCTCTTCACCTGCATGTGCACACGTGTCTGCGTGTCTCTGTGTGTTTGCCACCATGTAGAGACAGAAACCACATGTCACCGTACAAATAAGATAAATAACACAAGTGGGAGGGACCCCCCCCCATATAAAGGAAGGGGAAACACCCAACACTGCTGTGTGTGTGTGTGAGTTAACTGGCTAGGGCTGAGGTGGGGAAGAGTTTGGGTTTTCAAAGTAAATAAATTGATAGTGAGAGATGGTATAAGTGAACTTGGCAAGAGATATATAGTGGGTGGTGCTACCATGTGAGTGTGGACTCTTAGCCTATGTAGTTGCATTGACGTGGGGTCAACATACTGTTTTTGTTTTAACTGGTAGATATGAAACCACCCCCCCAGTCCGGTGCTCGCATGAATGGTGGTGTAAAAAAGGCTGAAAACTAAGACTGACAGGTAAACTTTGAAATTCATTTTTAAAACCTCCTGGAGCTGTATTGCAGGATGAAGATGGCTGCGGACCCTTGTCTCAGTCTCAAATGAGGGCTGTTTCTCGTCTGGATGAAATGAGTTAGATGTTCCTGGCAGTCTGGTTAAAGGACGATAGGAGCTGCCACAGCTACATTGATGTGGAGGAGGAATCGATGTTCAGCTTTGATTGGACACCGAAGATAAACGCCTTATATGGATCAGAGTCACTTAGGAGAGATGGCATTAGGTTCTGCTTGCATAAAAAAGGAGTGTGTGCTTCAAGTGATCAGAGATCAGAGAAAAATAAAAAGTTGCATTAAATTAAAGGCGACGTCCAGGTGACTCAGAGACGTGACATAATAAGCTTTTATTCACGCGTGAGTGATTCCCCCCTATCAGCAGCCTTACAACCCCTGACCTCCCCCACTTATTCAGATTTCTTCCTTTTCATTGAGCACTTGCACCAGTTTCCGGTGACACTGACATCCAACACTGACACACCGAGTGCAGTTTCTATGGGAACAACTTTCATGGCTCCAGGGCACCTCTCTAGTTGTCGATTCATGAGTTGAAAGGTAATTTGTGGAAACAGAATCAAAATGGAAATCTGAGAGTGGGAATCCAATTTAAATCAGATTTTAGTGTAGTGGTACCTTCCCCCTGTGTCTGTGTGGCTGACCTCATGAATTGTTACTTTGCTTTTCATCCTTGATGAATATTTTGGATTTCAGTGATGAGCTCCAGTAAATCTTACACAGAAGATATAGATGATCAGTGTGGAGCTGTGTATAGAAAACAGTGGAAATGGGCTTTCTGTTTATGTGTTGATATGCAGAGATATAATTGGTGAATGCATCTATTCATGCCGGCTCATGCTCCAAGCTCTGCGATTACTATCACGGAGACTTAAAAGTCCTTCATTCAGTTTGAAAATGTTCACTTATTTATTTCCTCACTGGTGAGCCTGTAAGCACCATAACAGGCTCTGTTTATTTTTCAGTAGTTTTAAGCAGGTTTTCATGTTTTTTGAAGGTTTATTTGTGTGAAGCTTAAAGGGTTTGTTTATGAATTCTGTCCTTTTCAGGTTTTCTACTTATTAGTTCAGACTGGAGCACAGTGGTATATAGTGTCTGAAAGCAATTTCAAGTGAAATGTCAGTTTAATCAGAAATTCAGCACACTCTGTTTTCCTAATTCATTAATGACAAAATAAGTACTGAGGCTTAGTATAAATAATTTCACATTTAGACACAAAACAGGGCTCGCTGAGTGTATCATTATGCAGTGTTTTTAATTTATGTTTTCCATTGTGTTTAGACCTCATTCCAATAAACTGCATTAAACATGTCATATACACACACCGGTGTGTCATCTATTAATGTTACAAAAAGTAGCATTGCTGATTTTGAACTATAGCTTCATATCATTAGGATGTGAGTATGTATAAATGTTTCCCCTCCCTCTATGCAGCCTGTTTCCAGAACACCCCCCCCCCCCCCCCACACACACACACACTCTCCAAACTACAAAACTACAAATTTGCATATTTTACATGTGCATGGGACTTCAGGTACTTCATGATTGACAAGTTCTGTCAGGACTTCCCCTATAATATGGGCATTATAAATGGGTTATGTACGGGGATTAGGGGTGTAATTCACCAACACCACGGTTTGGTTCCCATAGTGGGGGTTTGATAAAGAACACCAGGCTGACTTTGTATTATTCTACTTTGCCTTGATGTGCCTGATTGTTTAGTTGCAGGTTTCTATAGGTATTGTTAGAGCATACATGCTTGAGTTTTCACAGAATCAAGAGTAAACATGGAAGCCATGAACCTTCTGCTACAAGCTCGGCATGGAGTCTTGATTTTACAAAAATGCAAAGAGAAAGAGCAACATACATGTAGGCAGGAGATACAGGTGCCTGTTGTAATAAGAGAGCAACCTTTCAGTGCAAAAGCAGAAAGGTCTTGTCACTTGGACTTAGCAGTGTTTAAAGTTGTTTTTCCCCAGAGGAGCACTAGGACTAAGGTTCCTGAACAAGATTGAAAGCTGTTGATGGGGAGTGGGAGGAAGAGCCTGCGGCTGCTCCGCGGTGCGGATGCTGATGAACTGCTGTAGTAATTTGCTAATGAGAACTAAGCTGTCTCCTCTCCCTGGCTTTGTCCATATGAAGGGACATCTGCCCCACCGTAGGCACTGTGACAGCAGTCTCACAGTGTGCAAACTGGTCAGTAGGTGTGTGTGTGGATGATGACTCAGACATACACCATTCTCACCTGACATCCTGCATTTCTCTGCCCAACTTGAAGGAAACAGTATTTGAGAAGGAGATCTGAACTCTCAAAGATGCTGATGCGTTCAAAAGCACTTTAACACTTTTAAAAATAGACACTGAAGCACAGACGTTTGGCAGGTTGCCCTCGTCATTGTGCTGTGCAAAACTCTCTGCAGGCTTTTTATGAACTGTGTGCAATTACTTAATTAGTGACTTCATCGAGTGTAGCACGCAATGCCAAATCACATTTTTGGAGGGGGTCATGCTGAGGTCATTTAAAATGACAGGTTTAAGCTGTCGCACGTTAACAAGCCATTTTATTTATGTAGAATTTTAACGAGAGAAGTTTTATTTTTTATGAAATACTTGAATAATGACTATTTAAAGAGTAATACTAAAACATCTACATGCATGAATCCAATCAAAACGTTATGCATTTTTAAAGTCTTAGAAAATAAGGTAGAATTCTACTATTATTATTAATATTGTTGGATTTCACAATTTAGAACCAGTTTCTGAAAAGCAGTAAATATCCAGAATGATGGATAAATCTTCCTTAAATCATTCAGCCAACATGACAAACCCCTCATCAGTGATGTGATTGCCAAATGAAACCTGTCTGTGTCATTTAAAAATACCTAATGAAAGGTGCTCGGTGAAGTTTCTCACCACACCAAAAGATATGTTGCCCTTCAAACAGCCCTGACTTCTGTTATAATGCACATTCCAGCTACTGTTACCTCAACAACTGTGGCATAAAAAAGACAAGGTTAAAGTTAAGTTGCACACAGTATATTCTGTAAAAAATTACTATTGAGTAAAAAATATAAAAAAGTGTGCAAACAAGGGTGACTTTTGGAAAACGGAAAAAAAGCATTTTGTCATTTTGCATTGAAATATTTATTACAAAAAAGTAAACACCCTGCAGTCCCCAGTGTGTGAATGCTGCCCTGTGTGTGTGTGTGTGTTAATTATTGAGCGGGCATTTAAATAAGCAAACCAGCTTTGTGACGTTAATCCCAGTTTGACACTCATAATTCACCTTAAATCCACTTTGAATTCAATTAGCAGAGCAACAGCTGAAGCTTGCAGCGCTTTAGTTCTGCCCTGCTGACACAACTTGCGTGCAGCTACAATACAGAACTGATGCCGCTCGGAGTTCAGCCCTCTACCCCCCCTGCCCCTCTTTCTCCTCCACCAACAGCTATAACCCACACACACACACACACACGCTGCTCTGTAGAGGGCAGGATGACTCTCCTCACTGTCAGCATGAACTTCGAGTGCGGACAACTTGAATTTGGAATAGTAACAGTGAAGGGCTTCTTGTCTTTGGCTGTGTTGTAGGGGGAAGGTGTGACTGTCCACAGCTGTTTTTGTCAGTTTACCCACTCCGGAAATACATTTCTGTTCCATCCTTCTAACAGAGTGACCACATCTGCCACACTCCTGAGATTAATATTCAAACGACACCGTGCTCTGTCTAACACCATTACTCATCTAGTCACAGCGGTTCGCACCACAAGGCCTAACAGCGCTGCTCATCGCGTACCAATTATCTCTGGAACCTCTTTCTCCCAAACACAATTCATCAGACGGGGTGCAGACTCTAAAAGACAAATATTGCCTCTGACTTAATGTAATAAATATTTTGAATGGTCCCCAGGCCTGTCAAATCCCTCACAGCAACCTTTGTTGTGAGGAACTTGTGTTGTCTGTAAGAGGACTCTTGAAGAAAACATGAGCCCACATGGGAGACAGACTTGTTTGGATCTCAAATCGTCTGGAGATGAAATTGCAAGTTGAGTAGATAATCATGCAGATTGACGCTTGCAAGCAAAATGAGCAGCTGTTAATGCAGTGATGCAGTCTCCTCAAATGGAAAACACTTGACTTTGCAGTAAAACAGAGAAATCAGAGAAATTGTCATCAGCTGCTCTCATACATAAGGCCAGTTTATATTTTTATTAAATATATGTTAATAATAATACGTTTTTCTCTTCTTTTATGAAACAGTAAAATAAATGCTGCCTACAGTCTAGTGAGGCTGGCTTTGCTGTAAATTGGCCTATTTTCCTTTTTCAGTGCTTTTAGTGAGAAACTCCCTGCACAGTTAAAATCTCTGTCCACATTTGTTCGATGCATTCTTTAGTGTGCACCGCACTTATGGGCAAACATATTGCCTTGAATGGAGTATCTATTCCCCCTTTGAGCTGTTGATGTCTGAGGCTGTGTGCTCAGTGAGTTGGCTGCCTTTTGGTGTACAGCAGCTGTTTCATAAACCTACATGCAACTCTAGGATTGGCCCCCAGGCTCAGAGACTCTGTCACGCATGAAGCAATTACAATTACATGCAGCATCTTGAGGTTAACATTCGCTATAAAAAAAGAAAGAAAGAAAGGTGAGGTGATCATCTTGTCTAAGGTCATCCATGATATCTAACTTCTGACACTGAGTATCGTGTAACTGTTGTAAATGATGAATGTCCGTTTGCCAATTACCGGTGAAAACACAAGTGTGATAACAAGCAACCTCTGGTCGACTGCAACAGCTTTTTAAGTGGAAACACCAGCTCTGTTCTGCAAAAAATAATTGCTCTTCAAAAGTTGCCAGCAGTTGGTGGATGATATCACAGTAATTTGTATGTATGTGTGTGTTGTTATTCTGAAGCACAGTAGTAGTCTTTGCATGGGAATCTGTCTGATCAGGATTAAACAAGCAAATAGAACAAATCAAAAAGACTTAGTGTGAGCATTGTACAGAAAAAGACTAACCAATTGTAACAAGCAGCAGCAATATGGTGGTTAATTATAGTCCGCAGCTCTGTGTTACCTGTATGATAGACCTCGGGCAGGAGCCTCACACAGCTGTGGTGTTCGTCGTAGCAGGCTGACTTGTAAACAAACAGGAGTTCAGTGACCCTCCAGTGTGATGTGGAGTCTGTTTAACAATTAACTGGAACTAGAATGTATTGAAGATTTATTTCTAAACTCAGGGCCATTCTGCGTTTTGTCTGCTGTCAAGAATGTGCTGCTCGAGTTGACCTTTTTTTACTGAAGCACTGCTGAATGAAGCTGGAAAAGATGGTTGAGGCACTGGATTTACCTACGGGGTGCATGGGAACACAGGCCAAAACGAGTGTGTCTGCCCAGATGTCATGTTTAAATCCCAGCTGGGTAAACACCCGGGAGTGACTGCTTATTGTACTTTTTTCAGTTCAGTTCAATTCAACCTTATTTGTAGAGACTCTCTTACAATAAAAATTGTCTGTATGCACTCCCATCAGGGGAAAACTCCCTCAAGTCTATTTTGGATTTTACTGGAAGCCAATGAAGAGAAACTTAAACAGGAGAAATATGCAGCATTGTGCCTTTTGAAATACGTCAGAAAGAAACAGGAGGTTGCACACTGAGTTGTAGTTTGCTGAGACGCCTGGGTCAAGTGAAGGACTTTTTAAAGTACAGGTCTCAAACACAGAGTTCTCTTTGTCAGCCTGGCTGTGAAGTGCTGTGAAGAAAGCAGGGGTTGTTCTTGCACTCTCCTATTAATGATGAATAATAATCTGTCCTGGCCTTATGGAGGACTTATGCTGTTAAACTCTCCTGATCATTCCAATCATGGTGACATTTCTTTGATTTCCTTTCTTGTGCCCTGTTGCAAACAAAAGAAAGAGTCTCAGTGGGTATTTTTGTCTAGTGTGAAAGGAGATTTTTGTATTAGCAAGCTAGGCTTGTGCAAAATCGTATCTTGTGCAATTAATCGTCAGAAAAACTGTCACCGATTAATATTTGCCACTTATCGATTACGGCGATTAGTGCCTCGTCATGATGACGCATTTTTGTGTGCGGCGTACTCTCACCATCACCCACGCACATGTGAGCCCACAATAACAATAATGGCGGAAGGCACTGGTATTCAGTTAAATGATGCGGAGCAGCACAACTAACATAAGTTCAACGTCTGTCACCGTAAGCCGGAGCACGAAGAAAGCCGAAGAAAGCGCAACGAGGCCACAATGCTGGCTACAGCTGTAGTAGAGTACTGCGACATGCATTAGGTGAAGCGTGGAGCGTTGGTTGTTGCCATAGTAACTGGATTTTTGCTCGTATCAAAAGAATAAACTCCGATTTTATTTACGGACTCCACAGCAAGATAGGAAAACATTACAACAGCGAAGTCTCCTCCAGCAGATATTTGAAAGAATTCCACTCAGCCGAGAATCTGCGATACGTTTAGTCATTGTGCTGCTTACGACCAAACTAAGTGCTGGAAGAACATAACGCAGGTTGATTTGCAGACATACATTTAAATGTGAAATTTTCCAGTTTGTTTGTCATGTTTTTTCTGCTGCTGTTCTACAGTATGAGTGAAAACATGCACTAGTGTGTGACATATTCCAGTCACAGCTTAATTTGCACTGACACGTTTTTTAACTTTAAATAATCACTGATGTGACTTTTCTGAACTTATTTGTCCTGTTTAATTTTAATGTTGATATGCACTCCTCTGTGACCTGAAGATAAGAACATTTGAAGGACAAAGTTACTTTAAATGTTTGCTTCATTATTATTTTTAAGCAGTTTGTGCATTGTGCATCTGTTATCAATACATATTTCAAACATGGCTGGTTTGTGCCTAATCCCTATTTACCAGCTTAACCTGTTAGAATGAAGTAGTTAAGTGGACTGATGATTTGTCGGTATCATGCTAGAACACTGTGCCAATTTAGAGTCAAAAACATGCAAGTGCAATTGTCATCGATTAATCGTCAAATTAATCGTTATCGGCTAAATGCCACAATTAATCGTGATTAATTTTTTTGCCAATATCGCCCAACCCTATAGCAAGCTAACCTATGCTAATTAGCACTAGAAAACGTGTTAGTGTTGACTGGCACTGTCTTACGAGTGCAGGATCAGGTGTTTTGTCTGAAATGTCTTGCAGCTGGGCTATCTGAGAAGTTATCATTGGAAATAGTTTGATCGATCAGCCACCAATCAGATTGCTTTGTGTTGTTGTTTTGTGTTGTTGTCATCATAGATTGTTGGGATGCTGATTGGTCCAATCCACTTTCAGATATAGGCACAATTCTTAAACCTTGAAGCATGACATCATGGTCCTACATCTAGCTGGTGGATTTTTGTTTCAGGCACTGCAGTGTTCAATATTATTTATTTAAATATAGTTTGAGGACATTGTCTATGAAGACGTCTTCATGACTTATTGAAAATCAAAGAGAACAGTGGTGAAAAAAGCGTCTGCACTGTAAGCCAGCAGAAGTAGTCAATGGATCAAAAAAGTTATTTTAGGTCCTTCTTAGAGGAGCATGACTGTCTGAGTTGTATATTTTACAGCAGCAGCCCGTCAAATACCTCTGAAGAGTTTTTCTGAAAACCACAAATGTCAACCTTTGTTCCAGTCCATCTTGCAGACGTGATGCTTAAAACCACCTGACGTCAGTGCTACACAAAAAGTCAAGGTGTCAACAAAGCCAGTCTTCTTCATCTTCCAGGCATCATAAATGTCTGTGTGGAGGTTTCTAAAACCACCTAATAGTTGATGAATCACTCCAGTTTGAAAGCCTTCTGACCGATGAACAGCGAGACGTTTCAATCCCCTGAGTCTGGCTGCTCGTTTGAACTGGCGAGAACACCTCTGTACTTACAGCTTCTGCTGTCAGAAGCAAAGATGCATCCGTTTTGTTGTGTGCATCATTCCACTGACGTTCACACAGTACGTCGATTAGGCTATATGTCATGTTTTCTTTGAGCTGCTGCCACCTATGAGCCCTATATCTCTACTCATCTGAGAACAGGATACAGACAGTACCACAACGTTAAAGGTCTGTATCCTGTCAGATGAGTAAAATATCTGTTCCCATCTAAACCTCATACAATAACTTCAGTCTGTTTGAATGGGTTATATATCTGTATCACTATCTTAATTGAAAAATGCTTTAATGTTTGCTTTTGTAACTGGCCCACTGTCTTCGTAAACTAATTGAATCATTACAGTCATAAAGATAGTTATTATAGGAAGAATGGGGAAACACAGAGATAATGATGTTTGTAGACAGACACAGAAAAAGGAGGCAGAGAGTAAAAACTGATTATTTGCTGTCTTACAATCATCCTCTGTAAAAATACTTCGTACAGATAGCCACAACAAAAGTTTTGTTACTTAAAGTATATCATAGATGTAAAGTCTGAAAAAGTAAATGTATCACTGTCAGAATAGCATGTTACAGAGGTTACTGTAGAAAATAGAATTAGTGACTGTATGCCTCCACTTACTGTTCATATTGTACTTTACTACAAAAGTGTTTGACAAATATAAAGTTAACCTGTTGAAGGCATGGAATGTATAATGTCTTCACCTTTATCCTATTATTTCATCAGTGCTGCATACAGTCTCGAGTTACAGAGACACAGATATGAGGAGTGAAAATGCAGTCGGTGCCTCCCACTTAGAAAAGCAAATGTGTTTAGGCTGAGGATATGAAGGCACGCAAAGGCCAAAATCTGTGTCTTAAACTCAGGAAAACAAACAAAAAACTCAGTTACAAACTACTGGGAGTTCACATCATGGGCATCATTGCAAGGGGAGGCTGAATTTCTTGAACAAAGCAAAGTGCACAAAGGCCAGGTGGTGTGGGAAAGTTTCAACTAGTCATACTAAGGCTCTTTAAACCTTAATTTTGCAGCTTGCATAGTCACATTCTAGATTTATAACATTAACAAACAGCCTAAACATAACACTGAACCTCGATCGAGAGAGACAGGAAACAAGGCAATGTGGCAAAAGAGGAAAATGAAGAGTCATAGCCACACAGAAAACAAAACAAAGACTGCAGGCGGTCTGAAAACAACAAAACCAGACAAGACAAGCTAAGGCTAAGGAAATGTCAAGAAATATAGACCATTACTTTAAATAGTCCCCTGTGGAGAGGGCTTTGAGTGTCTAAGTTTGTGGCTTCAGGTGAAATAATTTGGACCCATTAACACATCACACAATAAAAAAGCTACAGAAAAGATCATCTAAGCATCATGTGGCTACAACTAACAAAAATAAAATGCACCGTACGTTGTCACATTTATATTACACAATGCATTTCTATAACAAAACAGTAAAAAAAAGATGAAGAAATTTTAAAAGGGGGCAGCGACCCAGACATAAATAACAGGCATGCACATTATGTACAGTAGTTTTGAAAACCACAAATGTCAACCTTTGTTCCAGTCCATTTTGCAGACGTGATGCTTAAAACCACCTGACGTCAGTGCTACACAAAAAGTCAAGGTGTCAGCAAAGCCAGTCTTCTTTATCTTCCAGGCATCATAAATGTCTGTGTGGCGGTTTCTAAAACCACCTAATAGTTCATGAATCACTCCAGTTTGAAAGCTTTCTGACTGATTTTTATCAATCTTATAAGACCATTGCATGACACACATGCGACGTGGATCTAATAAACTTTGGTACGACGTCAGGTTGGATGTGTGCGGATTGTACAATGACCACACACCAGTGAGTGCACTGGAGGCAATGCGGGTAAAGTGCCTTGCCCGACGACACATAACAATGACTATGGAGGAGTTGGGATTGAACCACCAACCTTCCAGTTATTGGACAACCCTGCTCTACCACTGATCCACTGCTGGCCCGATTTACTGAATCGCAGGCGATCACAGGTTGTGATGTACATCAACATGCGAGGAGGAGGAGGAGGACGTGGAGTGACAGGTCGTAGCAGCTGTCAGACTGTGAGACAGTCATGCTAAATCTCTGACACCGCTAGAATTTTATCTCAGCTTGCCTTTGGTCGCAAGACGCTGACAACGGCCGTGGTGAAACCTGTCTCACAGTGCGACGTAAGACCACCGATTTAGAGCCACGACCAAAGACATCTCCACGATTCTCCTACAATGGTCGTCTTTCGTCTGCGACAGTCCAAAATCGCACAGTGTAAACCGGCCATTAGAACTGGCTCAGTATGACTGAACTGCAGCAGAGTAGGACAATATACAGTATTTTCATGGAGGAATGTGTATGAGGGACTAGTAAGACAGCAGAATGATGGATCACTGAAGGATCTTTTATTTGGACCAGATGGGCGCCAAGCTGCCACTTCCAGAAAACCCAATCTGTACAGCGTGCTACTCAGACATTCTTCCAGACCTTCTGTTTATTATTGTTTTCTGGACAGTTAACTGTAATACTGTCTCTGCACAAGAGACACATGCTTTAATAAATAGTGTCTTCATTAACTGTCCGGCTGCAGGGGAAGAACTATAGAGCCTTTCAGTATAGTGTGTGTGGGTGCACCACAACCTGTTGGTGAGCAGAAGAGAACATTTTTCCCAAGCAGAGAAGGAAAAAAATAGCACAGAATACAAACATTGAGCACCAAACTAGCCCGAGAGGCGTTTTACGTATATTTGAAAAGACAGAAATAGAGAGGCAGGAAACAGATGGAAAGAAATAGAGAAATATTGAGATTCTGCCGGCTCCCTGACTTGTGTCTGGTATTCGGCAGGAGAAAGAGCCTCTGCGGTGCAGGGCATAAAACTTTCATGGCTCTGTCGGGATGCTGTGTTTCTCCTGGATTATTTATCAAATAGTGTGAAGTTGTTTATCACACAGCTAATTCTGTTCCACTCAGGTAGGAGACCGGGAACTTCACATATATTGGGTCTAATAATAAATATTAATCTGTTTTTCACATGAAAGGGGAAAAATGGATGTGCCACATTCATTTGACTTAAGCAAATAAGGTAGATGCAAAAGCTGAGCAGGAGTGCTTCCTCTGATGTTGTCTAGAACAAACATGTGGCATAAATGATTAAATGAGGATATTATTGAGGAGGGGTAAAGCACATTGTTGTGATTTATCCAAGCAGAACGATAAAAGAATCACTTCAGAAAGAAGTAAAATGCAAAGCAGAAGGGGCACGCCATCCACAGGAACAAGGTACCTCCTGTTATCAAGAGCAGTATCTGTTGAGGTAATCACAGGTCATTGCTAATTGACCCTATTGAGCTCTGAGGGCATTGTTTTGGCTTAACAACAGAGTCATTATCTCATCCTAATCAATTCCATTACAAGCCATGCACAGGTCACTGATGGATGCATGATGTAGAGAGGGTGGAGGTATCAGAAGCCGCTGCAGCACTGACCTGCTGTTGTTCAGCTCCACACACACCGCTAGAATAATAATATAAGACATCATCAATTAATGTGAAAATACTGATCACAGTTTGAACAAGTGGAGGTAGTGTGCATGCACTGAGATCCTGCAGTCACAGGCAGGCGGAGAACATGCTTGTCTCTGCTACAGGCCATATATAAATGCGTTAATAATGACTGCTGCGCTACTTTATTTGTTTTTTTTTACTTATGTTTGTATTCAGTTCACAAGCTACCCACCAAACACATACTGTGTGTCCTTGAGGTGTTAAAGTGAATGTGGTGAATACATATTTGTGAAGCCTTTTTATAGCTCGTTGCTGTGTTTAAGCATCATTTGTAAATAAACCTTGATATCTCCTAAAGCTTTACTGCAGTGTGGTCTGTTTGGAGGATTCGCCGGCCCACCTGTGTGCTGGTTGATCTGACGTGGGCGGCATATCCATGTGAGGAAAGTTTCCAGTATTAATTATAACTTTAAGCTGTAATGTACAGTAGTTCAATTTGAGCAGTTGCTATCAGAATATTGCCTATAGTACCAAGCATGTTTTTGAATGGAGGTCAGTAAAGGCTGACACAGCCTCTGTCTCAGTTTAAATGATTTCAACTGATGTTTTCATCGTGTCGTCTACAGCATCACAGCATCACAGTGTGATGTTCACTGGTTCATTGATCCAGGTCCAAACATGAGTTGGTCTCAGAAGTCTATAATTTTGTGTGCTTTCAGTTCAGATTATTCTCTCACTAATCCAAATCTGACTCCACAATAAGAACCACTGAGCTTGTATATTTGCACAGTTTTCCTCTTATGCAGAGTGATGTTCTAACTTTACTGTTGGAAACTTTAAATTCAGGCTATTTCAAAAAAATACATTAATGCAGACATTCTAGAGTCAGGGTATTTCTCTGTTGAACAGGAAAAAAAACACCATATTCTCCGTATTCTTTCCCCAACACTCATGCTGAGAAGTTGTTTCGGATAGTTTCATGCAGGTAGTCAGAACAAGAAGGATTTACTGTAGGTGGACCTCCACCTAGTTTAATAAGGAGTGAAGAATACATAATTTAACAGTAAAGCACTTAGGCAGCTTTACCGATATGAAATAATATTGTGTAACACCTGTGCTCTCACAGGAGAGGCCCTTTTGCTTCATGAAAAATTCAGCAATTTTGAAGCTGCGGTGTTTCTTATTATAATGAAGTGCAGATTCTTTTTCACTATTGTTTAAGACAGTTGGTTTGGGCTTCTTTTAGTCCCAAAGGTGTAAAGTGCAAAGTTCTTTTCTCCTACAGGGGTGTACACTAAAGCTCTATTCAGTGCAGCTCCATCATCACTCTGTTTGGTTTTGTTATTCAGGAAGCAGGCAGCTTGTTCTGAGGGCAGCCGCTCAGTTCACTAGCCACAGTCGGCCCTCTGTTTTGGTCCAGATGGAAATATCTGAGTTTTGGATGGCTTCTCATGAATGATTCCTCCGACTTTTGGATCTGTGTGAAATACCTACACAGCTATTGGATAGATTTCAGTCAGATTTGATACATACGTATACATTACGGTACCTATAATCTACATTAGTAACAAACGAACCAGCATGCACCCACCCATCATCCACCCAGCCTGATTCTTTTTTCACTAATTAAAAGACCACTGTCTTCTTTGTTGAACTAATGTACATGTATGGAGGAGACACACAAACTGTTTTGATAAAACAGCTCAGATAGAACCTAAATACACTACAACACACCCACTGTTACACACACAGGCTTTCAGTAAGACAGCTGGTCTGTTTGTTAAAAGAGCTGCATGGTAAATTATTTTAGTCAGCCTGAAGTCTGAACCTCTGATCCTTAAACCGAATTTTCTGCCTTCTCTTCTCCTGTAGTTAAACTTCTGCATCAAAATGTGCACCTTAGGGGCCGCCTACCTGCATACAGTAGTACTGTACTGAATAAATATTAATTATACACTAAATTTCACTGATTTACAGAGTAGCTCATTAGTACAGGAGTAGGACTGCAGATACCGGGCTGGAGGATTGTTTTGTTTGTTTCAGAGATAATTGGCCACAGATGACATCAAATGTAACCAGCTCTGTTTAATCCTTCTCTGTGTGTTAGACTGTTCTTAAAAACACAAGACTGAAAAAAGTGGAAGGCTAGATGATGCAACACTGTGCACGCCGTGCATACAGTCTGCATCTGTCTCTGCATATCTGATGGTTGATGGGAAAACTCTTGAAATGTGACAAACATATATGTATATGTATAAAGTTGTGTTGTCCTAGTTGGATGCTTGCTACCTGCTCTGCAGTGCTACAGTTTCCAGGTGTAGTAGAGGGGAGTTCCTACCTAGAACAGCACAAGTCACGGTCTGTAGATTTTCTTAAGAACTAGGTCATGGTTTCTGGAATGAAACAAGTCACTGAGATTCACAGTTTTGTGGTTTATACAATTCCTGGAACATTTTTGGACATATATTGGCACACAATATCACTCGGGTCAATTAACTCTGAACAGCAATGAAGCACTCTATCTGTTCCTTTAAAGACATGCAGTTAAGTGAATTTATGTGTCCTAATTAAAGCTCTGCTTCTGTACATAAAAGAGTGAGTTATTACACTGTCTATATAGAAAGATTTGAAAGTACCAGATGGTCTTTAAAAATACTCTCTGCCTTGAAGGGATTGTGAGAGATCACTTCTGAGACTTGTAAGGCTTCATAAAATCATAACCTGTGTAGTAATTTTAAAAAATTTAGTGTGGAGGCTTCTGAAATTTACTCTGTGATTGAGTAAAGCTGCAAAACTCACAGTATGTCAAATATTAATTTGGATTTTTTTTGGGGGGGTTGAAAATGAAAGGTTTTTGGGGGGCTGAGCAGACGAAACACTTCCCTGTGGACAGGAAGGTGAAAGCCCAGTGTGCAGTTTAAGGTATGATGGCTTAATGATTGGATAATAAGGCTGTGGAGGCAGTCTGGACAGACGGCCAGTGATCCTCCCGCAGGGAGAATAGAAGTTATATTACAGCAGATTGCCTCATGCTGCCCACACAAGCTAATTATACAGACCATTCATGCGAACCATGTATGGCAAAATCGTAATTACAAAGCCCCTGTTCCTGTGATAATGTGCTATCTGCAAAACTGATGGATATTTTCGTTCTACATGTAATGCGAGTCCATTATATGATTTTCTTGCTTTGAGTAGTACATTATCTGCACTCCTCATTAAGATATGTTACTTACACATGCATTAATTTTACTCTGCTTTATGCAACAGTTGAAACTGGATGTCTTTAAATGACCTCTTCAATAATCTCTCAGATGAATGTAATCTCCTCCAATTGGATTTTTTCTTTTTTTTTTCTGAGGGAGGCTATCTGATGCGGAGGTGAAAAAGGCCATGTCAGAAGATGAGTCTTGACATAAAGTGGTGGCACTAGACTGTCTGTGTTAGGCAAAAAACAGGAAGTACGTCCCTGACAGGACTCAGCTCAGCTCTCAGAACAAGGTCAGTAGTTCCTTTAAGCACAGCCATGGGGACTTTACAGCTCCGGCTCTGCACCACGTCCAAGACTGGCAGGCACGACTGCTGGACAGGAAAGGTGATGGGGGCAAGTCAACAATCTCAACACGCATATGAGCACAGACACATCTCCTAGCTTGAGTGTGCTGAAGTGCGTACACACACTCGAAACTCCAGGGAAGCAATTTTCAAGTTCTGACTTGCTTTTTGAAGTTTTACATCATTATAGTGTGGTGAAGTCAGGCCACCTTAGATATAAAGAAAAACAAAGTTCAGGTGTCATAATAGTCATGTCTGTCTGTTTTTCTAGAGTTGTGACAAACTCACTGTTTTCTTCCTGGTGAAACTTTTTACAGCAGAAATAAACATGTTTACAGCCTGGTATAAAAACAGCTTTAGCCCCTGTAGACCATTTCCCTGTCCTTGGCAGCATGGCGGTGTGGATTTTATGTAACTCATATGGTGTAAAATGTAGACTTAAAGTGACTGCTTTGAGTAGCAGGGCTTGCTGACTCAGATCCTGAAATTGCTGCTTATGTGGTTGCCACTTCGTATTCTAGCTGTTTACTGTGTTTTACATTGGTGCATGTGGCTTTCTCCTGGGCTTTTGGCTTGTTGGTTGTAGGCCCGATTCCCCATTGTATTTCTATTTGTAGAGAACAGCTATGGGTGAGTCTAAAAAAGAGATTCAGTATCCCTAACATGATATTGTCTAGATGTTTCTTTCACCACATATTGGTCCATTTTGACAGCAAAGTGCAGCTAAGTCCACTGCTATTGTTTGCTTTTCCATACCGTATGTGTATGCCTTTATGCTGGGGCAGGCACATGGCATTTTGATTATAAAGGCGCCATGCGGTGTGATGGAAGTGTGAAAGTGGGTTATGAGTTGGGGCCAAGTATGAAACTGTGATTCTCAATCTCCATATGAATGATTTTCCATTTCGCCTCTCTGTTTGTAAGATGATTGTTGCGGTAAGCTGGACTGCCAGTGAAGCCCTCAGAGGCAAACCTGGCCACAAACTGAGATTATTGTTGCATTAAACATGGGTAAAATGGGCAATTCTATTGTTTTTTGGGGGGTATTTCTACTTTACAAGTCCAAGTTGTTGTTGGCTGTGAGTGGTAAACATTGCAAGATAGTGGCTGAAGGATTTTACAATTTTTTTTTCTACCAAACATCATGTTTTACCAAAGCATCTCTAGTTTTAATGTTACATGACATTTTACCAAGTCTATATTTTGTGCAAAAAAGACATGACTGACTGACAGAAGTAAGGAGAAACAGGTATTTTGAATTAAAGTAAATTAATTAATTAAACTAATTAATTTACTTTTATTTTCAATAAAAAACTCCCTCCCTCTGAAAATCCTCATCTGCTGTCATTGTCTTATTCTACATCCATTAACACCCATTTAAATTGACACATTGAGACATGAAGCCAGCATGGAAATCCCAAAACTGTGCTTCCACACATGGCCACTTGAGGCTGGCTCCACCGCCGCGTTACAGTGCCCACATTTACAGCACAAAGTTGTTTGCGTGACAGGTGGGAGCTGTCTCAGATTACAAAAGCTCTAACTTAAATTCTGTTAATTTGTTCTCTGAAGCAGAACTGTCACACTGATCTGAGTCACAGATACACACCGACAGCACGACACTGATGTACTGAAGCACACGCCTGGCTGTTTTTGTATTATACTTTTTATTTTTTTTCATATGAAACAAATCAATTCCTCCACTGTGTCTGAAGTGTGAAATGTCTTTGTCATGAACTCCCACAGTACATTCAGTTAATGTTGATCTGAAAGAAAACATCTTTGAACTTGGCACTTAGAAAACAACCACAAAGAATTGTCACCTTTATTCATTTAGAACAAAATTTACAAAGCCATTCAAACAGTCATTTTTTTAATACTTTTGTGTTTTTTAAACTCAACTGTTGAATATTCAAAATACACTTTTTAATGTTGCTTCTCTCTCTGTTTGTACTTACAAATATGTACAGTAGTCGCAGTGTTGCGTGTCGTCCCACTGGCGCGTCATCACTGGTAATAAAAATCCTTTTTTAGTGTTTTATTTATATCTCTTCCCACGGTTAGCACTCTGTTTAGCTCTCCACTATTCTGTTTGAGCTGAGTGTCTGTGAATGTTCGGCGTGCTCAGATGGATGTCCCGTGGCTGGGCTCATTGGCTTCTGGGATGGGTCCTCCTGGCACTGGTTGGTAGGACATTGGCATGGGTGTCTTGACTGGGCTCTGCCGGAAGAGCCCTCCGTTGGGTGCCCTGTGTTTGCAGCGGATAGAGGGCATGGTGGCACTGCTGAGGGGCAGGGGCAAGGTCCTGCCAGCGGACGTGCCCAGTAGCCTTCCTGTCCCATGACCCTCCTGGAGGAAGGTGGTCACAGAGAGTGGCGGTGGTCCCCGATGGGTTGGGTAGTCCCGAACAGACAAAGCCTCCAGGGACTGGCTGGGCTGCATGCTGCCAATGTCCAGGGCAGAGATCTCGATGGACTGGCCTGGCAGCTGCTTGTGGGCCAAGTCTTCGTCCAGGAGGCTGTTCAAACGCTGGTGGACCTGTTCCAGGTTCACCTCTTTGTCCTAAAAGATAGACAGCGGTGTGGAATAAAAGATGCCGGCATAAAGGATGGGCAGATAGAGGTTTTAATGGAAGGCAGCGCATGAATATGATTTGCAGGGAGTGTGATAAAGAATAAAAGTGAAATGAATGTACAGTGAAAAGGGGTTGAGAGGTTAAAAGGAGGAATGGGATGTGAAAGAAGACAGAGAAAGACAGGTTATAATGGCCATCTCACTATCACCATCATGACTAGTTATCTTCAGCATGCAGTGCAGTCTAATCTATCATCATCGCAGTGTTCATGTGAAGGATGCTGAAACAACACTGGTTCATTTCAGCTTCATTCAAGAAGTATATCAATCATTAATAAGCAGCCAACATTCAGAGAGACATGACCGTCAAACACTAAATCCTAAATGTGAAGTTGTAAAAGGTAATGTCTCCACTGCTAGGATGAGCTTAAACAAAGAAGTCACTTCATGCAGAAGCGTTTGCACATCTGCAGGAGGTGACAGTCACATGAAGAGCTGTTAACGAGACAGGCTTGTACAAATCCAGTGAATCAGACTGTAAGACAATCAAATTTGAACGAAGACAGACTGGTTAATTAAAGTATTGTTTTCTTTGGTCAGGTACATATAGATATGGGAGAGGAAAGGGGAAAACCAAATAGAGAGTTTGTTTCAGACAAACATGCTTGCTCCTGGATTTTACTACTATTGTCATGCACCCATTTAAGTTGAGACACACTGAAGACAGACAACACCAGAAAGACGAATAACAGGACAGACCATGAGGTGAGATGACAGATGAGGCAACTACAGTCTACCCCTGCCCGGCCCCATGCCCCGCCCATTCCGCCCTGTTACAACCAATGACCATCCAGCACAGCACAGTCAGGCCTCCTCCTGACCTGTGTCAAGAGCCTCGGCCTCCTCCCAGTCTCTCTCTCTGTCTGTCCAAATGTCCCGCCTCCCTTCAGGTGAAGCGCCTGTTATGTCATTATATGTCAATGGACCAGAAACCCTTTGCAGACTGTAATCCTTAGTCACCTGCTGGAGATCATAGACAACGATACATAACCAAAACGGTCCCATGTGAATCCGGACATTGACATATAATAGCAACTAGTTACTACTTAAAATATAAAAAAAGGAATAGTTGACATTATGGGAAATACATTCACTGACTGATCAGATGAGGTGCAGGTCACCATCCCATCTGTGTGTTAATGTCTAGGTCAGTCATCTTGTTTATCTATATAATAAGGGAGTGTCAGAAAAATTCTTACTTCTTTGTTTGGGTTTCCAGCATTCTCAGGAGAAATTGTGTCATTAAACAACCCAGTCTCATCATAAGATAAGATAAAAACTTTACCATCATATAATGTGTAATAGGCTCTTTTTAACAATACTTTTGAAAGTATTGTTAAATGCATAATGACTTGATTTACTTTTTTTTTTTTTTAATGACAGGCAGCACAGAATTCAAGCTAATGGCTTTTAGCTGGAATACTTTGCTCCTGCAGCACTAAAGTGAATTAGTATTTTAATGGCTACCCTTAACCAGTTGTGTTTAAATGTCTAACCCCAACTATGAAAACGAGGTAAAAGATTGAAATATGTGTTTGAGGTGCCATATGTAATCCTTTTACTTTTGAAGGTTCAGTTGCCTACCCTGTCTCATCTTGTGTATCCCTAACTGCTGATGCCAGCTGCCTCTCATCAGGAGTTTACTGTTGTCACAATTTGTTGCTAACGGCTATGCACAGGGACTTTGTGTTGCCAGGCAACCAACAGAAGCCGCGTACAAGTCTCTTAATACAGACATGAGGAAAATCCACGCCTACAGGTTCCCATAAACTAAGTGAAATGACCCAGACACATCTGAGTGGCAGCTGTGAGAAGAGCTGAATGCTAAAAAGATGCTCTAGTGTCTCTTTTGTCTTTGACTGAAACATGGTTTACCAAAGAAACAGTAATGGCATCATCCCACTATCTCTTACAGCAGCAGAATTCAAAGTGTTGCACCATCTTAATGTTGACAAAAACAAATTGTTACCTTGTTACCTTGTTACTAAATGTGGTAAGACCAGTGAGAATGTAATTCAAGTCCTGACACAAACAGGGTTTCTTTTTGTCTGCTTGACTGCATTCATAGTATTTATTATAGTATCCTCAGGGGTATAAAATGTATTTCCCATAATGCCACACTATTCTTCTAATTGTTCAGGCTTGCAGTAAGTTGAAATGGCTGTCATAATGCCCACATACTGTATATTCATGCTGTCATAATACAAGCAATTTATCAAATTATATTAAGTGATCCTCCACCCACATCTTAGGAATACCACTCGCTCATTCTGCAGGCTTAAAAAGCAGCAAAAACAACTAACATGCGGCATGAATTCCTCTTTGAGTCCAGTTACATTAATAAAAACTGAGGAAATGTTTGGCATTTTTCTTCTGTTATCTATCAAAACTGTTCCAAACTGCTGATGCTGGATTCACTAAGAGTACACTAAGTGTATACAGTGTGAAATCCAGCCATAAAACCTCTACTTGAGCCGCCTTTTTGTACTTTGTTGTTTAAGCACCTTTGAGCATAGAAACTACGTTACCATCGTTAAGTCTGAAATAAGTATATTATGTATATATAATATACAATATTATGTAGAATCATTTATGTGGCCATCAGCTGTATTACATTGGAGGAATCACATATTTCGTCTGGCCTTGGAGCTGGTGGGGAGAGGGAGGTCAGGGTGTCTCTGCTCCCCCGGTTGCTACCACGACTCTGATGGATTAAATGGTTTAGGAAATGGATAGATTGATATACTGCTACCATTCCTATGGGTCTTTTTTGTCCTTTTAATACCTACAGAGCAAGTAGTTTATACTCAAAAGATTCCGGGTGGAAAAGTCTAGACACACATCTGTGATTACAGTGAACATATCCATCACATCTTGTGTTCTTTAAACAACGAGAGAGTGATGTGTCTGTCATGACAGCAGTATGTGATTATTATGAGAGCAGCTGCACACAAAGACGTAGGAATTAACAGCAGTAATTCAAACCCTCATTTGCCGCCTAAAGACAGCACCAGTGAAGTTTGATTTACTGTGTGTTTTCAGGACAGGACTGGGTCTTAAATGGGTGTTCTCATCCAGTACTGTTGGACTGTCATGTCAAACAGCCAGCTCAAGGCTCATATTTTTTTACTGTCTGCTTTTGCTCACACTTTAGTTTAGGGATCCATGTCAAGCCTTAGTTGTCTGGACACCTCATGCAGAGGGGCTGCCCAGTTGACAGCTGTGAGATAAAGTCAGAGCTCTAAAGCATTAAGACTTGAATGGATTAGCTAAAGAGAGCTATTGTACAACTGAAGCACTTGTCGACTCAGAAGTACAATTTCAGTATGTGGTTTTGGCTTTGCAGTCATCTGCTCAGCTGTGGGTCTCTCACGTGAGCATCAGCGACTGTGATTGTCAGCAATCAGCGTAAGAGACAAGCCTCAGAGAAATCCCTAACAAAGCACCCCAACCTCTCTCCCAACATGAGAAGGAATGAGTAGATTGATCACATGATGTCTGAACTATCACCAGGGGCACACCTATTATAACTGGGTGTACTGCAGCTCTACTAAATCGGGGCTGGCATCAGCACCAGCTGGATCCATAAAGTAGAGTGTGGCAGTGGCATCTCTGGGCAGGACCGGGGGGCCCGGGGGTCTGGGTCTCGATCGGGGCCTTGGTGGGGCAGGGGGACCCGTGGTTGCCACCATGGCCCGGTTCTGGGTTAGGAGGCCTGGCCCTGGGCCCTGGCCCGACGAGTTGTCAGTGGTCACCTCTTTGGGCTGCTCTCGCCGGCAGTGGTTACTGTTCCACCAGGTCTCCAGCGCAGCCACCAGGAGCGCCAGCAGCAGCCCGGCAGCGAGGATGCAGAAAACGCCGGCAAAGCTGTGGAGATGCAGCGCCCGTCCCTCCGGCTGAGCATCTGCGTGGCTCTGCAGGTCACAGCGGCCTTTCTTTGGCCACCATTTCTGCTTCAGGATGTCGAGGTCACCCTTCTCCTGAAGCTCCAAAATCCTGTGGGGAGAGAAGACTTTAGTGGTTTATTCACACACTATTCCTTTTAATAACACAACAGGTCACGGGACAAATAATTCAGCAGCGATTAAGATTAAAAGCTTGCTAATAAAATGACATAGACAGCAGAGTAGGGGAGGGAAAACTAAATTATTTTACAAACAAACAATGATTATCACGATACAGTAATTAAGCGCTTGTGAATCTCATAAAATAAAACAGTTAATTTAGTGTATTAACAGTGACTGTTAGCTTATTAAAGACCGCTGATGGGTGAAACACTATGCTACTTAGCTTTGGTTACACAGTGCGAGACGTGATGCTGATTGATCGTAAACGAAAGCTAAACAAGCAGTTCTTTGGGAACAAGGCAAAGAAAAACAATCCCAGCTTCAGAGCTCATCAGTTTCCTAACAACAAGTGTAGAAACAAAGCAGATCAAACACACACTACAGTCAGACCATCAGTTAGTGCAGAGGGAGGAATAGATGGAAAAGGATGACGGCTGAGCGCAAACACAGAAGAGACTGTCAGCCTGTCCCACCGGAGCAGTTAGCTTTGTGCACAGTCGTTATTCAACCTGTTCAGCAGTGACTGGCTCGTGTGTGTTTGTGCACACGCATTCATTCAAGGCAGACAGACGTTCAGGCAGTACAAGCTGACAGCTTTGACGCTGTGTCATTTATACACTTTTAAAATCATGAAACATCACAGCCTCATGTTTTTAAACCCATTTATTTTCCTTTTTATGTGCAGACGATGCTTGTCTGGGAGAAACCTAGGAGAAATTTGTTAGGTCTGTACTGCAAGTCTGCACAGAACCCGTTTACTTCAACATCGTGTTTCTGCAGAAAAAGTTAACAGAACAAATGTTCTGGTTGCAAATATCCTAAAAATCTGAATGTGTCAAAAAGATAAATTACAATGTTAGCCATATGTTATATCTCTGGTCATCAAGTGCATTGGTGTTGATAGCACTGCACTCAGCAAGGAAACTGCTGAGCTCTGGAAATACACTTACGTTGCTAAAAATAGGTCCAGTGAGGACAGAAATATGAGCATTCTCACACAGTAAACTATAACTACAGTGCTATGGCTGTATGATTGCGCAAACAAGTCAAGTTGCAGTTTACACATGACTGTCCAGGCCCATAAATGTAGTGAAGAGTGTGTTTTTACAACCTGTGCCACTTGGTTTGATTATTGTCACAGAACATGAATCATAAGAATTCATCCTGCCAAGCTTTAAGCTATGTGGTAATCAACAGCCTGTGAGGATACTGGTGACTACAGCACATGTGATGATGGTCTGTGGTGGTAAAGTTAGCTTGTGATGGATGCTGACAGACAAATGGTTCATCTCGTTCATCTACTGCAATTCTTGAAAGGCTTACAAGGATGTTTTCATAGATGCTTCTAAAAACCACAAAGGTTTTACAACTTCTCTGATTGTCTGACTGCCTATTTTAGGTCTAGTTATCACAGCCAAGTTGTTAAAGAATGATTCACAGGTTGAATAATGCACCAGTGAGGTTCCTTTTCTGCTAAGCTGTCATCAGTGCTATATCAACTTGACGTATAACAGTATAAAACGTACTTCTGAGAGAAGAGGTCTCTGTAAGGACTGCCGTGCTGCAGGGCCATGCCGTAGCCTCTGGTGCTCATGCTGTTTCCTGCTATAGTCAGCGTGCAGTCGTCGTCTGTCAGAGCTGCGTACTCTACCACAGCCATGTCCCACAGAAAGGCATACGACTCTCTCTTTACCTGGAAGAAACACACACATGGTTTAAGACATTGATTTCAAGGATGGAACCAACCCAAGCTCTTCCCACCACTCTTCCTTATTTTTTACTCCTTTAACCCATGGCAGTGAGAGATCTTCAGTAGGGAAATAGCAATGAGTGTTGCACAGGAAGGAGCCTAAATATTTTGCCCATTCAGGGGAAACACTGAGCAGCATGCACAGGCTTTGATTTCTATACATAGACAATGAAAATTGCATCTTCATTTCTGCAATACTCTGCATGTCGCCTGTTTTCAGAAACACAGTCTAATGCTATACCCTGAGAGGCCCACTGTGTAGAATATGTACAACAAGCGTAGCAGAATTCTACTCTTTGCATTTTTTCTCTATTGTTTTGTACACATTTCTTTTCTCCCCTGTGGTGTTTCTATATCTCTGCTCGCCACATACTGTATAAAGCTGCTACTATTTGGTCAGTTCACATCTAATAAATAAAGACAAGAATGAACCATGTTTGTGTGCAGTGAAGTTTGTTTTAAATGTATGTATGACCCAGCCTGATACTCAATGCAATGTGCTGCTCAAATAACACAGATGTCTAGATGACTGCAGATAATTTGTCCAATTATGGACTATTGTTTAGTCTGCTGGTTGTGTGTGTGTGTTATGTGTGTCAAAGAATCAGGGGAAGATCCTCACAATATTAATTTGGCTGCACACACAGCTTGTGAGTATAATTAGAAAAACTTCACAACAATATCACTTTACTGTGTATATAATTTAAATCCCTCTCAGTGTGTTCCTACCTGGCTGCATTAGCATTAATTACCATCTTATGAGTTTAGTATATAATAATTATGTTGTAATTACTGTAACTTAACCAGTATTTATTATTTAGCTTCTTAATTAATTGCTGAATTCATATTGTACTTTATGGGACTGAACTGAAACATTTATGAGATCTTAATGAGTCTGGCTTGCATCGTCCTGTGTGAGGGTTCCTTTAAATCAACCGAAGCACTGACCTTCTTGATGCCCTCTGACGGGCTCGAGACGGAGTACTCAAAGCCATTGTTCTTGTTGATGACCTTCCAGAGCTCTGCAAATGTGCTGTCCTGCTCTAGAGGGTTGGTGCCTTTGGCCCGGAAAAACTCATAAACGGCCGATTCCCTCACCGTCCCATAAACCAGGTCCACCTGCTTCGACAGGTCCTGGAACGACCTGCAGAATGATCATATCAAAGAATTAGTCAGCAAAGACTTTGGAAGGAATGCTAATTTCAGCCAAAGCTAGTTTTCTTTGACACGTTACATGTAGACAACTGACAGCAGAAAAATACAACTCCAAGCATTATATGACAGGAGATAAAACTGTGGCCTGTGGTGAAATGAGACAAGTTATACTCACATTACACATGCAGTTCAACTCCTAGTGATTATGCAGAGTTTGAAAAAGTCGATAACTTTTGTGGCATTTCTCTTTCTGGAAATATAAAATTGCAAGTCGGCAATCCAGGAATGTGCGACCTCTTCTAATACCTGCCCTGTTCACCTGATTTGGCACTGTCAAGCTTCTTCTTCCCCAAGATGAAGAAGCCACTCACTGAACGCCATTTTCACAGAGATAATGATGATGTCATCACTTCTGCAAACCACTTTCTGTAGGTCTAAGCATCTATAAAGAGAAGAATCTGTATGCTTCACCACTAGGCATGTAAATGTATGAGGGGAAAAAATGTCTGGGTTTTCTTACATTGGCTGCTTCTACTTTAAGCCACCAACTTCTCAATCAGCCAGTTTTACTTGTTTACTTACAGTACAGAGGCATGAACACTGTCTTACATGTGTGGGCTGCATTTTGTTTATACTTGGATCATACTGCAGCATTCATCTGACATTATAATAATTCTAAAATGAGATCAATGCCATATGGGTATTTTATGATGCAATAAGAAGTAGCATTAATTAAAAAATGAGTGGAATGCATCTATGGTTTCTGTACTCACAGAATAACAAAGGTATGCCAGCAGACAGTGCTTCTCTTTCATTCATTGCAGTATCCCACATACGTTTCTTGGCATGCAACCCTTCATATACAAACATTTCAGTTAAAATTCAACATCTAACTACCCCTGGGTTCACTTCATCCAGTCAGTTTGGTCCAAAACACTCCATGTCTAATGCATTAGTGCAAGCCACTAACGGGTATATTATTCATCAGCACCTGTAGCGTGCACTTTCCCCAGTATTACCACCATCACGCTAAACTCTCCCTTATATGAACAGTTATTAAAAATAGTTATATAGATGCTGAAGGCAGTAAGAGGACCACAGCCGGCTTTTACTGCACATAGAGATAGAGATAATTGCTAAATGAGAGAGTTTTCAGTGTAATCTGAATGTGCATGATTACCTGCTCCTTACATTTACTAAATATAACCCCAGAATATTGACATAACTTAGTTTGTCTTTCCCCAGTTCTTTGAAAAAAAAAAATAGGAATGGAGTTGTTTATCTCATGATGATAATACAGGACTAATTCAGCCGTTTGATTAGAAGCCTCTATGGCGTGGCAGTGTTTGCCGAAGAGGAAAAAGTCGGAGAGAAACAAATGATTAGATATCTCAGTGCAGATGAAACTACAAGATAGATTTACAGCTCAAAGTAAATCAGGACCATAAATATTTAGATGCACCAGCTGGAGAGAACAAAGGGGTGAGAGACCCTATATTGTAAGCAAGAAATAGAAAAAAACATTAGACGGATTCTTGGCACAGCAAACATTTAAAATACAGTAACGCAATTAAACTATTTTATCTGGCACCAGCTATTTAAGAGAGGTGATATTGTATCCCTATGCATTGGGAACATATGTCACCCATTCTAGGTACTTTTCCTTGTTTACCTTTTGTTTCTCAAAGTGCAAACACTTTGATTTGCAATCAATAGAAAGAGGTCCAAGCCCAGGCCTCTGTTCATTACCTATAATGGCTAAGCCAAGGAAGAAGCACAGCAGCCACACACACACAGTTTCTACTTCCCTTTTTCATTTTCTTCCACAGCAGAGACACAAACATGAAAGAATCCTTCTGTCGGTGTTCATGCATGTCATTAATTTCAAGAACCAGTTGCAGCCCCCTCTATCACCAAGGAGCACTCCTCACTGCCTTTGCCACCATCTCCACGGGCGGTCAACCCTTGAGACTAAAATGGTAATTATGGAAAATGTGCTGTATGCTTTTACCATAAAAGGTCTAATATTGTAACCATGAATACGCAGGTTTTTGTAAAAAGACACGGATAACTGCATGAAGGCCGATGTGCATTTTTCTCAGCGCTGACAAACCAGAAATGCCACAAAATGTATTGACATCAAACTTTCTGCAGAATCACTCAATGAGTTAAACTGCACTGCTATATAACAAGAGCTGCACAGCTCATCCCCTCCTACCTCAGACAGGAAACATTCAGTAACCCTTCTTATTTAGCTCTGTAAATGTAAAACTGGCCAAAACAGTGACAAGACAAAAACAATATGGTTCCATCAAAGAATTCATCTCATTAGTAATAAGCCACATGATACCCTGGAGGATTAACGTGAGTCGTTTCTCTCTCACACTTATACAAAACAAGAACACAAGATTAGTTTCACATCGCAGCATGGTAGGAAAAAAAAAATAACATCACCTTTTGTGTCTTTAGGCGTAGGAGTTTTTATAAAGGCTTATTTTCACAGAGTAAACAAAAAGGGACAAAGCCATGTAGTATTTAAAAACATTTTCTATGCAAATCTGGGTTTAACTGTTGTTTTTTTCCTCCCATTACACAATATTAATATATCATGCACACACATATTTGGAAACCCCACAGAGGCGCAAACACAATATATACATGGTTTTAGTTGCAGCTCCAGCTCGAGCTGCTGCTTTGTTGGCAGCACACCAACGTCTACTGTACAACTCATTTGTAAGGAAACAACATTTGGACAACTTTGTACTGATGTTTTTAAAATTCAAGTTATGTTGAGCCCAGGAGTAGGACACTGGATTAAAGTTAAAAAATTAATGAAGTAGGAAACATTTTAATGTTTGTAGAATCAGTGGAGCATTCGTCATCAGATATTATTAAAAATGATCTTATCTGCATGTAATACGACTCGCTTAAAAGCCACCAGACTCTATAAAAACAGTTTCTAGTTTCTCTTGCTGTTTGCAGATCACCACTGCCATGAGTTGTTAATTTGTGTTACTATAATAGTATCACTCAGAATTACTATGAATTTAACAACCTGCAGATAAAACAAAGTCACAGTGGTAGATAAGAAACTCTTACATTCTATAAGATTGAAGATTTTATTAATGTATTGGCTTTAAAGTAGCTTCACACCTCCGAGGGACAAAGACTGTCTGACAGATAAATGATGTGCTGATAATAAACCAACTATAGCGTACACAGCAGGTCTAGGAACAGCAGTTTTTGCCACTTCTGTGTTGCCTTCATTTGCGCCTATACAAGTCACAATTCTGATTTAACACTGAAGGTAAGAAAAAGCACATGTAGCCATTTTTCATTCTGTATACACACAACATAGGATGCTATGGAATAAATAACACAGAACCTGTAGGCATTTCTCATGCTGTTTAAACACAAGTGATATATTGGCCAATGTCACTAATATGTCACCCGATCATGGAATGACCACAACAAGGCAGCATGAGGAACCAAGGTTGGGGATAATGGTACAACACCACAGCAAAGCCAGCACCTTCTGATCAGCGGAAACTTAAAATGGCATGAAATGACACACAAAATGCTAAAAAATGTGCACTAATAACATGTTATTCATCTATTCAATTCACCTTGTTGATACCAGGCTGGTGAAGTGATAACATACACATCTTATTTATCAATATTTCTCACTGCAGGGACACGTGTTAGAGATCAATCTGCATGCTCGTCTCATCAGCTCCACCTGCTGCAGACTGTGTAATTTTTGACCTGCTGCCTAACAACTAGCCTCTCCACAGTCCAAATGTTATTTGTCAGTAAATCCAATTTAGTGCTCTGTCTATCCCCAAAGGATGGCCAAAGAGGCATTTGATTGCATTGGGTCTGTCTTCTGTTGAACAAATAGCCACATGTGGACATGTGAGCATGGGGACGAATGCTAAGCAGCACACAGCTCACCTGTGAGGAGCCCCACTCCTTCTCTCTCATGTTTGTGTGTGTTTATGTTCAGAATGACAATTACAGGAACATTAATCTAGTCCATTTGGCACAGGTAAAGGGAACAGAGAGTAACTGCTTGTGATTGCATTTAAAATGAAGAAGAAAGTACAGAGTGGCTTTTTAAATTGAACAATTAAAACACAATGTACATGTCCTCTGCTATGACCAGTACCTGCTACTTTATTCGAATTGACTTTGTAGGAAGTCTAAACAAAACACTAAAGGTACTGGAGATGGTAAACAATTATTGATACTAAACAAAATTAGAAGAACATGAGACTATGACGCAAAACATATCAACAAATAGTTTAACATAACAAACAGAACAAATCAGTCCAATAGGTCCTGACCAGCATCAGTATCCTGCTTACCAGAACTACAAATCTGTCTAAACTAAGGCTGAAACCAAAAGAAAAAAATAACATTTCAGGATAGTTCATATTTCAGACAAATTTTATGATTTACTTTATTGAATCATTGTAGTTGATTTTCTATTGCAAAATAAATGTTTATCAGAGAGTGCAGTTGTAACTTGCCACATGAACCACCATGGACTTTGTGCTCTTTAAAGTAAGTTGTTTTCTTAAGTGTTAAGAGTGATCTTCAACAGGCTTTCTGTCACAGAGGGTGAGCTCTGTTTTTGCATTTCCACAGACATATCTAACGGTTTTCTTTCTCAATGGGATTTCACCTTCCTTGAAAGTGTTTTTGTGCATTTGTGGAAAATCCAAATGGTGACAGACAGTACAGAAAATGTAGATTCAAATGTGCGCTTTTTTCTGCTGCACTTCACGCTGTAATGCCTGGGAAAGAAATACATCTCCAAAAAGGCAGCAGTCCTGGGACAGACCAAACATTGGAACTCTTTGAAAAACACTGCAACAATATTTGCAGCAAGAAGAACATTCCTTTGGTTCTTTTGTTTTTTTAATTCTCACCTAATGCAAGCGGCTGCCTATTAGATGGTTGGATAAAACATTTCTCCTAAGCTTGTAAGGCTTTACTTTAGTGATCAAAGTTGTTTTTAATTTACATTTTAAACACAAAAAAAAGGTTTTACCTGACAGCATTGTCCATGCGTGACACAGTGAGGTAGGCAGCCAGGTTAGCTGTGTAGGACGAACAAACGATGAGGGTAAAAAGCCACCAGCTGCCCATTACGATCCGCAGAGCCACCGAGCCAAGTATGGAGTCAGTGCCTGTGGGAAGTGCAGATAGTAGGTTAAAAACTGTACATCACTCTGTTAGCTGTACACATTAGGCCTGCAAGGAACAATTACATTTATTATTGATTTTTCTGACAGTTATTTTCTTTGATAGTTGATCGGCGTGCAGTGATAGTAAAAAAAATGTTTGGTTTTTTCCACCCTGGCAGTTCAAAATAAAATGCATTTATTGTTTACTTGCACATTAAAAATAAAACAGCAGCTGGAAAAAATTATGGCAACTGCCATTAACTGACTCCTGGAGTAATTCTGTCATCTTTCTACAAGATCTAACGCACCTCTAATCTAATTTAGAGTGAAGGAGGACATCTTCTATGTGGTGTAGTAAATTGCAGCGCTGCCAGAATGCGTGGGTTTTCCTTTATCATTATCATTATTATCATCAAGGTCCTGTGGTCTGATTTTATCGTGTTATATTATGTGATAGCCAAGAAAATATATGCTTTTATACCATATGTTTAAAGTGTCTTGAATCATTTTACGTTTTTAAATAGATTTTTTTTTTTGGATTGTAATTTTGTTTTCATTGTTGAGATAATATCCATGTGTACATCTGACTCTGGGGCAGCCACCTTGATTCAATACCATCTCTGTAATCTTTTATGCACCATTTATCAAAATGCTATCTACCATAAAATGAATATTTTTATATTTGATGACCCACATTTATATGAAAGAAAATACTAAAGTCTTTTTTTCCACATCTCTCTTGTGTTCTTTGAGGTTCATCAGACTTCTCTGTCAGACCAAGATGTCCTTTTGCAAACAAAAAATCCAAAAAAACAGCTTATGGAGGTTCACGAGAAAAATGTCAGCACATATTCTATGTCTGAAGTCTAAAGCCATAGAAATGTCATCTGAATGATTCAGGAATATGGAATGTAATGAAAACATATTTGTCTGAAAGTGTCATAATCAACACAACTGCCCCCTTAGGACAGCTAAGGAAAAAACTGAAGGCCTTGTCGGTTGCATAGCACTTCAGAATCAGTCATTTTTATTACATATGGCTTTGAGTGATTTCTTAAGGTCGTTGAATGCGAAATGTGAATCTTGAAACTTTGCTGGATCTCAGCCTACTGCTACGCCAGCTGCAGTGCGGTCTCTTTCATCTATGAAAGAAATTGATTAAACCATTTAATCGTGAGGAAGAGGTGTTATTTTTATATGCTCTCCTCAGATTATTCGCTACCTCTCCCTGACCTCTTTATGGAACAAAAGCAGGGCAGTCCCTGTTTGAAAAAAGGCTGTGATAAAAAAAAAAAAAAAAAATCAGTGTGTCTGGGCGGTGGATGGTTTATTCTGTGCTGAGCATACAACAACAAAAAAACAGCCAAGTGTTGGCATATCATTATGAAATCATTGGAGGGATACGTCTGCCAAGTTTATGCACTCTGACAATAGCACACTATGCATCAGCACTCAGATCCATATCAAAGTGACCTACGTCATCCCTGAGAAAAAAAATGCAATCCACTTGACTGAAACAAAAGTGGCGATGTTGGAACACGAGCCAGGAAACAAGATGAGGGGGAAAAAAAAGGAAAGGCAGAGAAAAGGCTTGATTTTAGTTTCTCTTGAAATATAGTGGGTGTTAGGTTAAAAAAGGCTCACAGGCAGTGTGCCAGACATTGATAGATGCAGTTCAGGCTTTAACATCAGTTGCTGAAGTAGCCATTTATCCAAAATGGACATACCTGGATCTCCACCAGGCCTAAAGATGGCATGTTCCCCTTGAGAAGGGCACCTTTAGAAAATGCTATGGTGGATGTTGTGCCTCAACCTGACTCACTACTGAATCAGCATTTGCTGTATAGTGGCAGCCACATGTGTGTTTCAGTTTATTGGATGTTTTTTTCACTCTTTTGTTTTAGTGTCTGGTTGATATAACACTTGATAATTTAGAGTTTTATGACGTAGTGTCCACTGATGTGCCACAGGAAGACAATAGCAGACATGTTTTCATCCAGTGACATTGACAATGAATGCTGGGAACTGAAGAAGATTGGTGCATAATTTGTTGGAATAAAAACTCACTGAGGCTTGCTGTTCCAATGTATAACAAATGCATGATTTGCATGTGCTGTCCTTGCATACTGTAATTGACTGTCACCTACCTTGTTGCACAAAAGCGCCGTAGACGATCCAGATAGCGCTCTGAAGCGAGGTGGAAACAGAAGGTGGAGGATGGCCTCCTGTGTTGCTCTGGCAGCGCACTGCCTGGATCCGCCTCAGCAGGAAAATCATAATGCCTACTACAGGGATGGCAGCGGCGATGCATGCCCACACCGCCAAGTCAAATGGAGCGAGTAAAGAAAAAATGTTGATCTTTTCCTCTGACTTCCGCATCAGGATTCCCACTGAATAGTCCAGGTAGCGCTTGCTGAAATCAACCACACTCTCACGCTCCGGCGTGATGGTGATGGCCGATATGGCCAAGTCAGCTCTCTGTGAATATGAAGTCATATGTTTTAGTGAATTTTCTTTTTAGAAATAGCCTGACCAATTTAACATTTTGGCAGGACAGAGTATTAGACATCAAAAGAAAAACAAATACGTGGGAAATTATTAGCCTTTGTGGATGTTTGCAGTTGTTATCAATCTTGGAATTAAGTCTGTATTATCCTGCCGTTTACAATGGAAAAAAATATGGTCATCAATCCTCAACAAATGATAATATTGCTTGCCTGAGGAAACACAATTAATGTGTTTGATCAAGTGTCAAGGCTGTTTCTTCTAAACAGAAAGCACCATCAGTTTGTATATTGTTACATTTAACACCACATTGTTCTCACTGTCACTGTTCATTTACAAAGCTTGCTCTGAACAACTAAAAAAATCACGAATTGAGGGTAGGAGTGCACGTGCTCCTATTTAATTAAATGTCTAAAATTGCCAACATTATCACAGATGTAACAGCCCTGAAACTTTCTTTTAAAGACAATTTATCAACAAATCAATGGAGGTTTACATTGTAAAGAGAGCAAAAATTATTATTATCATCTATAATATTTTTCCCTTCAGACTATAAGAATCAGATCCACTTGGAATACCACCCACTAAAACTGATTTGCAAATGTAGGTTGTTGGCCTGTTCAATGTTTGCCTGTTCTTTCACACTTTTACTCAGCCTTATTATTGGCGTCCCATTTCAAAACAACACAACATGGCCTCACTCCCAGAGGAAAAAAACTAATATTTGCAGTTAAAAGCTGGACATTGATTGAGAGGGATAAAAAAGAAACCAGTGCAACCTTGCCAATGAGTTCGCCAATCATTCCATTCCAGGATCCATTAGGCAGCACTGAGCCATACTTCCCATCCCCGACTTGGTAGATGTCGTACTTGAATCCCAGGATCTTAGCGAGGGCGTCCAGCACATCGATTGAGAAACCTTTGTACCTCTTGGGCTGCCCCAGAATGTTTTCTGCCACCATCACAAAAGGTTCCTCCTGTTTGCATTAACATTGTACAATTAGTTAATCAGTACAATTAGTTACTCACAAAATTAACCTGCCAAAGAACGTGAAGGTGAATGTTATCTCTGGGGACAGGATTTGCACTCGGACTTTGAAAAAAAGTAGAATATGTGTGTATTTAATCACAGGTATATCATTTATCAAGTTGCACGAAAATCCCCTCAGGGCCAGATCGGTGACTGAAGCGAGGACACACTCAGTCAACTTAAGAACCTGAGGGGTGACACCTTTATGAAGTGCTTCTTGATGATATAAGTTAAACTTCATTTTAATAAAAGAGTTTCCTCAGCAACTGTTGACCCGTAACACATGGCGCCATGGCAACTGCTCTGGTTCATCAACGTGGAAATTGCCATTTTAAATTTATTGCAGCCACCCATGGTTCTTCTTTATGAGTTGAAAGTGTCAGGGCAGAATTAAATGGGTGAAGGTGGAGTAAAGAGAGCAGGGGAGGGAAGGTGGGTTGTTAAAGTGGGCAGGGGCAAATGACTTGATTAAGTGAGACTGCCAGGAAAGAGCTGAGCAGAACTTATGTGAATAAATATGGCGCAGGTAAATCATGTGTGAAGAGGAAATGGGGGAGGGGAGTGGGAGATTTTTCCTTTGGACTAGTTTGTTTTAAGAAAAGCTGCAGTGTTTGTTCTTGTGATGTCATAAATAAGGGTTTTTATGTGTAGTGTCCTCTATCACAATGACCACCTTTCTGTACAACTACAGGGCGAAGCAGGTTCAGAAGACCAAGGGATGGATGAAGGTAACTCTTGCACTCTCTTAGACTTAATTGGTATTTCATCAGCTGGTCATTATTTATGAGCATAACAGCTGGGCAGTAATATTATAAAGCATATTTGCACATTTCTGTCATTTTAATTAAAGATTTAAAGCAAAATGAAACTAAAAGATACAGATAAATCCGACAGAGCATCGTTTTCTGACAGAAAGATATGAGTTGTAGAAGGACAGAGCCCTAACCGCAAAAGCACAACATACCCTTGGATCTGTGGAGGCTAAGAGACCTTGGTTGGATTATCTGAGTGGGATAGTGGTAGAATAGGATGCAAAACTTCACAAATATGAAAGGAATAAACCAGGTATGACAACGTTATAAATTAATACATTAAGAAAAGTTTCCAACATTAGTATAACATTATGATTGTGACTGCTTCTGACCTGTCTTTTATTATGCCTCCCTTCGTTATGGAAATATTTCCTTTGTTTAGCGCTTGATGTTTTAACCCTAATCCTGAGCTAGGGTTAGAAACTCGGCTGTCATGGGGTCTGGTTCCAAAAGATAACCCTCTGTGTGAACCTGTTTTCTACTGTATGTATTATTTTTCAGACACAACGTTGTAAAATCCCATTATTTCTATATTTATATACACAGGTGATTTTTCTGTCAGCTCCCCTCATATTTATGCTAATCTGTTTGCTTTATAGAAAACTAAACACATCCATAATGTATTTGTTCTCATGTATCTGTAAAGCAGACATAAGCACACAAAAACATGCCAGTGATCAATGTTGAGATTCCAAGTGAATACATATTGTTTTAGTATTTCTGCAGCTTTATATGTGGGTACAAAGAAGAAGTAAATACATGTGTTGATGTGTTTGTTTTCTTACTCTGATATTTGCCTACTCAGGCCAAGTGTTAATAGATTCAGTGTACTCCCACAACTTACCAGTAATGTAACAATCTTCAGTGTCACTCCCTGCATACTGCTCTCGATCCGATTCTCCTTCAGGCTACCATTCAAACCACGAGTAGAATCCCAGGATGCCAGCTAATAAGGAGAAAGAAAAATAGGATGAACAAAAGTGATAAAAAGGAGAATGTAGCTGGTCTTCTATACACCTCCTTACTCCATTTATCACAGGCACATTAATACTGTTCAGAACAAAAAAACAAAAAGTTGATGTTCAGAATAGCTAAAAAGTATCGACATACATTCTAAGCAATGTACAGCATGCTTTATCAGTAATCATGTACATGGAGTTAGAGGTGAGAATGAAGATGAGGAGTGTGAAGAGCATCATTATTATAATATATTTTTAATTAGCTCATGATGGATACAAACAAAACAGATCAATCTGAGTTTGTTTCTTGAATCTAAACTAAACCCTTAGCTTGGAAACTCTCATTCCACGCTGTCAACGTTTTGAGCTGTGTCTCCAGTAGTGAAGTTGATGTTTGTTAAATTCTTAATCAGCGCTGAGAGCTGGAGGAGGATTCTGACACATCACTTGGAGTGGTCTTTGAGATTTGAGCTGACAGGACAAGAATGGTGGCCCAAGGTCAAAGAACAGCACGCGCTGAGATACCTTCTCCACAGAAACACACAGTATTCCACAACAAAGCACTGACACAGTAGATTGATGCATTATTAAAGCTATTGTTTTTTTTTTTTAACTTTTCATTGTGAATTATTGATTTCTCCAGATTAACCAGATACATAGCACTCTCTGCTTGATATTTTTAACAAATATTTTTTAATTCACTCATGTAGTAGACAATTTTTGACTTCTGTGTGTTACTGATAAACTACCTCCATTACTGAACTATTGCATTCAGCCTGGGTAATTTCTTAGAGAAAATGGACAGTTCTGGCACAGTTACATCCTACAGACAGCTTATATAACTCATTTGCTCCTGTTAAACACAGGCTCTGAAGTTGGGGTGTGAAAATCAGGAACAGTAAAACTGAACATCATGGTTCTGGTTGTTTTTAAAATCATCATTTTGTTGATGTTCGTTTTGGCTGCTGATGATTTCGAAGAAAAAAAAAGTTGAACAAAGAAAACTCTGTGCCACTGACACCATTTACAAAAGCAAACTGTAAAATACAAACAATTATGCAATCGAAAAACAACAATTACTTTGAATACAAAAGGCAACAACAAAGGCATTCATCCGTGGATAAAATGGAAGCAGTTGGCACATTCAAACAATCTTGCAAAAACATCAGAAAAATATATAATTGTATTTTAAATTAAACAAATTTTTGTTCTTCACAGCCTATCTGCAGAACAACTCATGCTTCAAGTGCACATGCCTGATCTTAGTGCATTGCTATGAATAGCTTTACTGCAAACTGATCAATGAAGTCAAGTGATGAAGTGAATCGTGCTTATAACCCACCAGCTTGTGAGGGTGTTTGTAAACAGGACAGCAATCATGAATGCTGCCTTCTAAAGGTCTTTAAGCATGGTGTGCATGTCAGTGTAATGGGGAACAGATGTTCGTATTAAATACAATGCAGTGGTATGAAGTACTGTATGCATTTAGATAGCTTTGTAGGGCTATTTGTTCATATAATGTGAAATAGGTGTTGAAGAGGAAATCTTGGTATGTAACTAGGCATGTGCTGCAGAATGTGAATGCAGATACACACTGGTAACCCAATATGGTGTGGTTGTAACAGTTTTGCTAAAAGCATGGGACTGCAGTATCAGTCCCATGATATAAGTATAAGTCATTGAAGTGTCAATGTTGCTGGTGCTGGTGAGCATTTATGGTTGTATTTTTTGTGGTATTTCCCCCCTAATTTATATAGAGGACCTCTATTTACAGCTTTTCAGCTATAAGAATGTGTTGAACCTGTGGTGGAGAGATCAGACTGTACAATATCGCAAACCAACAAACGAGGAAGAAGAAATAGTAAGCTACACACACGAGCCAGTATACATACAAATTCCTATTTTTCATCCTTATATTACTTTATGCAAATTATTTCATGGACTTGGCCATCTGGAGTAAAGAAACCAAATACCAGGCAGTCCATCTGTGAGGAGTGAGACTGGTGTGAAAATGAAACCAAGCACTCTGTTGTTTACACATGGTGTAAACTCTTCCGGTTTCCCTTTCTGAAATTCAAAAACAGACTCCTGCCACCTGCTGGTATGGAGAGTGAGTTCCTCCAATGCAGGTGCAGCCACTACATGCTAGTTGTCCAATGGCTGTACTATTTGCAGAATCCACACAATCCACACTTCACACAGTCAGTTGTCACTGCAGCTTGGACCACATCAGCACAGGTTTATTATTTTTTGTATCACTGATAACCACTGATTTTTAACAGTTGTCCATTCATCATTTGCCGTATCTGAAGTGTTTGCACTGACTTGGCTCATCTGCATATGTGGTTGTTTATGTATGCGTGTGTTTGTGTGTGCACTGGGGCAAAATGTCAGTCAGAGTTGCTGTGTCTGCTTCACAGCGGGCTATTTTCTCCATGAGCAGCTTTGTCCTCGGTGCAAAAACACTAAGCAATCTCTGCTCTGTAAACTGAAGAACACTAAAGATGAACACTTCTACTTCACAGAGCTTTGCACTCCAGCATGCCACTGGGAAGGTCACACACACAACACATGCAGCAGAGACACACCACCTACATTTTACAGCCACACTACTGTGTTTAATTTCCAGGTTTGGAAATTGGTTATTTGTGCATGAGGTATCTGACTATAACAAAGAAAACATGATGAGACTTTAAAGATGCGACAGAGACACACGGTAGTGCTTAACAACATGTGAGAGAAAAACGGATTATTGTTGCTTGATGTCAAAGCTCCTAAAAAAAGTTTTCTAGCTTTATTCATGCTTTGAAGTGTTGCTGAAATGTGACTTAAGTGTCCGATATCCTTTTTTATAAATATCTATAGAGTCTCCAAAAATGTTCACTATAACACACCATCCAACAATTCAGTGTCAACAAGTCTGATATAAAAATACAGTTTACAAAGACAATATCACCATATTAGCAGAGTTCAAAAAAATTATCTTTCTTTAGTAGTTTGAAGAAAACAGAAAGAAGAAGAAACCTTTCTCTCGGAGTTCACCCCGAAGCCACGCCTCCCAACCAGTGACTTCGGCCATCATGCACGTACCTCTCTGGTGCGCGCCGAGCAGGAAGAGGGCAGCCAACCAGCCAATACTTCATGCAGGTGCGCCTCGTAGGATTGGCTGATGTTTTCAGTGTTTTATAGCTTCCATAGATGATTAATATTCTTCGTTTTAAAGCGAAACGGCCAAACTAATCGGTTGCTATCGGATTGTAAAGAGAAGTTACACTTATTTAACAAAAAGTGCATTAGAATGAAATCTCCTACCCTACCTTTAATTTTTGACCTTCAATTTTAGGTCACTTTTAGATATTTTACCTGAAGTGATATTCCTTTAATATCTAAGGAAAAACGCTTATCCGTCAGGAAAATGGAGGTTATTGTGCTAACAAGATTTTGCTATATGATGTTTGAAAAGTCACATCAATAACAGGCCTGCTATTTAGAAAATGGTCATGATACTGTCTCTTTGAATAATCATCTGAGTAAATGCCAATGACCATTTGAAAACAACAAAAGCATGGGAATCAAATAGCCCTGCTTTCAGAGCTCCAAAACTGTCATAATTACAGTGTCCCATAAAACTCTTACAAATAGCCTCATCATGGACATGCAAGTGTAATTTATTGCAGTAGTTCTGCTTCCAGTTTTTGTTTGCTAGTTCAGTGCGTCAGGTCCTCACATATTGACAAGCCCATCATGCTACTAGCTTCTTATTGACCCACACTCCTTTGTCTGACTGAGCAACTTGGAGGGCATGGCAGTGTGCGTGTGTGTGTTTAACACACACAGTGTGCAGTATTCAAACAGTAACTGCTTGTCGTATTTTTTGTGTTGCATGCCTTTTTGAATCCAATGATGTGAATAGAAGTTTTAATGTAAAAACAAACACACCATGCACAGAACACAGCAGGAAGCGGGGAGTGTTTTTGTAAATTGCACAAAAACATAAAGAATGTCACTACGTCTGCTGTTCAGCAGAAGTTATATAGTCTCCCTTTCATAATTATGGGCATATCTATCCAATCACAATGTGTCAGTACAAATGCAAACATGCTGTTTTGTTTTTACGTTCCATTTTGTCTGCTCCATCAACAGAAGAGAATGCTGGAATGGTGCCAGTAGAGTTATCTCTAATCACCAGAACCACAGCCAAAAATAAGCCAGCCATTTAAATTAGCCAAGAGAAGAAGCTTCTTATCTGTCCTGATATACTAAAGATGAGCTTGGCAGACATGGTGTCGGTCTAGCACTCTAACCTCTAATAAGAAACATGAGGCAGGATTCACTCCATAAAAAGTATGTCATACAGCAAAATAGGAAAACTGAGACAAGGGAGGGAAAGGAAATGAATAAAAAGGAAAAGAAACATGAGTTCATTTTCTCTGTGGAAGAGAAACAACTTACAGAATGCATTAAGAAGTTTTCCATCATTCCTGCATTTATTTACTGCACTGCTTCATATACTTTAATACACTGCGTTATCTTGGGGAGAAGATAGGTGCAGTGTCTGTAACTTCAATCAGTGTTTCTGCCCCCTCTGTTTCACATAAATTGTCATGCTGAAGAAACACACACAGATCTGCTGGCTGATTGCACACTGCAGTGCTGCAGAGTTTAGTAGTGATAAGAGCAGTGGTGCCGACTTTCACCCATTGAAAAAATGAATTATTTTTACTTCACCTTGTGAAGTGAGAGCAACAAACAGCAGGTTCTGCAGTGGCTTTAAGGTGAATGACATTTGTTAGCTATTGTTTTTATAATTCATTGGAGCACATGAGAGAGAATACATTAAGGGATGTGGAGAAATATCATCCACTTTTTCATCCAATTATTCGAGACTCACGAGAGGATTTATTTTTGCCAGTGCAGGGTGGCAGTACTGATGGAACAGCCACAAGTGGGTATGGACATTTTAATGCTTTTTTTGTTTGTGAGAAAAGGCAATTTGGGCACGTAACAGTTTAATGTATTATTAAACAATACTCCTGTGTTTTTGCTTATCTGCAACTTGAAACCAATGCTGTGTTCCACACCACTGAATTGGATATGGTTAAAGGATCTTTAAGTAATTGGTTAATTTTATTGGTGTCAATCGTCAACTGTGGAATTGCAGCTCTAGCAGGTGTCTGGCACCGCTTACAGTGGCTTCGATGAAATTAATATGGAAACCTAATTATTGCTTTAGAGATGGGTGATTATCTAATGAGAGCACAGACCCAGCTAGTATAATTGGTGGAACTGCACCAATAGTAAATTCGAGTAATGGTCCTGTTGATTTTTTGTTTACTCTGGCTTGTGAAATGTTAGTGGCTCGTTTTACTGCTCTTTGTCCACCTGTGGGAGAAAATCCAAGCAGGAAGGCAAGGTCTCAAAACACAGCAGGAGCCAGGAAGTGAATTTCTAAAAGCTAGACATCTCTGTGCCTGGCAAATTAATCGCTAGATCAACAGCCCTATCAACCCCCTGCAGATCTATTGTTGGCACGAGAGAAGTGCCCTTTAGAGGCTATTTAATGTCATTTCTGCTTCATGAGTCAGTGAGAAATAGGGTTGAGCAGTGGGAGGAATGCATCAGCTTTCAACCTCTGCCTGTTTTCAACATGAAATGTGCCACATTAAAGCTTATCTGACCCCCTACATCCACTATCATCAACATCAGAAGCGGTCAGTTGAAGGGTGATGATGGCCAATAAGAAAATTCTGTCCTTTCATCCAAGCATAGTGGCTGATGCAACAAAGTATCAGTATACTGGTGTCAGAGTATCAAATGTGAGCTGCCTCTAAAAGGATGGCAGATTAGTCTAATATTAGGAGTAAGCATAAATTCTATTTATTGGCACCTAGGGGCAGTGTGGGAAAGCAGAGTTGGATGGACATGCTTATTCTGGTTCATTTTTGTATACAGCCTTTGCCCAACACTCATTTGTGCTGGCATGACATCAAAGCTGCTGGACCCACCAATAGTATGTCTCAGGCAGCCATACCATGTAGTATTTAAGGCTTTTAAAATGGCACAATATACACTATTTACATCATGTTATGCATCATGAAAGATGTATTTTGACTGCATTACGTATAACTGCCTATCAAGCAGATTTACATTTGGGCAATATTTTCCACATTTTGAGTAATAATGCCAGTATTACTACATTGGAAACATTTTAGAGATAACTACTGCATGATGCATGCAAGACACTAAAAATTACATTTAAATGAATGGATGTTCCACTATGAGAGCTTCGTGTAAGCTGGAAGTCATTAGCAATATCTCCTTAGAGACAAACTGACACATCAATAAGAGCAAACTGGGAAACCAAAACAACAACAACAACAGCATCGATCACTCTGCATCAGCACTGGATGGTGGAGAAAACTCACAGTAGCCATCCAGGAAATAGTATTTCAGTCTTCATTACAGTTTCTAACCAGAAAGACGCCTCATCTAAGAGCCATCAGGCTGGGAAGAAAATGGACTGAATGCAGATAAATGATGATGGAGAGGGAGAAAACCAGGGCTGAAAAACGAGGAGAAGAGGTTAGGCAAGAAGTGACCAGGGAAGAGATGATGAGGAGGATGGGAGATAAAAGAAAGGGACAAAATGAGGATGGCTCTGAGTGACGGATATAGGTCTGCTGGTTAAGCACAACATGGATCCACAGTTACAGCCTGCCTGAAAAGACACAGGAACATGGCTGTACAATGCAGAGAACACCATGTGGTCATGTGCTCTCAGTTTTACATAAAACGGACCAAGCAGCATGCCGAATGTATGTATAACTAACCTGTTACAGCGAAACAGGGAGGAGAAGTACATGAATTTATGCCTTTTTTCTCACAGCAAATCGTTCTGCCAGGTAGTGGCCAGCCACTCAGATATATACCAGGTAATGAACAAGAGTACTGAATGCATTTGGCATCCCATTATCTGGCCTTGCTGTCCCCTTCTGCCTCTAATGATTTTGAGATACAAGCGCACACATGTTGGTGTCCTCCCTGGCCCCCATTGTGGCTGCATGTTATCACTGTCTGTGATCCAAAACAGTGTGTACAAAACACGCTTATTTGTGAAGGCTCTTTGGGGTTCTATGTGTTTCTATGTGTGTGTGTGTGTGTGTGTGTGTGTGTGTGTCTGTCTCTGTGTGTGTGCCTACCTAATGCTAATGGCCACATTATGATGAATTGGCTTCATGATTTCAGTTAGGCTGAGAGGAGATTAAATCTTCATTACTGCTTCTGGTCAGTCCTGCTCTACATAGATTGCCAAGAAACTCAATTTCTCCTCATTCTGCAAAAAGTCCCTGACTGAATCAGGACAAACAGCGACAAACAAATTACAGCTAAGAGTGAAGAGCACAAATAACACTCAATCTCTCACTTCAGCCCAACAACACTCAAAGATCCAACAAGTTTCCCAGTGGAGGCCACAATCAGCTCACACAGCCTGCTTGTTATCAGAAAGACATGCACATCATGTCTCTGCCCATCACATAACCACAGATCAAACATGCAAAGTGGAGGCTCTGTGTTGTGTGTTCTGTCAAAACTAAACCTAATATACAGTCGTAGCTTGTTTGTAAGTACAGGTGCCAAGAGGTGCACTTGTTATGACCAGTCAAGATGTTTAGGTGTGATAAAAAGGAAGATTTTATCCCAAAGATCTGTTTAATTCAGGGTCTCCAGTAGAGGGCGCCTGCAAACCTGACACCTCACTGATAAATATGAAGACCTGTGACCACAGTTCTCAGGGATCAGAGTGTAGCTTATTTTATCCTACTCCTACTAGCAAATTAGATACCTCTGCTTGATGTTCCTGTAAAAAATAACATAAAATAAAAAATAGCCTGGATTCTTTGGCTATTAGGAAAGAATTTTAGTGTTGAAAAGGAAGTAGAAAAGGAATCTCTTTGGGACATTTGTTCCTATTTGGTAACAAGCTGTATGACCAGGTTGATAATGAACATGTAGGAAGACACAGATGCATGGAGGTCACCGGTCAAAACTGGAAACGACTCCCTAAGTTCAGGAGCTTTTTAGGGACGGCCTAAAAAGTAATAGAAATTTTACTTTTATTTCCCTTCTTGCACAGTCACATTGTGACAATGTCTTAGAAAAAGCTATTTTCACCAGTGCTATCACAGTACCTGCTGTTCTCTCAACACCTACAATGGATTGTATGTTACATAAGTCTTTGCAAAACGGCCAACAAAAAGCTTCAGGAATTGGCTACTGTAAAGAAGCTCTGATTGAGTTCTTTGGTGCTTCAATGCATACACCAAACTATCATTGGTAAATCTTAGAACAGAGCTAAAGTTAAAAAAAATCCTCAACTGACATATAGAAATGATTCTGTACCAACCCGTTTCACATCTTTCCCAAAGGTTTCACTGTAGCTGGTCCCAAGAATCTCAAACTGTACATGAGAATTAGAGCCTTCAGCACGGAAGTCCATCAAGCCTGTCAGGCCACTGATCCGTCCCTGTAGTGACAGTAGCAGAAGACAGTTGACAGTATGAGATGTCACAACACAGGAGAGATAAAAAATCAATAGTGTGTTTTTTTTTTTATAAAAAAAAATCATTTTACTTAACTGTGATGTTTTACAGCATGTTATTATCAATGGGAGGCTTTCAGTATTAAAATCATACTTTACAATGTATGCAAATCATCCCCTTAATTGTACACTCACAAACTTTATATGTGTGCTACTCAGCCATGCTTGTAGGAGCTTATAAAAAGGGATAATGTGAGAAAACACTGAGAAAGTGAGATATTATAAAGTATGAGGCATTGTTAAAGTATAATTAAATCAGAATATGATGACCACCACTTTTTTGTTGTTCCCTTGTGCCCCATGTGGTCATCTTATGTTACATTTAAGATTAAACCAGCATGCCACTTCCGAACAATGAAAAAAAATCCATTAACAGATTAAAATGGATAACATCAAGTCCCTTTCTGGTATATGAGGCCCTATTTCAATGGGAAACCCAAGAGGAGTACACAAGCATAAAGAGATCAAAGCCCAGAATCAGCCACAAATCCATCACAGCACCAAATGTGGATCACATTACATAATCAGCCTCTTTCAGGGCACTTCTCTTTTTGTGTGTTATGGCTGTATAGTCCATCATATTTGCTAAAAATGGTCATAAATCCATGGTTGTGCAATTTTGTATGCAGCTACTCAAAAAATGATTCCTGGTGGGAAACTGAAAATGAACAGCAATTCATAATTCCTTACAACAGCTCCTGGTCTTATATAATACTAATGTTTAATGAATGAATGTAAACCCACATGTCTCTAGATCGCCATGGAAATCCTAGAGAAAACCACGCAGGAGAACTCATACAGCTGATTACATGCTTTGAACAGAAGAGCGTATCTCCTTATGATGTCATAATCCAGACACACTTTTCATTCAGTGGAGAAACAAAGAAACAAAAGGGCCATCTTGCCTCACAATTTCTATGTCTAAAGATACACAGGGAACTCACAATTACAATAAAATAATTAGGAAGAAGTACTTTTTTTTTCATATACCTTTTGGATAGTGTCCAGCATTGACCATCCTCCATTCCATGGCTTTGTGGACTTCCTCATGCAGTTAAGACTGGCCATACTGTGCCATTTTCTGTCCTCCAGTTTCCTATAGAAAGCGTTGGCCAGCATCAAAACACTGTCATACAGGTAGAGATTGGACACCTAATGGGGAGAGAACAACAAGAAATACTGAAAAATGTATTCTTAGATATTTGACGATTTGTTCTCTGCAACACAGAGCAGCACAGAAACCCTGGAAACAACAAAGAAAACATATTAGTTTTTAATGCTCCCAGAAATATCACACAGCCCCATGGTTCCAGTCTGGCTGCAGTCTTTGGAGGTGAAAAAAAACTACAAAAAACTTTCAGTGCTGAATAAAATCCTGTCTCCTCGCTTGGGGAGAGAGTGGAAACTGGTTACAACTGGTGAGAGGGTGTTTCTTTTGCCTGACAATGTCATGGTTGCCTGGTGGTTTTGAAATGAAAACCGGGTTTCTTTCTTCATTCATGACTCTCCACAGTCATATAACTGAATTGACTGATAAATGTGTGGCCTAAGTTGTATATTTTCAACAAACTCCTGGATAGTAGCCATCACCAATGATGACTTGTGGGAGAGAATGCTGCACTTGTAGAAGAGCACTGCTCTTGTCAGCTTCCCACTCCAAATCCTTTTGACTTTCTCCTTTGGTCGTCTCAAGAGATGCATGTAGTAGGCTGCTGTAATAGTGCAACCCTTTACAGGTAGTCTCCCAGCGGTACTCTCTTTGCATGCCTCATAAGAGAGGTGCTGAATCTGTTTCTCATTGTGGATAACTGTAGGACACCCAGCTCTGTCGATGTTACAAGATATGATTGATCTTGTCAACAATCTCTTTTTGATGGTAGCGACAAAAAGCCTCCAGGATAGGGGTCATCCTCCAGGCCCTCGACAGGGAGGCAGTGGTTTACCCTTTTATTTGTAAGACCCTTTCTAGCCTTACACTCGGGCTAATTGCTTAACAATGATTGTATATGACTGCCTGCAGCTGGTGAAATGTTTTGCACTGTGGTGTGATATGAAAACAACAATCATTTCAGCTTCAGTGATCTCCTGTCTGATGAATTTCAGAACTCCCATCAGTCTGACTGTTTCCCCTTAAACTGCAGATCATCCTGTCAGGAGTCATGTCGACTGCCTCTTGTCTTTGTGAGACGGTGGATTTGACTGTCCTCTTAGACTCCACATCAACCCTTGTAATGGTAAAACATGCTTCGTAAGTCAACTTACTTAAGGTCATTGCATCCAAAGCTAACTGCAGGTCAAATGCAGCTAGGTAGCTCTGAACCTGTGATGTCACATCACAGCTAAAAGTGCAATGAGAGAGATTAGTACAGGGAAACACTGCAATCTCCTCAGTGTCTAACTATTCTGATGAATGCTTAAACTGCCATTAGCCGATATTTAACCCTCTTTCATGTGAATTATTGAGGACTGTGGGTGCACGCACCACATGGTTTTGCCATCTGCCCGGACTATGGATAAAAAGGAATGTGAACATTTCATTAGAGCTACAGGGAACGCAGCCATTGCAGTCCAGATGGATTGAGCAAAAGAACAGTCTGAGAGGTGTATGGAGGCACTCTTAATTCTATCGAATGTAATGAGTGGCAGGATGAGCAAGGTTACTATAAAGACCTAAAGAAGAGAATGACATTGTGCCAGAGGAATAATAACGCTATATGGAAAATCTTCTTTATTAATCTTTTTGTCATTTACTGAAACTTCTTTGGTTCTCTCGTTGATAACTTTTAATACAAATTGCAGGAATTTATTTTAGGGCAGAGTATAGTACTTTCCTCTGCAGAAATTTCTTTAAACTGACAAGTTTACTGATAGTTATCCTCAAATTCAGTATATTCCTAATTGCATGTTAATAAAAAACTATTTAAAAGAATAACTCACTCTGCCAATTATTTCTCTGGTGGTGATTTATATTCACGGACATTCAAGACCCTCATAATTATCTTACCTGGGACTGTAATATATACCCAGTTGCATGCATAATCATTTAATATTTGTATTCATGTAGTACTTGTACTGTTCTACACCATGACTGTACCTTATGCTGTGGCGAATGTGTGGCATTAAGCAGAGATCATGCTCACCACCCCTTACAGCATATGTGCTGTATACAGATCCTAACATGGCCACAACATGCTTGTTTCATGTGTTACTCCTGATTAAAGTGGATGGAACGTGCTAGCTGCTGCCAAAACACAAAGTCACTGTCCTATAAATACTCACAGCAAAAGGGATAAAAAAAGACAGAAGAAAGAAAAAGAAAGAAAAAACACAACCTTGCCACAAGTCAAAAACTCTACAGCCTCATCCATCATACTGCTTTATGTACTGCATTCACCATCCTCAAAACTTCTGAGTAGCTTATGTTGAGATTCTGGGGTTGTTTGGAGCACACTGCCAATTTTGAGTCTGAGACAATGGAGGTTTCAGAGGGTGGATTTTTCTGTGGCTGTTTTGTTACATTTATTTCCACCACTGGAATTCACTGTAACAGACTGAAAACATGTCTACCTTTTACGGCCACCTCTAAAACATATATTGGAAAGCCATACATAATGTATGTAGCGGGCTATGCCTGTGAAGAGTCTCAGTCATCCATGGTATCTCAGTGTTAAAACAAAGGCGACTGGTCTGGACTCCTAACGTTTACATCATTCTTAACTGACTGTTTTTATTTAAGGCCATCTGTAGGTGGTACTTGTCGAATATCCATATTACTGAAGGCTGGTTAATGATCTGAAACTGTCATGCACCAAAGTGTGAATGGTGGTGAGATGTCCTGGGGAGGGATGCTGGTAGGTGGTGCCTCAGCTCAGATTTGCTACAATATTCTCTGGCCAACTCTCGTCGTCATGTGTTTGTTAAGTGGCAGTTTTGTTCTCCAAAGGTGCAGGCCTGTGCTCTCTTTCCTGCATTGAGGTGCATGTGCTACATGGCTCTGAGAATGCCTGTATGTTTTGTCCCTAAATAGGGAATGCACACATCAGCCACTTGCAAAGCATTCCTGACATTGCTCCCCAGAACACATTCACACCTTCAGTGTTGGGAGTTGCAGGTGGGAGCTCTCCAATGACTCCAACTTCTATCGGTTTTAGCACTTTAGATATTGTTGCACTTTCCTATAATATTCAGTTCTGATGGGTTTTTCTGGTGAACCATGGCAGGCCAATACAATGGGAGTGACACAATTTCAGCAGACTCAACAGTACCTCCAGGGACTGCAGATAGCCTTCCTGTGGGTCACAGAGCAGGGAGGAGATGCGATGATTGTTCCTCATGCATCGGACGTTAGTGTCCCTCCACAGCGGGAAGGTCTGTCGAATGATGGTCATCCGCCCCAGAGAGCTGTGAACCAGCTCCATGATGTCGGCATCACTCACCTCCTGAAGAAGAAGATAACAGAAGAGAGGTTTATTTGGCACATTTTATTTGGAGAGTTGCCAGGCCTGCTTCCTGAGAAATTAAAATATCAGATGGCATACTGGAAAGGGGGGAAACAATTAAAGAAAGGATGGTTTAAACAAGTTAATGCGACTCAAGCTATGTGCTCAACTATATTTTGAGGACAAAATATGAACCACTTCTCTTCCAGCATTCATTTAATTCAATGTTATTTGTATGGTGTCTTTTATAAAAACAAAATGTCTCTAAGGACTTTACAGAGCCTCTGTCAGTGTTTAGAGACAAAAATCCCTTACACCGCAATCCTTATTTTTATCATAACCTAGCTTACTCTTACTTTTGTTTTTGACATTAGATTGACAAATCAATAATAATTGATTATCCATCACAATAGTAAAGCAGGTGACCTCTGTTCTGTTGGGGGTGATTGTGTGAAGAAACAGATCAATATTCTTAAGACTCTACGCTGACTGCTAGTCTACATAGCAGGACAATGGTCAATGCTGTAGCAGACAGTGAGTCTCCTGGGAAACGCTGAGTTCATGTACTATCTGACAAAATAAAAGCTGTGAGGTCAAAACTCAAGCAGTTCTATGCTGATATGATCGCTCACCACATATCCTGAATAACATGCTCTTCATCTGTTTTCCTAATCAGACATTTTGAGATATCTTTCCTTCTATCCGCTTCTATCTCTGTACACTTACCGCTCATTTCTCCTGCTGTCTCTCATTGTTTGGTGCCCTTTGCTTTAATTCCAACGTGGGTTTCAATGTTATTGAATGTTATCTCTCTATCACTTTTAATCTTTGTATGTTTTCCTAACTTGATTTTATGTTCAGTCTTCCTTTTGTGTGTTTCTCCCTTTTACCTCCATCTCAATTTTTCATGTCATAAAAAGCCACAGTATAGTGTTTTTAGTACTTGTTCCCCAGGTCTTTTATGTGTATATACTGTGAGCAAAATACTCCTCAGGTGATTCTAGCTCATTTATTTTTTCCTTTCTCTCACTCTTCGCAGTCATTCAGGTGGAAAGCCTGAATATTCATGAGTTGCTGTGACACATTAATCAGACAAATTATGTTGTATGGTTCACAGAGCTGAACCCTCACGTCCAAGTTAATAACTTCTAGTGCCACGCGGTCCAAGTATTCTGTCACCATCACAGGTGACATTTATGTCATAATCTGACCCGGGTGTGACACTGACCAATGGGACACCGCTCACAAAATATCTGCCTCCAACCCAGGTTTTAGTTGGAGGAAAATACAGACCATTAAGTCACCACTATTTTAACACTTAAAAATATATCAAAAGAATATTAATGACACTCATATTAGGCAAATTAACTACATTTCTTTAAGCACCATAAGGTTTATTAATCTGCAGATGCCTGTTTCTGGCACAGACAGATAACATGCTTTAAAATCTGAAAGTATCACACTGTTACTCCAGTTTCTGAGCTCCTTGGTGGTCAGAAAAAAACGATTACAGCGCGGCCATGTTTCAATGACAGCTGACGACCAAAATACATTAATCAAATCAAATCCAGCTGACAGATAGGCTAAATTATCCTCTTTGTGCTGCTTATTATTCTGTGTGTGTAATCTTTCACTAGAAATAAATAAAAATCTTACCAGTAATAACAGTGACAGTCATTTAATTAGAAGTTAAGGTGCTTTGAAGCTGCAGACAGCTAATGAGAGTCAGGAATGAAGAACAAAGCTCTGTGGATATGACACTTATTTGAGTTGTTCTTGCCTACAAAAAAGTGCTTAGTTGAAAGGTAGAACAGAAAATCATCTAGTGACAAATATTGTCTTAATGTGCTTTAACATTCAGTCATCAATGTCTTGTGAGCCAATTACGGTATCAACACTCCAAAGCTTTCTACTTCCACGTTAAACAACACAGATGGTAGCTGTCCGTGAATCATGCAATACTGCATGATTTCACAATTAAAGTCCTTCTCCTCCTACATGCAACAAAGGCACAGAAATGATATATAATATTAGTGCTTGTTTGTTACAGTGAGGACAAATATAATAGATCCATGTGGCAGACCATCTCCTACACTACGAGACTTAACTTTCACTGTTTCACATATGCACAAGGCCTGGTAACATTGACTGTACCAAGTTTAATAGTGTTTAGTCAGATTCCAGCACATTGCATGCTTACATACCAGAGGAAGGATTACTGTATCTCAATATATAGATACGAGGAGGACCTAATATTATTATTATTAATAATAATATTTGGATCAACTGGTAATTAGCTGGACTCAGGCGCTGCCAAGATGGTGACAGCACAAGCTCCTCTTTTCTGCAGGTTACTGTGCTGTCACACAGACTTGCCTTAGCAGGAGCTCCAGTTACTTTCTAATGATCAGTTAATCCTCAAATTGGTAAATTAAGCTAAGGGTTTTATTGGCCTTTATTAATGATGCTCTCAAGCACTGCCAGTAAAAAAAAAAAGATTAGTAAACCACATTAGCTAAATTTTGGCTCTACAGTATGTCACTTCCCCAAGCATAATAATTTTATTTGAATGCACCTTTCTCAACACTCAATAATGCCACACAATAAATTACAAACAAAAATACAATACAAGATAAAATAAACATCAAGAGATTAAAACATCAAAATAAAAAAGTAAGAAAAAAGTTAAGTGGGATAAACACTGTAAAGAGGTCAGTCTTGAGGGAGAGAATCAATATTTCTGATGTGGGGAGGTTACTGTAGTTAAAATATCCTGTGTTGGGTGCATCATTTCCAGCTTTGGCACATCATAAATCTGTGGCTTGTGCATTAAATCAATAGTGCATACACAAATGGCTAAAACTAGGTAATTCTGGAGGGTGTGGAAGAACAGGAGTTGTTTAGGCTTGAACATATTTTAATCAGTCAGAGATCAACATCCAGTTTTAAAAATGCTGTAAGGAAAGGCATATTACAGGTTGTAGTTTATGATTGTCTGAAAGTGCAAAACTGAAATAAAGACTAAACAACATATGGTCTGAGCAGGCAGAAACGGTAACATAGTCCCACATATTATTTGCTTTCCATCACCTCAGTGCTAGCCTGTCTGAAGATTAAATTCACAAAGAACAGATATTATGCTTGAGTTAGCACTTAAGATTATCACAAATGTAATAAGCAGACTGAAAACAATCATAGTAATTAGTCCACATGTTATTAGTTTGTTTTAAAACTATTTGCATGACACAGTTCATTGTACATTAGAGCAGTAGGATCAGCCAACTGTACGCACAGTGCAAACCTACACTATCCTGAGAGTTTCATCACTTAAATTTCATCCTGCTGTGGGTCTGTGAGTATAATTTGAATTGCCCACTTATTAACCCCAATGACATGAAGTGACTGTGACTGTAACTGCTGTAACATTTAGATAACGTGGTTCATGAAAGGAATACCTTGTCAGGGGTCTCTTTAGATTTATGACTATGAACGCTAGATGATTCCCATGGTCATTACTTCTGGCTGAATACATAATTTTTTGACATCAGACTTAAGTTTCTGCATGGATGCTCATCGTGGATAATGATATAAATCACCTTAACAGAAAATCCAGCATTTTGATAATTGTACAGTCCTATTGAATAAGCATCAAGACAATTGGAAATAATATATATATATATATATATTGGGTCTTTTTAAGTGACTTTCTGCAGAAATCCCCCTTAAAATCCCACTATGTGGTGTGGCAGAGATTGCATCAGTAGAAAAGGGTTTCCATCTCAGTTGCTTGATGGGCAGTTACCCAGGACATCAGTCATATCACGACTGTCCTCCTCGACTCTGTCTGTCACAGCAGGCACAACCACCTAATCCATCAAACATTCTCAAGTGTCACCGTCCTGCCTTTGAAGGGGGAGGAAAAAAAACAACAAATCCTCCCTGGATGTGCAATCCATCTGAGTCGCCCAGACAGTGTCAGAGGCAGACAGCCTTCTGTGTGCTAGCAGCTGGAGTGCCCCGGTTTAGTGGGTGGTTTAGCGAGACACACGCCTGCCTATCATCCCTTTGCCCTTCTGCGCACTTTAAGTCCCACTGCACTTGTTACACAGATTTCAAAGCTTGTCTCCCTTTTCCTAACAATTATGTTGGTCATTTGTGACCAACATAATTGGTTTCACACCCCGAGGGCTGATGAACTGTGTGCCACTCAAACCCACTCCTTTGGTTTTAAAGTACATTAGTGTCTTAAAACTAAAATGTTTACAACTGAGGGAATATTAGCTGAGAGAAAAACTCAAATAATTGAGAGAATTAAATTTACATACCAGACTTTTAGGTGCGACTTATGGTCGGTACATCGGTACCAATACGGTACACTGTTGTTTGTTTGTAGTTATTTTACTGCATGACTGTTTTAGAATTTACTCCTGTCATTTTATGATCAGTTGTTTTGTTTCTGTTCTACATTCACATATCACTCGAAAATGTAGGATTTATACTTTTTTCTTTGTCATAGATGATAAACTGAATGTCTGGTTTTATTGATCATACAAAACAAGGCGAATGAAAATGTCACTTTGAGCTTTTGGAAATTATAATTTTTAGAGAGAGACAAATGAATCAATAATGAAATAATTGTAAACTGCGGCCTTGATAATGTCTTCTGCGTCTCTGGAGAAAAGCCTTGCTGACATTGTGACAGGTGACATTACTTTGCTTGGGTTAAAATTCATAACAGAAGCCCAACAAGTGGTGCAAAGTGAAGAAACCAAAACAATCTGAGCAGGAACAGGCTAAATCTCTGAATACTGTATATTGGTCTTAAGCAATAACACATTAATTTATGCAATGAATATTTAATATATTACAATATTTTGCAGCTGTTTGTTACACCCTGTAGAGGCTGACCAATGACTTGAGATGCCAAACCAGAACCCTTCTGTCTAATTTGACAAAGGTAGACTGTGGTAGTGTAAATACAGAATTACTAATAATAATAATAATAGCTAGTTTTATTTAAAATAGTTCTTTCCACCTACACTGGTATATTTTGTGTGTGTAAGTGTGTGTGTGTATACTCATCAAATAAATTCAAATAAAGCACATAAAATCCTCAGAATTTGTTCCAGTGTTAAGTAGTGTTAATAGTGTTTTTGTTTCTGTAATTTTCTCATCATCACGTTCCTTCATTCTTATCACATTTCTATCCTGAGTCAGGCTAGAAATGTGATAAGGCTGCCTGAAATCTATATTTGTTGTTGCCACACATTGATGGCATGTTAGCATAAGTGTAATGTAAGACATTGCTTTAAATGTGTGAGGTCTAATGGCTGGTGCAGGACTGCGAGGAGAAGATGGAGGTGGGCATGTCACAGTGGGCCTTCACGATCACCTGGTTAAAATGTATGTCACAACTCTGTCTTGACCAGCTGAACAGCAGCAACTGTCCACAGGGACTGATGATGCATTCAGGGGAAAGCGGTCGCAGGGAGCTGTTATTTCCCTGCAGGATTTCGTGATACAGTTGGACTGCATCTGGTTGGGCTAACAGGATTTTCAGATTTTGAGTGCAGGAAACTGTATCCAGGTATATTATAGGCATGTAGCATGGTGGGATTACAGCATGCACCAGCAGCTGCTATGAAAAGAGAGAGTGATACAGTCTGTGGAATAACTTTGGCTCTCCTCTGGTGTTTAAATAAAATGTGATTAAAAAAGAAAACAACAAAATACAAAAAAAAAAAACGTGTATATGCAGTTTGCCATAAGCCACATTAGGAGCGGCTAAGGAATCTAATCACAAGCTAATTGAAACAAATTAGCTTTGCACCTTCCTTTAAATCTCCTTCCTCTTTAATGATAAGCAGATAAATTATTCACAGTTATACACATACATGGATTCCATTAACAAGGTAATTACTGTTGCTTGTATGAGAAACATAGGACAGAAAAAAATGGACCTGTTAGCAACTTTAAGTGTTTTCATGTTATTTTTTCTTTGTATGAGACAAGCTCTGGAGGCCACATCGGTTAGAAAAATAGGTCGACATGAGTAGTAATTAAATTTTCTTTTTAGTCTTCTCAACATGTCTGTGTTATTCTCATTTCAAGGTGATTTTCAGCTTTATGGACGGTTTATTTAAGGTGATGAAATGAAAGGCAGCGAAAGAGACAGACAGAAGAGCAAAGGGTGAGGATAAAGAGGGGGGAACAAAGTTCTGTTTGCTGTCCTGGAAAAGACCATGAGGAGCAGAGAGGGCACAGAAATGAAAATTATGGGGATACATTTTAAACTTAATAGATACAAACGGGCATATTATGCTCCTTTAAATGTATATCAGGGAGAGATAACTCTCCAGTAAGCCACATCACATCAACCATTAAGCGAGCGCCACAGAAATTAACATGCCATTAGTTCATACTTTGCCAGAGTCTGATGCAATTAAAGCTAATGTCTTTGTGGAGGTCTGTAGTAATTGACTCAGAAGCATGCACGAGTTTGTAAATGTGAATACTGTTTCAAATTTCATCTCAGATCACAGCCTATCAACAAAATACAATTTATGCTGATAGAGAAAAGGTTCCAAGGAACTAAGGTCTCATTAGCTATAATATGTCAATACTTCAGTTATGCTGAAATGAATACTGGAAATTTGACAAGGCCATTATTTTATAAAAGCTCATTATAGCCTAAAATTAGGTAATTTCAGTTGGCACATAGCAGAAGGTTTTCAACACGCTGAGCCTCATTAACTTTTGTAAATCAATATATATAAGCTCCTGAAACATACAGTAATCCTCCACTCTGAATTTTTAAATACAATAGGTTACAACAATTTGAATACAGATGGTTTTTTTAATAGTCATTTTCTTTTCTACCAATACGTTATTGTTTACACAACGCTGCCTAAATACTGATGTTGTTAGGGGACACATTCATCACCCTCTATGGATCCTAAATCAATATGTGTCATGTTTAGGGTTGTAATGACATGTCCGTACGTGTGAGGAGGGGATGTTTCTTCTTCAATAATGAGATGATATGTCACATTATGTGGGGTTTAACCTGATATAATAAAAAACATGAACAAACAGGTGAATACTGATGTGTGATGGCTATAGAGAGAGCTCCCATTAAGCAGAGGCATTAAAAAAATATTCCTGGTCGTCATCTGGGAGCAACCCTTTAATCTAACGTCTTTTCTTTTGGTATAGGGCCAATCCTGTGCCCCACCCTCTCATCTCCAATTCACTTTGAATAAATGGAAGTGCAGAGCTAAAGCACTAAAGCTAAAGATCCAAGAGAGGCTACTATTTTGTATTCACAAAGTGTGCCTGAATTTTGTGCTGCTACAGCCACTTTAGTAGACCATTAGGTCAATGTCAGACACACAGCGCTCTGATACAGAGGAGGGATACACTAACATAAACAATTAAAGGGGCAGCAATTTTACAATATCAAATAAAGGCCTAAACAAGATAAAATAAAAAAAACACTGAATTATCACTGAATGTGAATGTGCAGTAAGTGACACCCTGATATTTGTGGGTGCCTTGGCAACATGTAGGACTGTAGCTTGCTGACACTAACGTCTATATTCACTTAGGGGTGTGTGTGTGTGTGTGTGTGTGTGTGTGTGTGTGTGTGTGTGTATGCAGTCTCACCTCATTGGCATAGACCCAGTGACTATCCTTGGATGCCAGGTTGGTTTCCACAGCCTGCAGCAGTAAATGAAATGACAAAAAAAGAGAGAGAGAGAGAAGGACAATTTCAGTGTGCAAATTCATTGAGTTTTAAGATAATCAATGCCAGGGCTCCTAGGCCTTTTTTTCTTTTTTAAATTTTTTTGCAATTTGGTCTTCCGTCAAAGCTACATAACAGCACAACATCAAACGTGAGCTGGCAGAATCATTTCAGGCTTCTCTTTGCCTAACATGGCGCTAGGGTTAAGGTTAGGCATGAAAAACACAACAAAAAGCAAAAAGATTGTATGGACAAGGCCATAGACATGTCAGCACAATGATTATGCTGGCTTAATGTGTCAGAACAAATTCGGAAAAAAAACAAAAAAAAACTAAGAAAAACATAATGAAAATCACACAGTCTGCAGCACAAACCAGCCATTATAACTAATGCTATGATGAGCACACCTGGATGGAAAGCTAGATGCATATAATAGGTCCACACCACTGTCATAGTAATTTTACCTTATAAAATACATTTTGATAATGACACAGAAATTATGGAGCCAACAGAAGAAGGCAGCACTGCTGGATAGATATGATCTAAACCTGTGACCTATGATTCTGCGAAACTGAAGGCTCAGCTATATAGATAAACATGACTAATGTGTTGTAAATTGTCAGCAACATGTGCAGTGTGAAAGTATGCAGCACAAATGTCAATGCCAAAACCTATTTAGACATATATAGGCGGCTTTGTCAGTATTTCAGATTTATTCACTCATTGAATGGAATAATACAAGGATACATGTTTTAATCTTCTCTTTCATCCTGCTGCTTTCATAGCAATATGTTCGAAACTCTGTTACACACACAGCCAATAACTCTAGCTGGGAAAATCTGATCTCTCTAATCCTCTACCTTACCCCTCCATAAGGTAGATACAGCAGAAACGGAGTGTAATCTGGTTAGTGAATTGTATGTGAGCACAGTGAATGACCTAACAATCTCTCTTTACATATGCAGAGAACCTCTGGGAATTAACAAAACTGTCAATGTCATTATGGAGTTTCTCAACCACAGTCACAAGACTGTACCTGCTTGACATCTGTCATGCTTAACGTCTCAATGCATGCCGTATTCTGCAAATTGCTATCATTAGCATCTAAATGAATCCTTCTCACACCCAGCAATGAAGACTGATGCCTGAACATATAACTAAAACAACCCTGCCGCAGTTTCACTCAACAACATGCGTGCGCATCAATAATGGCCAGAGCAGAGTACATCACCAAAAAGCTGCCAATCGATCTCATAACCTTGGAAGAGTCGTGATTTTATTTTAATGCTCCTCCAACTGGCAGATTGATCTCATCAAACTGCAAGAGGACCATAACAATGTAGGAGAAATATTTACCTCCATGGTCAGAATATGATGGCCTGTGCTTACAATTACAGAGTATAGGGCCATGGGCCTTCAAAGATAACCTTGAACGTCAAATCTTGATATCAATGAATGCTGTGAAGTGCCTGATAGATGCTGGATGTACTAATCTGCTAAATGTCTATGGTGATAGCATAATATAAGTCATAGGAAGATGGACAGACCTGAAAAGCTGTCTAATTGGGCCTTAACAAAAGACCTTGGTGTACTTGCATCAAAGATCAGGACACATTCCCACTGTTATTTATGTAACATTGGGTTTAGCACACTGCAAGTGACAATTGATGGTGAAATGCAGGGACAATTCATACAAGGGTGTGTGTGTTTGTGTGTGTGTGTAGATGTGGAACAGAGCAAGATTTGGAGATGGGAAGGGAAGGTTAGAAATGTTCAAGGTTGAGCCGTAGGGACTAAACTTGTGCACAAAAAGAAAAAGAAAAAGACTGCTTCCTCAGTGTGGGTGTGTGTGGGTGGATGTATGTGAGGAGCTGTGTGGAACTACACTTTGAAGAGTTTCAAAAATGGACATTGTGGTAATGAATATACAGGATACTGGATCTTTGAATCAGACTGTTTCAGCTGTAGCTCTTCTTCTCTTAACAGCTGTTACAGGTTAATTTTCACACATGGGTGATTACATTAGCACTCAATCTATCCATGAACAACACACGAGGATAGCTTTAATCAAGCAACGTAAATAAACAAACTCTTTCCTCAGTGAAACCATGAGTTGTGACTCAAGCACACAGCACACAATTCACAGTAAATGTATATGTTAAATACAAAATGTGTATGATGGGAAATTGGGCAAGCTCCATTCATGTGTGAGTAATCCATTAATTTATATTATGATATAAATAAAATCTGACAGTGATAACTATTGTCTGCCTTGAAGAATAACCTTGACATTCAAGAGAAACGACAGCTCCTTGAACTGCATTCATTGTTCCAGACAAAATCTGTCAGATGCCATAATGGTAAAAAACAAAGTCAAGTGCTCTAGTGTGGGTTAGTTAATGGGTACCAGCTGGGATGCAGTGTTTTGTTGAAGCCGTGGGCACAACAGAACCCAAGACTTGAGAGGTTCAGCATCAGTTCACAGCAAAAGAAAACACTGTAGACACTTCAGAAATAAAACCTTGTTCAACTGATGTCTGCAAGTTAATGCTTAACCTCACTTCAGCGAGACACAGGGAGCTACTGTGGACACTGTCTAAGAAAGCAAAATGTGGCTGTTGTTGATAAATTCAAATGAATACATTATGTGACTGAATGCTTAATTAAGACTTAACATTCATTGCTTGTTTTGATTCACCTTCATTTCCCCCATAGGCTGCTCTTCAATTCTAAAATGAGAAATAAGATTTTAATTGACAAAAACCTGGATGCAGCAGCTTCTGAAAGGATTCAAAACTAGTGGCTCCTAAATATAAAAGGCACCTTGTGTCTAAGCACAAATCTTACATTATTTTGCTTAATCAGCCTCTTTCTAATAGCACATAGTGTTATTTCAGTTGAACTAACTAAGGGGTTTCTTTGCGTAAAATTTATCACACCAAAGCCTAAAATTCCATTTGAGACCTTAAATGCTATCGACAACCAGCCAGAGTAATTTCAGCTTTGTGTGTTTTCTTTCATTCTGTTCAGCTGAGGAGATGATGTAACATTGAAACTATACAGAGCAATGTGGTGTTGGAGAAGGAGGCGCAGACGAGATTTTGGAGTGACATCTGAGGAATATTCTATACTGTTGATACAACCAAAGCCTGGCGACAGTAAGATCTCTAATCAGAGAGGCAAAGCACCCCCGGCATGTTCTTATACAGTAGAACTGCCACAAAGGAAGCCAGAGAATGCCAACTCCAATTTAAAGCTGTGACAGCTGAAAAGGGATTGAGAGGAATTGTGGTTAGGAGGATGAGAAAATAGGTAGGTGGGGGGGGGGTTGGGGAGGTGTGGGCACAGCTCAGACGGCTGGATGAATCTCCTGAAAGTGAAAAGATGTGCTCAGTGTAAATACACTCAGTTATTTGTTTACAACAAAATATTGTTTAAATGTTTGACAGCAAAGCCTATTTTCATTGTCCATTTAGCTTCAGTGTTATTGTAAAAACTTGCAATATAGCAGGCGGTCATATATTCAGATTTTGTTTAGGTGTCTGGTTTGTGAAGGTGAATATATGTGTATGAATGTATGAAGCTGCAGTTTGTTGTATTGTAAAATGAACATTTTTGCTATTTCAACTTCTTCTCAATGGTAGAACTGTAAAAGGTTGTGGCTTTAGACTAGGCACCAACCTCTTGAGCTAAGAAATGAAGCCCCGTGCATAATTGTCAAAAACGAATGCCCCCCCTGCAGCATGTGGGGGCTGGTGCTAAAAGAGACAGAATCCCCATAAACTCTTGTGTTAAAATGGCCAGCAGAAATAAACATGTTTACAGTCCAGTGCTGAAAAAGCACTTTTTTGTTTACTGATTTACTCCAGCTTATATAATGGTAAAACTGGTCATGTTGTGGTTTTTCAAAGCATCATGTTGATGAAGATTCTCAGTCATCCAGGTCATCATACGTAGAGAAGAAAACAATAGCACTAAATGTTTCCATACTTACCTGTGAGGTAAGTATGGAAACATTTAGTGCTATTGTTTTCAAGTTTTTTAAGTTTTACCCAGACCCACCCACACAGGTCTGTAACCACATATAAACCATGTTTCCCCACCAAACAGTTAGAACTGATGAAGCTGCTTGGATGAGCAGCGAAACGTCTTCTAGAAAACTCTACAAGTCCAGACGCCTTGCTTCAATCTTCTCTACGTTTTTCAAAGCATCTTCACTTTAGTTTCTGAAGCTCCTATGCAAGTAGTGACAACACGTTGATAACAAGTTAAACACAAATATAGCTATTTGAGCATCTTTTAGTCACTGTATCGCATAGTATATACATTCTACAGAGCATGTTTGGTTGCTGCGCATCCTATTTAAGGTAAAGCAAAGGTGTGAATTAAGCTATATTGTAATTATTGTAATTATATATCTGTTACAACCTGTGGCTCTTACTTGATGAATCAATACATAAATAAGTGTGCAGGAAGTAAAGCCATTTGTATTTATAGTGTAATTTATAGTGTTGCTCCAGCAACTTTGCATCACAACTAACGATCACAGCTTTTTTTTTTTTCATTCCAGTCTATAGAACTGACAAGTGAAACAAATTCCCGCCATGCATCTTACACTTTGGATAATGATCTAAATTTAATTTTCTGAAAACAAGTGGAAATAATAAGCAGATCTCTTTGAAGCTGGGGGAAAATAAACCCATCTATTTGTTCACCCAGTATGTTTTCTGTTCACTGAATTATACCAGTAAGTGAGTTGGTGACACAAGTCAACACATCAGATGTTTACACAGTCTGATTGCCTTTCAAATAGCAACAGTCAAGGTTTACTCGTTTAAAAATGGATCATTGGTTTCACAGATCTATATTAATCATGCAGCAATTCTATCTGAATGTAACGATCCTGTACGGATCAAGTAATCTGTCTGGTCACACACCAACAATTACACTTCATTCAAAATCCATGTCATAAAATAGGCCAAAGGCATAATTTACTTTGTTACCGAGTGGTTATAAGGAGCAACACTATAAAGTCAAGTGAATTCTAACTGGCCCCCATGTCCTCTTATGCAATCTACTGTTTTATTTTTAAAGAATAAGCCAAAACACTACTGTAGAAATATTGAAAATATTGAATGGCACATTGATCCAGATGCTGAGGTAAACAATGCTCAGTCTGCAGAATCTGAGAGCTGAAACTGAGCTGGCTAATTGGCAACACATTGTTTGTGGTTGCTGTTGTCTGCATGGCAGAAAGCCTCAATTTCCTTTCTAATTCAGCATAACAATAGTACAAAATATCAATTTAGTCACACATTGATTATTAAAAACAGCTTTGAAAAATGTAACCTCTGCATCTGAATCAAATCAGTTGTACTGCTTTAGAGTGGGAGGTTATGTTGACCTGGAAAAATGCTCACTGCTAACATCTCCATCCATCTGGCATACCTCATTTACGCCTGTTATTAACATGCTATCTGTGTTTGAGCAATGACATCCAATCTGCAGGTCTTTCACACTTTCACCTCATAATGCAATGCCTCTTATCTCGACTATGCCCACAATTTGATCACAGCGTGAGTCTAAACCTCTATAAACGTGGTCTGGCTGATCTGATTGCATTCAATACGTTCTGCTTGCATTAACACGTGTTCTCACTTATCCTGATATGTTATCTGAATACAGTCATGCATGGATTGTTACATTTTTCCTATCTGTGAAAAGCTCTCAGAATGTCCTGTTTACCTCGTTTCTCTCACACCATCTGCTCTTTCTTTTTTCTCTTGTTAAAGTAAGGCTTCAATGACAACAGATTTGTTCCTGTTCAAGGCAATGCACCACAGTCCTCAGGCTGGGTTAGGTGCACAGCAACCAAAGACTTCTCTTGATTTTAGGTGGGAGCCTTTTCACCATGTCTTTGTATTTGGCTATAATTTGAAGAGCGTGGACAATGAAAAGGATTTGGTAGGTGTCACACGTTCCCTGTTCTTTCTGTGTTAGGATCTCACAAAGAAGCCAGAAAGGAGTAATGAGGTCTGTCATAAAAGATTCACAATGGTCCCTTTGAACCCAGCCTTGCCACTGTTGCTGTAGAAACGCACCTTTAGACCACTTAATGTGCTCCAGCGACACAGCACTGAACAAAAACAGGGGCCAGCTGCCCTTAGTATACAGGTACAAACCCATTTAAACCATGCTGGTATACATACATGACCTTATCACTTTCAGCTAATTCTTGTAAGATAGAGGGAAAGTCAAGAGGAAAGCCCATCGGGCTGCTGATGTGCAAGCCTTGGTGGTAATACAACACCTGAACAAATCTCTTCTGACCTTACACTGTCAGTATTAAAGACCAGGTGAGCCTCCAAAGAAGATGGCGCACGTGTGTCACATTAAAAACAAATCATGACTCCCATCTGCCATGGCACTAAAGCTGCTAGCTTCTCTCTGCATGTAGGTAGCTACCCACAGCCTTATGCTATAGACATGAGTGGAATAGATAATGTCCCCACTAGGAGACTCACCAGTTGGCACATTAGCCTTGTTACATAAACTAAAATTAGAAGAACCTTAATACTGCACCTTTGGCTGCAGTACAGTGTTTTTTAATGTGGGGTAACCAAGCTGCATGTCAACAACCATGTTTCATGCATGCAATGTTGTACAAACACAGACCACAATAAAGTTGTAGTAATTTCTGTCATGTTGAATTCAAACTAAACGGTGACTTCCACGGTGACATAGTCCTTATTAGTCACTTATTGTGAGCTGTAATGTTCTGACACCCACATTTAGAATTAAAAGTGTGACATTTTGTGAATACTGCAGCAGGTTTGCAACATTTTATTAGTCTGATTGCTATTATTGTTGTTTGCATAATGCCACCAACATAATTTCCCCCATTTGAAAATCACTAACAAAACAGAAGGTTGCTAACACTAGATAAAAATTACATCTTGTTGCAGAAATGACCAAATTACACTGCATGCTTTAAGGGGAAAGACTATGATTAGGGTCACAAAACCTATATAGCAGTTTGATTGATTAATTAGAGTGTAGCGTATAATTAAATGCTTAATCGTTAGTTGACAAATGCACTTCCAAAACATCCAATTTACTCTATACTCAATTTGCCATTTACATAGTTGTGACACAACAGACATTATGCACAAAATAAAGTGTTTCAATAAGTGAGAGAGCTTTGTGAGCGGTAAAAATCCAGACTTTGCATTTTAACAAGACACCTAGGAACACCTTGTGAACAATATGTCTTAGCAGAGGATGAATTACTTTGCATCTCTGCAGGGTGCCCTTGGGGGAAGCACTGAACATAAACTAAATCCATGCACTTGGGGGAAATTTATGTTGTGGATCTTTGATGATATTTTCAATTGATTTTTTATTGCACGGCTGATGAATGTAATATCCAAGGATAATTAACAGAGAGGAAACTGATTACCTCACCAAAAGATATTTTGTTCGTCTGTGACTACAGTTACAACACAAGGGCGAGCAGATATAGGGTCAATGCACTATAAAAAGCACATACACACACACATACACACATATTACTCACAAACTCAAATGTAACATTAAGCAGCATATTAAGAAGGCTGTGTTCACACTGTAAAACCAGTAGAGAATATTACACAGAATATTGGAAAACAAACACAGTAAGTGTATGGACACTGCCCACGCCGGAAGGTAAAATAATTCATCACTCTCCATTGACTTTGTATTGCATGAAGGTGCCTGCTTGTCATTACTGCTATACTGTGGAATGCTTTATCAACAAAGTAAAGTTTTTATTAGCTGCTGTAGCAAAAATGGAGCCTTAAAAAAAATAAAGGAGGATAAAGGCACCTTTCTGATGACATGAAACAGAAAGCCTAGACAAGACCTGGAAGTTGCAACACTCGGACTGAAGTTGATAAGTCACATAATATAAAAATATGAATCCACAATTGCCAGGACAGGAATAGAAAGCTATTTAAATGCACCTAAATAATGCAAGTCACCATTAACATTTGTTGAGTGATTTGAGTTGAAGGAAATACAAAAAAAAAAAGTTTTCCATAAAAGCACTTCGCACCCTTCCAGGACGTTAGCTGTGAACAGTGAATCATACAACTTTTCTTTCACACTAAACTATACACCTGAAAAAACACATCTTAAAGGAGGGGTGAGCTATTTTTTCATTTGGAAACGTATAAATATTTTAGCTCTCATTTTAGTCAGAGTTGTATTCAAGTAGGTAGCGCCCTACAAAAGTGGCACAAAAATACCTCTCAGCTTTTTTTGCTCAAACTTCTTGAAATGATGTATAGAGGGTTAAACAAGTGACACTTTCATCTGTTCTGTACAACATTAAGGCCGATTTAGTGGGAAGCTGGGACCCAAATGTTCCCTTTGTTTAGGCAGTAATAACCTCTGTTACATGCTAAGAACCCCTGTAAAGCATTAATCTCACTACAGACCTAATCTCTACAAAGCAGCATCCTCACTTGACACCCATGTTAGTGATCTTACATGATACCCAATGTCTCTTTGAGCCTCTCAGTTCCTCCATGTACTGTGGACTTGTTTCTCACATTGCCTCTAAGAAAGCCTTGCCCCATGGGTAAGGACATCCATACACAGTGAGAGGACTCCAGACACACAGGCTTCTGTAGTATAAAAAAAAACAAAAAACAATAATAAAGATGCTACAGAGTACCACTGTGGTTACAATGGATGCATCATATTACTACACTTCTGTTGCTTAAAATTTGGCTGACTTGTGGCTGACTTTACATGACCCATTGCTGCAAGGCTGTTATTTACTTAACGTTGTTACAAGGTATAGTGCAAGGGGAGGGCAAAAGAAAGGGGTTAAAAAGAAGGAAAGAAAATCACTGACCAGCTGTCAGTTTTGTTGCTTTCACCTATATTTTCCCCCAACAATAAGATCTTCCACATCCTCTGTGACAGAGAATAATCAGACGACAGAAAAGTGTGTTTTCTGGATCGTGGATATTTATAACTTGTAAATGGACAGATGGCATCCATTTGTGTCAGGTATGCATTTGACTGCCCCTGGTGTGTGGAAAATAACAGGTGTGGGCACCATGAAAGTGTCAGTGTGCTTTGCTGTTTCAATACCCATTCTTAGGCAACAATTAGGCTCACTATAGAGCTCAGTGTCTGATGGTGAGAGACTCCACAGGTGTGCTAGGAGTTTCTCTGTTCTCTTAGGCTGATGTTCGCCTAAAAGGACCATTAACATACATAAACAAACATTAAAAAGAACAAGTTGGACTACAGCAGTATTTCTTCCAATGTAAAAAATATGAGCTTCTATTGCCTCTAATCTTCAGGACAATAAAACACATCCTAAGATGAAGAAACAATAACATAACAGGCCCATTATGTATGTGGTATTAATGCTTTTCTTTCTCCTTCAAAACAACAGTAAATAGAGCTCCTTTATAAATTTCTGCAGCATGCTGTTTCCCTCCTCTGCTGAGAAACCAAGGACTGTTCCATGCTGGTAAATATTAGAGGTCAAAGTAAGTAGTCTGCTTCTATGCACCGAACTCTGTCTGATTAAGCACAAGTAAGCAAGATAAGTGGGCACACAAATAGGAAAGAAATAAGGAAAGGGGGGTGGAAATGGTAACTGTGGGAGGTTGGCTGACCAAAGATGAACATGAACTTCGTCCTAATTATTGCACAGCAGAGTAAAGCATGCCTTCTCAAAACACCATGGAGAAGATGAGGTTTGTGGAGTGGGAGTTCAAAAGTTTTGACATAATGCTAATTCGAACGAGAAGAGACACTGCAGAGAAACAAAAAGGAGGAGGTGGGAAAGATGGCACTTCCTTAATTACATGCTGGATGTTGTGAAGAGACATGTTTGTTTGATCAATTGTTTTGGACCTGTTTGTCTTTCTGTGCACAACAATGAGCTTGACTGACAGCTTCTTTATATAAATATTCTAGTATTACATTAAAGACACAAAAGACCAAACCAACTTTCTGACCTCCTGTCCCTTTACCAGCAAATCAGCTTCCACAAATATTGTCATGTCATGTCAACATACACAATATGAGGAAGATGCGTGTTGAGGGTCATGGTGTACACTGATGTTTTACAGACATTAATCCCCAATAACAAGCATTCTGAAGCAATTACAGCAAAGTCTGAATAGACGGCAATTGTCACTGTAAACAATGGCTGTAAAGCATGTGTGGATGCATGTAATCCCCCATGACCATAGTGATTGCATCAAAGACACAAAGAGTGTTTTTTTCTCTTTGCTAGAGGGGAATCTAATTTGCCCGTGTGCACTGAAATAATGGTTCTGCTGCTTTATAGTTGGCACAAGCTTTCCAATACACCTGAGGAGCACTTTAATTTAATCTGTCTCATCAAGATCAATAAATGTGTCTGAACTGTGACTCTTTGGGACATACTGCCTGTTAATAGGCCACAATGATTTTAGAGTGACCATTTTCTACCACCTCATATACGCAGTGTGGTGCTCTTCTATACTGGAAATTGAACCTAATCAGTCGCAGAGCCACAGCGCTGCTTGAATGTCAAAAGCAAAGCTTTTACATACATTCACAGAAGCTTCACAGGGAATATGAAAAGTCATTTTTCAGTCAGGCCTTTTTATACAGTATGTAGTGAAGTGCACATGGAGGGCTCTGAGAATAGACAGATATGGGAGAGTGGGAGGAGAGGGGTTCCCAAAGCTGAGGAGAAGGCGGAGTTGTGGGAGAGGATAGGGGGTGCATGATCAAAGCCTATATTTTGAAATCACTTACTTCTCCATTAGTTTGATTAATGGGGCCAGTTTCACAGTCAGACAGAGGCAAGGGGCTTGAAAAATGATGCAATTACTGCTTTTTGAATAGAGGGCTGAAAAGGCCTGTTTGAAAGAAGGATCTGAAGGAGATTCTACAGGGCATCCTGGACAGTAGACTTTCTCCTCTTCATCCATCTACCCCCGCCTGCCACACACCCTGAAGCCTCACAGCACTACTATAACCCCATCCAAAGCATCTCTCATCAGGCTTAGTCTCATGCTTCATTGGCTTCTCTCTAAGTTGGGGGAGCATATTACAATTTAAATTGTGATTAATATGCATCCGCAGCATCTTTCTGTGTTTGCGTCACATTCCGTTTAACACTCAGTTGATGCTCAAATCCAGTCCCTCAAGGCCTCCTTAATTGACTCCATTTTTTGACACTCTTTGAACAGTTTGAGGAAAATATTATGCAAACCTCTTTAGTGATCAACAATAACAGAAATGTCGCAGGTGCCACTTGAGACGTTTTATTGAAATGTTTTAATGAGACATTATAACAGACATCTCCAGAGGCTTTGAAATGTCCACCTTAATTGGATGGAAATAATTACACATGGAACAATACAACAAAGGACGCTGCTATATCCTCTTCAAACCTTATCTTTAATTATCTGGCTCTGCTTTGTATATGAACAGAGCACATCTACAGTATAAAGGTGGTCATTTGAGACACTGTAAAAATTATGTGAAGAAGACTTTAGGGCGGATAATTAAAATGAATTAATTAGATTCTTTAAAACCACACTGTGAACTGTGTTTCTCACCTTTATTTTAAAGTGAAAATAATTACAGAAGCATTATGGACACATGCATATAAGGGGCAGGTGAATTTGCCTCTGATGCCTTGCAAAATAAGGCTCAGAAGTCAGGAATGCTAACTTAATATGGACCAAGGGGACTGCCAGGTAGAAACATGTTCAGATAATGCTCCAGCCCACATCCCTGTAGGTGTATTTGCATAATCTGAGAGACAAAAAGTACCTGTTTTTCAAACTGATGAATGATGCTAACTCACTAACATGAATTACCACAGTTTGTCCCCCATCCTGCTCCCGTCATTGCAGGTTAACCCCTACAACAATGTTGTAACACTGCTAAATACATAGATTTACCTGATATTTTGTTTTGTTTTTACAGACACACATCTGCCTGTTCTTGCTATTGGGGCCACTTGGAACCATTAATCAGTCTTAATGAGCACCACTACTTGCAACTGACATTCATTTTAATATAAAAGATATCTACTCTCGACTTTTCTGAGAATATTCCTCAAAGAACTTCACAATAGTTAAACCCTTATTGTCTGATGCTAGCTGCCACAGTGTGTGTGGGATGCAGTCTCTAAGAAACAACGCAACAAATAGGTTTCATAGTTCAGCTACACTAATGAGCTCAAATCAGCTCACCACCAAGAGAATAGGCATAAGAAGAAAAAATTAAATGAAAAGAAACACACAAGGAATTCATTAATTTGTCAAAATCAATCTTCATAATCGCCGCACTTGAGCAGGTATGAGGAAGCTCATCTGGAAATTATAAAGTGCAGAAAATGACTACTTTTCTGTCACATCTGAGAGATCTCTGAACTTTCATCATCTGCTGAGGGTAAAATCACAGCCACAGTAAAACAGCCCTTAGTAGAATATAGCACAGAGACCTGCTAGTGTGTGTGCCTGTTGGCTTCCTCAAGGTGGATTATATTACAAAAAAAATCTTCATCATGATTTGTGAGATAGAAATAGAAAAAGAAAAGAAGCAAAAGTGCTTAAGGAAACACTGCAGGGATTACCGATGGGAGGAAAGTGAACCAGAGTTTAGAAGGACAATGGTCCAAATGTAAGTCTGATAGAGGACTCACTGGTGTGATAGCGGGCTAAATATTTCATCTGATCTAAATTAAATATGAGATAACAGGTTAGTGTTGGCACAATAAATCAAGCAACATTCTTGGCAGTGTGTGAACTCGGGGTTCAAATCGTGTCCCTCTGCTCATTTACACATTAACTTTTACAAAGATTTTCTCTGGAGTGCTTTTTGGGTTTTTAACACACAAAGACACACAGACACACACAAAAAAAAAATCAGTTAAGGATTTCACACAAAGCTCCCTCTGCAAAGTAAATCCGCTAATGCAATTGCAGAAGCACTCGCAGCCCCAATGAAACTCCCACTGGCTTGTGGGAAATGGTCTTCTCAGAACAGCAGGTTTGTGCAGCGAGGTGCTGATGACCTGTTGCAGAAATAATGGCTTCATTGAATGATCGGGACACCATCCATAATCCCAGTCATTACGGATATGTGCTCCTTTGTGAGATGTTTGATTTTGTCAATTCAATGAATTTGTGACATTTGCTCAAAAAGCAAAGAGGACAAGACAAATTGGAAACTGCTGCTAGTTGAGATTCTAATATTGAAAGTACATACAATTATTCATGGTACTAATATATACCTCAGAAAATATTAATATTCATCAAAAACTGGTTTAGAATGAGCAGATCATGGTGAATAAAGCCACTTGCATAGTTTCGCATACAGTCCATATGCATAAATGTGAGCCACAGTATGTGGCTGTATCTTTCAAAATGTGGGTGTTAACACAGAGCTGCAAAGGCGACATCAAAGGAATATATGAATATGCATGTGCACATGTTGGACACTGACTCATCGGTATTTGTGTAAAGGCTAAATAGGACGAAAGGAAAAGTAAGAAAGGAAAACAGGTGAAAGTGGGAGTGAAAGGACACCTGAACCAGCATTTGTATTTATATTCTTTTCACTGGGGCTGTACTTTAATTGAACATTTTCTCCAGAGCTTTCGGACTGTGATAGGCTGTGAGTTGGATACCAATACAGTACTTGTTTTCCAAGCGGTTGGCTTTGCAATTACCCTGCTAACTCCTACTGTATTTTGAGTCTGCCACTTGGGAGTTGGGCAATGATCCAGAGCCCACAGCAACAATTTCACAGAGACAGAACTTTCCGACAATATAGTGAGGTTTTGTTATAATTGCATCTCGTACTGTATTATGCTGCAGGGAGACAAACATACACGGTGATAAAGTTATTAACGTATACAGACAAAGTAACTGTGCTTGACTCTTCCAATTTAACTACAAAATGAGTTACACAAAAGATTTAGCAAACATCTCTGAATGGATTTCCAACTATAAAATCTGCAGACAAATAGGGGCGCTCTGGAAAGGGAACTTAGTCGACTTTGAACATGCTTCGAAGGAATACAATATGGATGTGTAAATGAATAAATGAATTAATGTCTCGACTCTCTCCATGCAGCCTGCCACCATGTCATTATCAGCAGAAGTCATTTACGTACAAGTGTGTCATCTGATGTATTTTAGCAGAGCTGTAGTTAAATTAGAAGACAGTGCAGAGAAGTAAGGCATAGTAAGCTAGACAAAATGGTCACAGCTGCCATGAGAGCTCATGCTCATGAAAGGAGCTTTGCACAACTGGTGTAGTTGCTGCAATGGTCACTTTCTATTATATCAAGTTTCACAGTTCTCCGTGTGTGGGCCAAAGGTACACATAAGGGGACTGCTTGAAACAAACTTCTTGACCCTGAACAGAAAAAAAAAAAAAAAACGACCAAAGCCAGAGAGGTGAAATGGATGTGGCATGAAAGCAACAGTGACAGCACAGCATGCTGCACATTGTCCTGCATGTTATGTCTGTTCACACGTTAAAGCTTAGCTTTTCTTTTTCATCTCCAATTGACTAACTGTAAGGACCATGGTGTTCCATGTATGGATTTTTTTTAAAAAAGTTTTGGTATAAATAAACATTGTAGTCTTTCCTCGTGTCCTTTTTTGATGCTTCTTTGCACCCATGTCACCGCCCTTAAGACATGAAGCCGCCCATTTTTTCAAACATTACTTTAAACAATCTAACTTGCACCATGTGGACCTGCTCCTGACTGACTGAAGCCAATACAGTAAAAAGGGAAAACCTGGTTAAGCATCTCTGCTATTTGAAGTTTTGACACTTATGTGACACTCTGGAGGTCACCAGACAAATGAGATCATCTTCACTAGGTGCCTTTTATAACATTAACTCTTCTTTTATGTGAAGAAATAAAAAAAATGCCCAAGAGAGTTTACTGTTTCAATAATGCAATGCATAACTCATAATCACAAACATGAATCAAACTTTTATCACCCTCTGTCAGGAGAAGAATGTGTTTTGGATGCTGCCACTGAAATACACTTCTACCAACATGTGACTGTGTTCTTACAAGGCAAAAGGACAAGAAAGGTGCGCTCACTGAGCAGGAAGCTATGAATTGCCGGGGTGGTATTGTTGTTTTCATCACTTTCCTTATTATTATCATCATGATATTTACCTCTGCCAGTAGCACAATGCTCAAGTTATTTACCCTCTAAAAGCCCTTTTCCCACATTTAAAAAAAAAATCCCCTGACATTTATTAATGTGAAGGAATAAGCCATCATCTCGAATACACCCCAGTTTTAATTCTCCAGCATTACTTATGAAAAGGCAAATTATTTATGAAAAGCTCTTTAACTTCAGCAGATGATTCATACTTGTGCAAGTAATAACAATCCATCAAGTTAAGGGCTTGCCAACTGCCCTGGTTTCAATTTTAATACCAGACTTTGGATATACAACCATTTCTCTTGATTGTTCCGCTCTCCCATGAAATATGCACATGAAGAGTTGTTTTTTTGTTTGAGTAAACTACTTTGTTACAGAGTGGTGCAGTGTTGAAGGTAGCCCAGTGTTAGCACAGGCCAACTCATCCTGAATATTTCACATTGTGCTCACGGTTACTGCAAAGTTTCACACAAGCTCCCGAGAGGTTCCGTTAATTGATCACAGACAGAAGAGAGCCATCTATTATTTACCTGTCAAATTGTAGCGTTTATTCATTACAGAAAGCAATTAACGGGTTCTCTCTCCACAGTTTTTCTGTGCTCTATGATAATAACATTTGACTTTATAAAGAAATATCACATAGAGTTACCAAATTTAGTCAAAGCTAACTTAACTGTTCAGAAATTCTTAACTGGGGTAGACAACGGCTATCAAACCTTACACTAAAACACAGCTTTTGGATAATATTTTCATGCAGCACAGCTAAAAAGTGTATAAATCAAGACAATAATGTACTTGTCTGTAAAGGTAACAGAAAGATGACACAACAAATAGAAAGAATATTACAGGCCAAAACAAGTTTGCAGAGAGGCAGAGAAGAAATGAGCAGAGAAAGAGAAATGGAGACACAGATAAAAGTATACAGTGCAATAAGAGAGCAGACCAAAGGAGATAAGGTTATGGGCAAAAAAAAGCAAGGGCAGAAAGATGAAGTGCCTGTGTAGGGAGAAATGTCAAACCATTAAGATGGGAAAAATACAAAAAGGAAGAGAGGGAATGTCCTGTAACAGGGACAGAATGGGAAACAGAGACAAAGAGAGGGGGAAGAGGAAGGAACAGAGGGCAGCAGAGGATGAGATGTAGGACAATGATAGATCGTTTTCTGGCAGGCTCAATTTGTCATGCTGTTATTGGGAGGAAAATGGAATAGAAGAGCGGCAGGGAGGGTCAGAGGGAGAGGACAGGGGTCCAGAGGTGGGAGCGTTAAGCCGGGGGGGAGCACCAGTAGTAGATGGTAAGCGAGATAAACTCGGCACACCTATTCACCTCCGGCCTCCAGCAGAGGATGACAGAGGTTACAGAGCTATGATCACTCCAACCCAGTAACCACTGTCCCACACCGGCCATCTATCTGATGTCTCAACATGATTTTAACATGCGCATATGGCATGATGCAGATTAATGTACTTCAGTGGGTGTGGGAACATTTTTAAGATCATTAGGCACACTGCTGGTTTGCTCGATGCTCTTATTTGGTTTATTGAAAGATGCACCTAATTTATCACACCATTAATACTACCAACAGTAACAAAGAGCACTGCTTAGTTTATAAAATGGCATCTGCGGCTCTGGGGGGAGTTAAGCCTAGCCTGAGTGAGGAAATGGTGATGTAACCAAGGTTGTGTTACGAACAGGGCATGTGGAGTTTCACAGGCTCTGTGAACTTGCATTAATAGAGTCCTGCTTTTAAAAAGTTCAATTTGGCATCAAATGGCCCCATCATAATTAGAAACTCACCATGTTTATTTCAATATAAAAAAGACACTTTTGCACTACATTTTCCAAGTTTAAATCATTCACAAGAAAATCTGGTAATTTAAAACAGAGTTTGGAGTTTCTTGAATCTAGATATTGGCAGTTAGATCAAATTTGATACACTCCCCCTGTAGTTGTGTGAATGTTTACATTGTAGATTGAATTTAAGTTTATTTGGCAACTGCTTTTTTTAATGTCAATAAGTCAAAGTCACAAAAAGTGACTTTATCATGCTTGACTTATACAACATACACAATGATATTATTTATCAGCTACAATAAATGTTTAGTATAAAGACTTATAATCAGCCATGATTGAATTTTCAGGCTGTAGGCTGCATTGTCTGTTTACATAGATGAGATAATTTTAATACTGAATAAGCACTCATCGCATGTCCTCTGTAACTTGCACTTCCCCTGCTAAGTACAAACCATCCCTAATGTGTTGCTTGCTTTGTCACATTCATAGTCTCCTGTTCCAAATGATGTTGCTCAACCAGCGGCCTTCATTTGCATTATGAGCCAGTTTATTTCAATCTTCTGGTTGGCTGCAAGTGTGTTTTTCTCCCATGCATAGAAAAAAAAAAAAAACAAAAACAGCCTGAGCACTACTTTTGAAGCCATTTAATTATACCTGGCCTCACTCATTAGCACTAAAGGAGGGGGTGTAGACAGAACTGGCAGTGATAGATCAGGGGACAGAATGAGGGGTGACGCAGTGAAGGTGTGTTTAAGTATCGTTCTGAGTCTCCACACAAATGCAAAAAAGATGTTTGTGCCAACACTACGCTTCCCTGCACCAACACTGTGCTCTCTATGTCAGGTTAATGAGTCATGCTGAGATAAACACTTCCAGGTCAGGGCCATCTGAGGGGAAGTCCAGGTGCCAAGACGCAACTGTGCTGCATGCTGGAAGATTTTGTCATTAATGAGAAAAAACGAAAAGCTTCTCACTGAGAATATTTTTGATATTAAATCTTAACATGTGAGAACTTTAGTACGCCTGCAGTCTATCATTGGAAATTTGTAAAAGAAAAATAGCTTGGTTGAATTAGTGTGTCAATGACTTTGCTGTTAAAACGCTGTGTGTGTGTCTAAGACTTTCATGTATTTATATATCTGTGTTGCACCCCATTAGCAGTCATGTAAAGAGCATCGAATTCCTCAAGCAAGAATAGCCAGCATGGCCATCTTTTTCCAAAGCACCCCAATAATAGCATGTCAGCTAGAGTGGCTTTCAAATCACCGTCCACAAGCGTCCGTGACAATGAGACACACGAGTCCTTGGCATCAAAACACAATTTACAGCAAGGGCAAACATGTTTATTGGACCTCAAATTCAGGTGTCACAGAGTTCCAGTTTAATTCGGCAATTCAGGGTCTCAAATTTTGACAAGTGAATCTGTTTTTGACACCGCAACCTCATGTGCTATGACATTCATCCAAAGCACAAGTGTTTCAAAAGCCCTCTTGTGCTCCGGCTGTCAATCAGATAATATAAAGGAGTCACTTTTTCACTGAGGTCATGATTTTGTCAGAGATGACCAAACAAGAAAAGGTGCCAAATAAATCATTTTAACTCTCAAGCCGGATTTGTTGAACTCAAGTGCGCAAGTTATTCTGGGACAGGGCGACACAATAAAAAGTAGGTTTTATGACACAGTGCTGCTCAAAAGCAGAGACCTTGAAAGAGTACACAAACGGCTACCTGTATATTTGCTCGGCGATGGCATTTATACTGCCTCATAGCTTTTGAAATAAATATTTTGATGTTGAACAAGATGTTTTCATTTTGGCAGAGGTGCTCCATAAAGTGGAAGATTGAGGAAAAAAAAAACTGGAGAGTACCAGTTGCAGCTTAAATGGAGGAGCGAGAGAAGTGCAGCACAACCACTAGTCGTGCAGGTGAAGGTCCCTGTATGTCCTGAATTCTGGAGCCCTGCTGACAGTAAAGGGCATGTTTGCTTTAAAAGCTGCTTTTATTTAAGGGGGAAAACACACAGAAAAACTGTGACAGATTGCTTTTTCAACCTGCTTTTCAATCTGGATTCAGTGACAACCCTGAAAAATGATCATATTTATTTGCAAAGACAGGTAGTCTATAGTACAGTATCCTATATGCACCACAGTTAAGTCACGTCTTTGTGACTTAACACCCTTCTTTTTTTGCTGCATTCTGCACCATGAAGGGCTGGTGCATTATTAAGTGGAGCTGTAGAAAACCAAAGCTTATATACTAATATTTTCTGTGCAATGTGTCAGCGTAATCACATGATCATCAGAGTGCTGGGAGCAAATTTCCTTTCACGTTTTTAGGGAACAACGGTAACAAGGTACAACATATTTTTTGCTGACTTCCTTCTAGCTGAATTCATTTCAGCTGTCATGGCAGCAGATTTGTGTAATTAACAAGTTTTCCTCTCTTCCATGTTAGATGTTGGACGCGTTAGTATCCACATTTTCATGGTCTAAAGACTAGATTACTTTACTTATCTCTCTTTTACAGTTTCTTACATATGCCTATAATAACACGGCTAAGCCTGTGTATGTGTGAATGAATGCCTTTAACTTTACGTCATGAAAATGTCAATCATTCCTTGTACTTTTTGTTTGGATGCATGACTTTTTAGCACTCATCTCTTATGTCTTTTTACACTGCCATCTCTTCCATTAGATTTCACCCATTACTGACAGACAGACAGAGGTGCCTTAGTATGTTGGATGTGCCACCTTTAGCCCTCCTTATCTTTCTCATTGTTGACCTTTCCTTTCTACATCCATCTCTACATCTCTTTTATTTTTCCCTATTTGGACCTACCTTGACTTTTCACTCCCACTCGCTCTCACTCTCTCAGCTCCTGTCTTCCCCTTCTACCCCTCCTGCTTTCCTGCTCAGCATCTCTTACTTCCTCTCACGGTACCTGGCATGAGACAGCAGTGCTTGTCACTCTTGTATCTTGGTGTAGGTGCTGCACAGAAGGCAGACCTCTCCCGGACACAACACTCCATCCATCAGCTGCCCTGCGGAGCAGACATGCCAACTGACACCACCCATTCTGTTTCCCCTCACATCAACACCTTTAGGAGACTACCGAGTGAGTGAAAAAAAAGAAAAGACTGAAGGAATATTTCACTCGTGTTACATCACAAAGGCTGATGCAGACTAAAATACTCCCAGGCCTACCCAAAACTGTTACTTGGAAAAGCCTGCCTGCTTGCTGTCTTTCTAATGATAATTTAAATCCATCAATCCATCCTCTCAACTCACAAACTTTATACTGTACAGGGTTGTAGGCGGGGGTGGAGCCTATATCTTAGCAGTCAATGTGGAGAAGCAGGGTAAACCCTGGACAGGCTGCTGTTAATCCATCATACAGCCATAATTTAAATATTAATGCATATTAGTCTACTATTAAGGTCTATTATTCTTTTTCAGAATTCACATTCAGTACAGGTAATCAGGTTGCTTAAAGCATTTTAATCAGTGTTGGTAAAATGAATGATTATCTCCCAAAGCCAGAGACAAGAGAGCCAAAAATCTAATTTGAGTGTCTTAGAGATATATAGCTTGGAGCTGCTTCATTGACATTTAATTGGTGAGTGACTTTGGTAACTCATAAAACATGTCCAGATTTTGTACCTAAATGTGCATCATTTAAAGTAAGTGATTTAGCAAATATTCACTAATACAACTCAAGGACGTAGAAATAGGACAGTTGAAAGCTTAAAATTTCAGTTTATGGCTCCCTGAAAGGCTCGCGTGACTCAACTGAAATTCCCTCATCATGAAGGGAATGGAATGTCGCAGGGTGTCACGAACAAGGCGGCACTGAAGCTGACAGAAGGCACTGCATCCTCTCATGGCTGAAGTGAACAAGAGACGAGATGGCAACTGTCTAGCTGAGAGAAAACATAAAAGTACAGACACTGTCAATGACATATGCAGCTTGTTCAAAGTATGAGGAATGACTGTGGCCTGAGAGCAGACAGGACAAGTGACAACTGACTTGTGATGGAATATGTTACTCAGGGAAATAGAGCATCATCAGGAAGGAACAGATCAGAATAAAATATGTGACTTTGAATGACTTTTGCAGACGCAGTTTGTGCTGGATTAAGAACCTGAAATGAAGGTTATGAATATGAAGGCCTGGACATAGTACTCCTTTAAAAAGCTTGATGAAAATGCCCAAAGTGTACCGAGACATTTCTGCTTCCTTCATCTAGCTTTGTGGAAACAAGTATTAAAGACAAGAAGATGGGTTAACAAAAGACCCTACACACAAATAGATGCTGCAATTTTCAGAAACCAGGAATCCAGCAGCTGAAACATTAGTCCAACATACCCAACACAAATGTGGGTAAAGGGTTTGTTAAATGCTACATCAACAACTCGTCCATTAAATGATTCATATTTTTTTTTCTTTAGTACTTTTTCTGTATAAAAATGCCATGATAATGAGCATTTTTCCGTTAAAACAAAGGGAGGAATGATCGGCACCACAAAGACAATTAATACATTTAAATCATGTCTATTATATTTATATAGGCACTAATAATACACCAGACATTTGTTCTAAGTAACAATAAAACATGTACAAAGATGGAAAAAAATGAATATTCATTACTACTGTAGTAACATTGTGTTTGTTTAGGGAAATCCTTTGCACTCCAACTATATGCCATGTTTATTTAATTTTAGGCTCCCATTTGCCTTCAGGCTTTACTTTGTGTATTTTCCCAGCATTGAAAGCAGGTAAACCTGCTACTAGCCACACGTGTCCATGGACCACTGCTTCTTTAGTAGGTTTGGAGGATCACTTTTGGGTCCCAGAGTCTTTTTCACTTCGGTAACAGATTCCAGTTACTAAAGGCAGCAATGTTGCTGGTTGCTTTGCCACTCCAATCCAAGCAAGGCAGGTCATACTCTCAGGTTACCCTCTATTTAAAAAAAAATAGTCAGATCACACAACTAAAGCATATCCAGAACGACTCTTGGAATCTGAAAGGACAGACTGTTGTGATGTTGTGTCCTTATAATGGAAATAATTTGTAGTCCTATTGCGTCTCTCTGTAGTTTCTCTGTGATCCTGTCTCTTTGTACACGTAAGCCTCTGGAGTCCTTCTAATTCTGTATTGTTCTATTGAGTCTTTATTTCTTTGTGGCTGTCCTTATCTCGGATCTTTTTGTGGTTGTGTTTGTACTTGCCCTGAGTAACACCGGGGCCCTTTCACACCACTGTATTCATTGTAGGTCTTTTTGTTGTTGTTGTTTTGCTTCTTTTTGTGTCCCTCCAGGTCTGTTCAATAATCCATCCATGTATGTAGGCATAGAAAATGAATAACAATGGAGCTGAGCAGAGAAAGAAAAATATAATGGAGCTCAAGGAAACACAGAGATGACAAATTCAGAAAGCAGCATGAAACAGAACAGGTCTCTGAGGTAAAGTGCACGGTGCTACAACTGATCAGCTCCAGATAGTTTCACCTACAATACCATAACTTATTGTGTCACGCCTTGAACAAATTGTGGATAAAGCAATGCTGAACTAATCGTGGTAGTTATTAACCCAAACAAATCCTGAGATTTACATGATGTTGTGTGTTTGATGGTGTACTTGTCTAATTCTCCAAACAATTCTCATCATCACACAGATATTAGCGTACTTACTTCTTCTTCTTCAGTATCTCTAGTAAGGGTGTGTGCACTCTGTGACAACATTACCAAGGTATTAATGAAGCCTTTGATGAATTTACAAACCTCCACCACTTCTAATATATTAACATATTCACAAGAGCTTTTCAGGGCTGTGCTGAGTGCGACGCCGCGCTTATTTCTTAGTCCCCAACACGCCTCATGTTAATTGTATAAGGGATGATAAGGAAATATAATTGTCTAGATTAAATGCAATCTTACGTGCAGTAGACTTAGTGTTTGTGTGTGCTAAGACAGAATTCATTGGTGCACAGGAAAAGATCAAAGCAGTGTATCATTAATGAAACTTGAAAGCACTGGTGTATCCACAACCTGTGCACTGATTTATTTGTCTGTGAGTGCTTTACTTTTAGATTAATAGTGCAACATGATCAAAAAGCTAATCAGAATGCAAGTAAGGTTTTGGACTCACTTTCAGTTTAGGCTTTTTTTTTTGCTGTGTTTGTTCATAATAGATAGAAAGATTAGATGAGTCAGCAAGGACGGCTGGGGATAAGTGGAGATAAACGGAATTCTACTGAGAGTAAAAGCCTGTTGAGATCCATAAACATTGGTACACCAAATAAGCAGCAGATTTATTTTTTAAGGCTTCAAGATAGGGGCAGGATTGCTGTAAAATAGCACCACACGTGTTAGAAGAATCCACTCATATCCCCCAGTGATTTAAATGCAGCCGAGCTATGAATGCAATAAAAAGACCGAAAATGGACATTTACTTTAGATTTTGCTATTGTGAGGCAATTTAAAGCACCATGACCTATTGTAGTACATCAAGCCCATATCTAAGCACTAACTTATCTTTAGATGGATAAATATACTTATCATGGCCTGCAGAAATGTCTTCCCGCAGCACTTATCATAGACTTTCAAGGCAAACGATATTCAAGAAAATACAAAAGGGTTTTCTACAAAGTGGACACGCATGCTCTCAGTGAGGTAAAAAGAAGTGAAATACAACAAAAAACAAAATAAAGCAAAATAGAGAAATTAGCTACTTATTTATTATTTGTTCAGATTCCCAGACACACAAGTTTAAAATCTCTGCATTGCCAGTAGAGATGTTTTTGTTAAATAATTACAATTAATACATTTTTGGCCAAAGGAAATGAGTTATGAGTTTCAACTTTTTTTGCAGCACATGTAACATTAAAAGGGAATGGGAGAGAGGGTTCCAATCTTTAAAGTTGTGATTTACAAGCAAGAGCTTTACAAAATATCAGTTGAACAAGAAAAATCTGAGACATCTGACTAAACGTTTAAGGTAATCTATAAACTGGACCTGTGAGGAATTTATGAAATGTCTTTGAAATCTCATGTGGTGGTGATAGGGCTAATTAAGTCAAAGACCTTAGGTCAGTCTTTGCGAAGGAGTTTCTTGAAAATATGAAATAGCGTGACTTTTGTCCAATTACTGCTGAACTGCTATATTGTAGAGTATGGATTGAAAGACATATTTTCACTTCTCATGTTTAAGCACAAAGTCTAAGGAGACCAAAATCAGAACTGGAAACTGGAGTGAATCCGTTTGCAACAACTGTCAACACTATTAGTTGGCTAAGATACATATATAAAATGGAAAAGCTAAGGATCAATAATAGGATAGCTGGCACATTTTACCAAGGCGTTGTCATCCTATGCGAGGTCTGAATTTTTCATTTGAGTTGGAACATCTCCAGTGTTTTACCATTGTTTCACTGTCCTTGCCGGATGAACAGAAGATTAAGTGTCATACCATGATGTGTTTGCTGGGCAGAACAAGCTACTCAGCTCCCTTTTATGTTGCCATATTTTTCACTGTCTCCAACAGTGCCAGAGCCACGCAAGCCTATTCTTCAATCATGCCAAAGTACTACAGCATGCAATTATTCAACATGATATGACCAAGTGGTTATCATGAGGAAAAACCTCTGCAAATGATTAAAGGAAACCTTCTGGCAGCTCTGAGTGAGGAGACCACAGAGAAACCTGTTTGGTCTTTTAATGCAGCAATTCATCTTATCGAAACTGTTTTAAGGAAGAAAAAAATAAGCTAATTAATGATAACCCTTGAACTCAGCAAGGTGAGATGAAAGCAGAAAATGTTTACTTGAGTGGAGAAGTGGATACATTAACTATACATCCTCCTTGATTCTAACGCTATAATGAAAAAACATGATGTGGAAGGAGCAAATAGAGCAGAGGTTAGCAACAGCTTCCAAGTTGCTAGTATAAGCCAAGAAAGATACAAATCCTCTGTGGCTGCACTGTTTGAATTATGTTTGTATGTGTAACTATGTTTGAACTTTGCCTGAGGTCAGGAGCAGTGCTGTTGCTCCATGCAGTAAACAAAACCCTCACCAGCAACGCATTCTGAAATGAATGAGGAAATGAAGTTTTATTGTAGAAATTTAGTTTCAGCTGTCCAAAGATGTACTTGTAACTTTTTTTTTAATGCAGAATACTGTTTCTTTTCTGGCCAGCTCGGCATCAAAGGTGAAACACACCTGATCTGTGCCATCTGCTTTGGGATTTGTCAGAACTCAAAGCAGGTGCAGACGGGCCAATGGGTCTTTTTTTCATCAGTTTTAGAGGGAGCGGTTACAAGTGTGGCTCTAGTGCCAAATACTCCGTGAAAAGGAAAATATTTTATCTCTGTTGCTACATCTGACATACTGTAATGTCAGATTAGGGGTGCCAGGAAAGTGCCACAGAAATAAAGCCTACCTGGTGGATGAACACCTGTGCACCTCGAGGACTCATGAGCAACACGGCCCTCCGTAAAGTGTCCCGGTACCGGTTGAGCTCCTCTGTGCGCATTGTGTTGAAGAGGTCAGTAAATACTCTGCTGACATTGCGGTCCACCCTCTGCAAGGAAACATCCAGACCCAGCCGAGATGCCTGGTCCATAAAGGATTGCAAACCTCGGATATCTGATGGAAAAGGCAAAATATGGGGTGAGAATGTGACACAAGCAAAGAGAGGCAGAGAAAGAAGAACACTTAATGCAGGTGCTCAGTGCTTACTTTCTGGAGCATGTAATCAGATTTTCGGGTAAACAACCTGTATTTTCAACACCTGCACGTGCACTCTACATGTTTAGGCTCGGTTCCAAGGGCATCAAGGCAGGTTGTGTTCTTTGCTCCTTAACTAAAGCATGACAAAACACAACAAGCACTCCAGTCTTTTGGTTTCCTGGGCTTTACAGGATATGAAACTGCAGGCAGGTGTTGTCCCCAGAGATGTGCGTACACTCAGGAAAAAAAACCTGCAGTGCACGCACAAATCAAAGTTGATGTGGCTCACAATGAGCACACCGATCCCAGGAGTCACACCGGGGAGCAGGCGCCTAGCATGTGCCAAGTCATGCTGCTTTGTCAAAAACAGTTTAGGCAAAATCGCTGGAGCTAGACCACTTTCTGTATCCACAATAGAGGTGTGTGTGTGGTGTGCAAGGATAGGTTTTCCCTTCTGAATCACTGGGTCACAGAGTGTTCTGGGGCTGGAAATAGACCATATACAGCTGCACATATTCACCAGTACCAAGCACACACACAGAATTATACACTGTAGAGATATAGCTGCAACTTGAGGGGATATGGTTAAAGAAACTGCACATACTGCTCAGGGCCAAAACAGGAAATTAGGCCAATGAGAAATCCCCTGACCTGGTCTGAGCAGAGATGCAACACATTGGTCTAGCTTCCTCATTTTTCCATCACTACCTTGGGGCAAACTGAAGTAACAATATGATCACGTGGAGCAAATTATAGGAATTAGAGGCAATGTTTGATTTTCTTCTCTGCAATTTTCTAATTTAGTTTTTTGGATAACATAAATACATTATTGCTGGATTCCCTTCAGAATAAAACTGTTCAAAGGGCAGAACAAAACATGAAATTAAATCATTCATCATTCTGAAGCTCCGCCAAACTCTTACCGCACCATTTTTGAGAACTCTTTCACTTGCAAACATGTGCACATTCACACACACACACAAGTGCAATGCTTTCTTCTGTCTCCAAATTGAAATGGTTACCCTGGGTGTACTTGGAATTCAATGGGCAGGAGCACAACCTCTGAGAAATAACCCCTTTTGTTATAGCACAAACACAATTTGCCTGCAAGCTTTTTTCTGTCTTTTCCCAGAACGGGACAATTAATTATGGGTACAACATTTTTTATATGCAATACATATGGCGATACTGACCTTGGACTAAAAAATTAATATTTATCTCGCCATTATTAAAACAAACTCTGACATAACAGTACAGTGATGATCCCTCACATAATAAATCTTACTGCACCATATCATAAAAGTCTAGATTCTCATATGACCTTTATGATAAAGCAACTTGTTAAGTGTACTTGTTAGTGCTTTAATTATGCTCTTCATTTTATACTAACCTTGTTTTAACAGTATGCAGTAAAACCAATTTCTGTATTCATAATGGATAATTACATACTATTTCAGTGCAGATAAAAACACTGTTGCTAAATGGCTGAAGACAGTGTTTTGTGCTGGCACTGCATATTTCTTTTTCTAGACTGCCACAAGGTGGACTTGCATTGTCTACAAGTAGCAACCTCTAACCTACGAAGCAATACTAAGTGGATTCTTGAATGACCACTTGAGGATCCAAAAGCAAGGTGGCAATGACCTGTAGCACTACAACTTCACTCTTCAAAAGACTTAAATAACACCAAAGGTTTGTCCATCTTTATGTTCTGTCATCATTGCATTGTTTTTCAACATGAAACCAAGAGGATAGAAATGTGTAAAGATATGATTTATTTTCATTTAAACTGTATATCTACAAGTAATTCAATGCAGTTCAGACTGGATCCAAATAACAAAAGATTTGAAGAACTGATCATCAGCTGCAGATGCAGTTTGGTGAAAAACTTGTTTCAAATGAAACGTACTGTAACAAACAAACAAGGGTTTTTAATCCCATGAAAAGCCAAGGGAAAGCTACCATGCGATAACTTCTCTAGGACCCTGATGGAAACGTCAGACTTCAAAGTCAGCCTTGCAGACCCATAGCAGGCTTTTCCACGGGGCGACTGTGTCAGCCACGGACAGGGCTGCAGAAAAGAGGATTAACGTGGAATTAAAGGTCTGATTTCTGGACATGTTTACCCAAGCGTCATTTCTGAACACAAATGCTGCTTCTGAAAGTTTTAGATATTAAAACTTTGACATTCTCTGGGCCTCATGTATCCACTTCTCACTTTTCCTGATGGATTGCAGGTTGTCTCTCTGTGTCTGTCTCTCTCTTAACTTTCTTTTGCTTAACAGCATGTATATGTATATAAGTACTGCAGAAGAAAGGAAATATGGATTGAGAGAGACTGAGAAACACTCCATAAAGATGCTCTAACATCCTGTTCAGCTGTATCATAGTCGTGTTGAAACTGAAACAGGGCTCCCTCTTGGATTGGAGCAATGCAGAAATGAGCATATCATGATCAAAAGGCTCAGAGGTTTTTACTGAGCTGTCAAGCTGTGTTGCAATCCAAGCGGAAAAGCCAGAGAAATGGCTATGCTAGCAGCCAGTGTTTACTCAAAAAGTGATACGAGCCTGTTAAAGTAATCACTGTTAGTCTTGCAACAATAACATCAGTTAATTATATGCTATATAGATTTTTTTGCAGATCTGAAATGCATCAGAGTTTGTTGGGCACAGCCACAAAAGCAATTACAGCAACAGAAAAAGAAAAAATACTGCTTCAGTTTTAGACCAGGTGACTGCAGATATATATTCTTTCTGTCAGCCCAGTACTTTAAAGTTAGAGATGACTGTACTTTTGAAAAAAAAAAAGAGGTAAAGAAAATATAGCATGGTTATGAGATCCATACATCTTATCCTTAGAGCAATACATCAGTAAGCATGTTTTCAGTTTGAAGCTTCTCCCAAATAGAAGATGGACACTTCTAATATCACCCCAGTTACACACATTTAATAATAAATACAGGCTAATACATAGTTTACCCTCACTTTATTTGTCTGTGCCAAATTTCTGTAAAAAGGAGATCCTTCTAATCTTGGATTTTATGTTTACTTACATCAAAAATTGTTTTTGCACTGCAAGAAAACAGCGATCAGCACAATTAACACAGAACGAAGGCCTTTTGGAAACAAGCAAAGCTTCCAAAGTGCTTTCAATGGCAGAACTAATGGAAAAAATGCTGGGGGATGAGAAATTAGCTGTTGACGATGGATCAGACTTTCTCAAACTGTGTCCCTAAGTATTTAAGCTGTTGGGAGTATATATTTGTTCACCAAAATGGGGTGGGTGGACATTTTTTCTTATTAAAAATACAAATATTGAGCCATATTTAAAAGTTGAAGACACACCATAGCTTTGAAACCTATGTGTACATGAGGATGTGTGCACATACAGCAGGCCATCAGTCCAGCTTTTTTGTGCAGATGTGCATGCTGTGTTTTGAACTGGACGTGCAGATAAACCAACCTAACACCTTTCAGAAGAGAAACACACAGAGAAAAGTGAAAAAAAAACACTTCTTACACCATGCCAGACACCACAAACAATGCATGAATGATGGTCTTACGTGGCCTCTAGTGGAGTGAAAGGTGGATCCACACTGGTTATTTGTCATGGCAAGGTAAACTGACTGACCCTGAAATCAAACAACACAAAAAAAGCTGCACATCTGTGGGTAAAGTCTCTGTAGATTAAAAAATAATCAAAAAGTGTAAGATATATGCTTGATCAGTTTATTGAGTAAATGATGAAGGGCCACTTCGGGTCATATATGTAATAAGGGTTGTGCTCATTTTGCACAGAGGTTGTTGATTTCCTACACATTTATTAAGGTCGCAGCATGATTTAAAAACATTTGGCAAGTTTTAGAAACAGCTGTTCACTATTAAACTTTATAGGACTGTGAATATATTGCTACAATTTTTGTTTTTTTGTCAAAAACTATAAAAACTAAAGTGATAATAAAATGGTTCCAATATAAGCAGTCTGTTCTGAATGTGTAATGCAGGCTGAGATGGAGTTAGCAGTCCTGGACTGAATTATTATCTCAGTCTGAGCTCTGTGAATGGTCTCAGAGATACTGTACAATGATTGCATTCTTGGCTTACAACACCACCATGTGAGGTCTAGTCCAAGAGGGGAATAAAATTAATTGCCCTACTTAAATTTGGCTGACACGCTTTTGGAATGATACAATGCAGTGTGCTTAGAAAGGACAGAGCAGACTGCAACAATGGGAAGGATAAAAATATAATAATGAAAACTGGCATTAAGGTAGAGTCAATAAACAGAAAGGTCTGTCAAAGTATTTTTATTTAGGCAAGGTTTAGGCAAGGTTCAGTTTTAAAATTATGTTTTTTTAAACATGTTGTTAAACTACTTTTTTTTCTGATCTTCTGACATAGTCTTACAGCTAACTGGGCAAAACACGGATGCTTTGTCAGGTTTCATTTTTCATCATATTACAATGCCACTTGTACCTAATGGTGTCAGGTTTCTACAAGCAAGGCTATACATGTTCCTGGTGCAGAAAGTCATACAAAGACCCCTGCTAGTTTCAGCCTTAACTGATGACTACTGTTGCTTTTCTGTTGATGTCGAGCACAATATTCATGTCTCCCCTTTTGGATGAATTGTAAACTGCTAATTTGGTTTGCAAAATAATAGCCCTTTAGCCCCAAGACATGAACATTAATGCCATTATCTTTATAACTGTTTAGTGTTGGCAAGGTTGCATTATCATTATGAGCATGTGTGTGTCTGATTTTTAGCTCATGTGCCTAAGTATAGCCCCCAGAGCTGCTGTAGACTCCATGTCTGTTTAAAGGTTTGTGTATATGTATAGCCTATGCCTTTGTGATTTTTTTCAAGGTACTTAGTGCAGTACACTATGCTGTGTGCAAGTCATCTATTGATCTAGCAGGAGAGGATGGACAGTGTGTACACTATCTGCAAACAAAAGCTACGCTAACATTGCCCTGTCACTTTATCATAAGGGGTATCATGAGGAAGGGTTATAGGAAATCTTAAAGAGGGATCGATATTCTTGAACATCAGTAGGCTCCTTGGCAGGTCTGTTCGGCTTAACCTGCATTTAGTAATGACAGTGAAGCAGCTACAGCTATCTCTGGACCACCCTGTGGAGACTGACTCTCTGTTAAAGGAGGAGAGAATTAGGCTGGTCTTGAGAGACTGATTAAGCTGCTTTCATTCAAAGCAGGAGGTGGATTGTATTGTAAAATATGCATCTATAACACAGGCAGGATATGAACATTAACAAGCACAAAGGAGCTCTAAAAGCAGGGTTCGCAGCAAGTCAAAAGCAAAATGTGAAGGCTATGGTGACTTATCTGAAAAAGACTCTTATATGTAATGACATTCTTCCATTCATTCTCATTATGTTGCTATATTTTATCTTAATTAGTTCTACATTTATGCCATAATGTCTTCAATACTGCCAACTAGCAAGTCAGGTTATTTTCATAGTGAGAGCCCATATGTAACCTTCAACTATTTGGCTTTCTATTAGAACAGAGAATGAGATCCAAATGAGAATACAAAAGGGAGACAAACAAAGTCTTTAAGCTAATGTATGTGTTGAATTTGTAGAACTGAGAAAATGATTCTGCTACATTATTATCACTAACCACAAGTGCTATTGGAGAAGAAGAGTTGGTTTTAACCCAAAACAGAACATCTGTTAACCACAAAAAAACCAATATACTGTATACTAGAGGTAAATGCAGCGTTTGCATAACAAACATCTTTGATGGCAAAGAAAGAATTCTCGCTGTCAAGACGTTTGTTTTTCAGTGAGAGATGAAGTGTTATGGCCTCGACATGCGCTGGGTTTATTTTGTCCTTTTCAAATAAAAAGCTGAAGCATTAGACGATCCCTCTGCGCTGTCAGAGAGCACGGCTCAAAACTGCAAATGTAGGTTTGTCGTCCAAAAGTATTGGCTTTAAAAAAAAGAAGCACAGCTCCTCTTGATGAGAAACGACAGCAAGGAAAGAAAAAAAGGGAAAAAGTAAACAATGAAGAACAAAAGAAAAAAAACCTGAAAGGGGTTTTCAGTCGGCACTGGGTTGTTATGGGATTATCATATAATTTTGTTCTCTCCTTTTTGCCTGAAGGCACAAAAGGCAAAACCACATAAGAATGTTTTGAGGTTATAATACGATGTCGCCCTGCTTCTTATGGAGCTATAGTAGTATAAGAATAAGGTTATTTCTTTTGCTGTTGAAATGTCTTCAAAACAGAGAATCAATTTATGTGTCAAAAATGTACAGTGACAAATGGAACCAGAGGAGGTGAGACTTCAGAAGGTGTTTACATAATGTGCTTTTTATGCAACTGATGCATTGGTGGAGATGGGAATGAATTGACTCCCCTGACACACTTCATTACACTGAGTTATACTTTGCCCTCGAGGTCAGGGAGCCGGTTGTTTAAGCTGTAATAATGCACAAATCTCATCCTAGTGCACTCCTACTGGTGCCAGTCTCACCATCCAACAGCAAAGCATTAAAGTAATATAGGAGGTTATAATAGTAATTTCCCCTGAATTGTAATACGGATATTATATAGTGTTTGTGCATATTCTTGCAGCGTGATGCCTGGGGCCGCATGTATAGTATAGACTAATACACCATTAGCCAACTGATGACGCAGCAGCCCTATCACAGCTCATCCAGACATCCATCATACAACGTTCAGGCCCATTTTACATATCACCCAGATTAATATATAAATGTAATGGCTTTTCTCCCCATGTTCATCCTGACTTCATTTTGGTACATAGTACTCCTAAAATTAGATAAAAAAAAATAATGGAGCATGATGATCTCAATCTCTTGAAGAATCTTTTCTGTAAACAGTTATACTGTACGTTACAGTAAATCGAGATAGAGACACTGAATGCTCTGATGCTCTTAGATTAGTACAGAATCTTGTCATTGTCAGTCAATCAGCTAATCTGAATATGACTTGAAGACGGACACGTTTAGTGTGACTGTAACTTACTGGTAAGATTACATTTCAGTGGGTCTTACAGCCATGTTATTGTGGTGTTTAAAATAAGATGCAGTATGTCTGGGAACATTATCATTATGTACCTTTGCTACATTGTTCTAATCACTTTAACGTCCAATCTTACAAAGAGGTCCTATACATTTCATTTGTAGTAAGCACCTATGAAATCAGCATGATACAGTGCAGCACTCTAGTCATGGTGATGATGACTCATTCTTTTTTTCTTTGTATTATTTACTATAATGACCAGCTTGAAAGACATAGTCCTTTACATATCACAGCTATCCAGATGTATGAAAAGGGTTGGATTCTGCTCAGCAGCTCAAGATGTGCCATGTCTTTAAATGTGAATGGACTCCTGCGATGATACATGATGACTTTGCTGTGAAACCAAAACTGACAAAACAAATCTCAAAGAAGACGTGAAAAGTCACTCTCATTATTTCTTTTCTTATTTATGTTACAAAAACACTTGAAGAAAGGCCAAAGTCTGTTTGCTGCATTTCTTTTCCAATTAAAAATAATAACCAATAATTCAAATTCCCCCTGGGTGCTCAAGCCTTTACATATCAAGCTGCAATTAGACTGCACTTTTTTAGACCAGCAGTGCTAAAAGCCCTGACCAATGTTGTCTCTAATGAACCACCATTCCATGTGCAAGCCACCAGGAGTAACTTGGGGCTGAGGTGTTCAGAGAAGCTGAGGATGGGTTTTGCCAACACTGTAAATATACTTTGACATAATACAGTAACAACAGCTGATGAATGTCTTTGAAATCAATCTGTAATCAAAGAATGTTTACATATACTTGGTATATCATAAAATAGCTTCCGGCGCGGCCTCGCGGTAGCAGCCAGCCAGAGAAGCTCCGCACACCGCGGGTGTATTAAGTTGTTTTTCGTAATTTATTTCTACTCTAAACACTCTACTTCGTACCAAATCGAAGTATAAGCGGTCAGGCACTTCAATAATGCGTCTTTTTCGGACTTTCTTCGTGGTCTTCATCGCTTTTGGAGCACTTTTATCATGCCGCGTCTCGGCCGTGACGGAAACACGCCAGGGCTCCATTGTTTACACCAGGGATCAGCTGATGAGTCTCCAGCACAGCGGGATGTATGGCCAGCGACACGAAATCCCCAAAGAACTAAGAAGGAAACAACGTGGAAGCAGAGGGGGCAAAAGAAGACAGCTGAGGAAAAGAAGATACAAGCCGTATCTTCCTTCTATCGTCATGGGTAATGTTAGATCACTGGGTAATAAGATGGAAGAGTTAACATCTCTCACAAAGAGCGAGTGTGTGTTTCGTGAGGTGTCTGTAATGTGCTTTACAGAGACGTGGCTGCACGCAAACATACCGGACTCTACCGTGAGTTTAGCCGGCTTTCAGTTGGTACGGGCGGACAGGAACTGCACCGAGAGCGGCAAGAAGAAAGGAGGGGGACTTGCGCTCTACGTGAACAACCGGTGGTGCAGCCCGGGACACGTTACGGTAAAGGAGCGTGTGTGCAGCCCGGACATTGAACTGCTAGCGGTGAGTCTACGTCCGTATTATTTGCCCAGAGAGTTCTCTCACGCCATTGTACTCGTTGTTTACATTGCTCCCTCGGCTGAGGCGTCGCGGGCTACTGACGTCATCAGCTCTGTGACCGCGAGGCTTCAGACCCAGCACCCTAATGCCTTCATAGCGATTTCTGGCGATTTTAACCATGTTAATCTGAAATCAACTCTGCCCACTTTCAAGCAGTTTGTGGACTGTAAAACAAGAGAAAATAAAACTCTAGATTTACTGTATGCTAATGTTAAAGAGGCCTACAGCTCCATAGCTCTCCCTCCCTTGGGCAGATCAGACCATAGCCTAGTCCACCTCAAACCCCAGTATATACCAGCAGTACAGCGGCAGCCGGTGACCACCAAAACTGTACGGAGGTGGACACCGGAAGCCCTGGAGACCCTGCAGGGATGTTTTGAGGTGACTGACTGGGATGTGTTCTGTGACACCCACGGTGAGGATGTAGACACACTCACAGACTGTATCACAGAATATGTTAATTTTTGTACAGATTCTCTAATCCCCACCAGGTCAATACGCTGCTTTCCAAACAATAAACCATGGGTGACAAAGGACATCAAGGCATCACTCAACAGAAAGAAGACAGCCTTCTTGAGTGGAGACAGAGAGGAGATGAGGAGGGCCCAGGCAGAGGTGAAGGAGAAGATTGGAGAGGGCAAGGAGAGCTACAGGAGGAAGCTGGAGAGCCAACTTGCCCGGAACAACTTGAGGGAGGTATGGAGTGGCATGCGAACCATCACCGGCCACAATAGGATCTCCGACCAGCTGATGGATGGAGATCTGCAGGAGGCCAACCAGCTGAACCTGTTTTTCAACAGGTTTGATAGTCCACTCCCTGACCACCCTCCCCTCCCCCTCCCCCTCCCTGTGATGCACCATTAACACCTGTCAATAACAACAATGTACCTCCTCCTCCCCCTCCCCCTAACCATACTAACCAGTTTCACCTCCCCATCAATAACATCACCCTGCCCCCCTTACCCCACCTTCCATTAACAACCCCCCACCCTCCCCCATCAGATCTCTCTCTCTGCTCTTCTGTGTCCACAGTTGCCATCACCACAGAAGATGTGAGGAGGGAGTTCAGTCGACTACGACCGGGAAAAGCTGCAGGACCGGACGGACTCAGCCCCAGAGTACTCAGGGACTGCGCCACACAGCTGTGTGGGGTCTTCCAGCACATCTTCTCCCTGAGTCTGAGCCTGATGACTGTCCCTGCCCTGTGGAAGACAACATGCCTTGTTCCTGTGCCCAAGACCAAACATCCAAGCACACACAGCGACTACAGACCAGTTGCTCTGACTTCACATGTGATGAAGTCTCTGGAGAGGCTGGTCCTGAAACACCTGCGTGCTGTTGTGGAACCATCGCTGGACCCCCTGCAGTTTGCTTACCAGCCCCGTATTGGAGTGGAGGACGCCATCATCTACCTGCTGCACAGAGCACACACCTACTTGGAGGAGGCAGGTAACACTGTTAGAATCATGTTCTTTGATTTTTCCAGTGCGTTTAACACCGTGCAGCCTGCCCTTTTGAATAGGAAGCTCCTGGACATGAGAGGCTGAGGAACACCGTCTCGGACACGATAGTGAGCAGCACGGGGGCACCCCAGGGCACGGTACTGTCTCCATTCCTGTTCACACTCTATACATCGGACTTCAGACACTGCTCACAGTCCTGCCACCTGCAGAAGTTCTCGGATGACTCTGCCATTGTGGGCTGTACCAGCAGAGGTCGGGAGGCGGAGTATATGAGTGTGGTGGACAGCTTTGTGGAGTGGTGCGGACAGAACCACCTGCAGCTGAATGTCACAAAGACAAGAGAGCTGGTGGTGGACTTCAGGAAGCACCAGACACTCCCTAACCCGGTCAGCATCAAGGGTACCAACGTGGACATTGTGGACAGCTACAAATACCTGGGTGTCCACATTGACCACAAACTGGACTGGTCCACAAACGCAGAGGCAATATACAGGAAGGGACAGAGTCGCCTGTATCTACTGAGGAGACTCAGGTCCTTTAACGTCTGCCAGACCATGCTGCAGATGTTTTACCACTCGGTGGTCTCCAGCGTCATCTTCTACGCTGTAGTGTGCTGGGGCAGCAGGATGAAGGCGGCCGACACCAACAGACTCAACAAGCTCATTAGGAAGGCTGGCTCGGTGCTGGGAGTGGAGCTGGAGTCTGTGGTGGAGGTGACGGAGAGGAGGATACTGAGGAAACTCCTCAGTATTCGTAACAACACGTCTCACCCCCTGCACGACACACTGCTGTCCTACAGGAGCACATTCAGTGGTAGACTGAGACTACCGAGGAGCAGCACAGAACGCCACAGGAGGTCCTTCCTGCCAGTGGCCATCAGACTGTATAACTCCTCCCCTTTCTGTAGGGAGAAGCGCTAGATAATCATGTCAGGCATCACTGTCATTCCTATATTATGTTTACTTAGCACCTTACATCTCCATATTGTATCCATGTATCATATATTGTGCTCATACCGTGTACTGTACTCTTTTTGGATTATAGTGACACTTATACTCTGTACTTAACTGCATTTAATGTAACTTAATACCTCTGGCACAAGAATTTACTTCGGGATTAATAAAGTTTTATCTTATCTTATCTTATCTTATCTTATCTTATCTTATCTTATCTTATCTTATCTTATCTTATCTTATCTTATCTTATCTTATCTTATCTTATCTTATCTTATCTTATCTTATCTTATCTTATTTGGGAATTTGATCAAAATGTTGACTCACCAGAGCTCACCATTGTGCAATACAGCAGCCCGGAACAGGCAAATAAAGCACTGGCTGGAGATAGAAACTCTTTTTTTTTATGTTAAATTAGTGTCCACTAAATTATTGGACCTATCCATAGCATGACGGGCACCCACATGACAGTTCTCTACAACCCCACCACTGCATCCCACATTGCATGTCCCTTCAGCAGACTTCTCGAGAAGGTCATTAAAAAAAACCTAATGAGCAAGACCAACTGCAGCCACTAGTGTGGGTGTGCAGCACTGGTATTTAGTACTATTTTGGTATAGACAGAAAATATACCCATTAAACAAATAGCTGGCATCCAGCATCTGACTTGTTTACTTATTCTTTGTTATCTGTTCTTTTTCTTTAGTCTAAATGTTACAATCTTGAATGTTTTAAGTTCTTCAGGTAGACCTGGTTACATTTCTTAAGCCTTTATCCTACACAGACAAATGATATCTGCATGATCAGGTGAAGTGCTGCAGCTGTTTCCCCTTAGTCACATTCCACACTCACTGAGCGCCAACACAGATTTACAGGCAGTACTCTCCTCTGTAGACAGTGGTCCGGGTTACTGTGGTACTGCTTCAAGGCAAGCACCATGGGTATTTTGACTGTTCTATGATGAGGATTCCTAATTAGCCACTACATTCTTTAATTAAATGAGTGCACAGTTAAACAGTGTAACACAAGCAGAAATGTCAACGGTGCTGACTTTGTAGCACCTAATTTAACAGGCTTAAAAAAGGCTGTTTTGTTAGAACAGTACACCCCCACTGCAAAGCTAGCGGGGGTGCACAGAGGGATGTGACACTTGTTAAGCTGGCACATCAGCATACAGTACTGTGCACAAGTCTGAGGTGCTTTAGATGTTTAAGTTCTTATCTGGCACAACCAAGAAAGACTTTATTGGACCAAATTTAATTTGGCAGCATGAAATTGAAGATCAGACGATCACAAAATCACAAAAAAACACCTTCAGTGACTGAAAGAAGAAGGAGTCTGACAACTGACGGTCAGTCCTAAGACTCATAAATGACAGAGGCAGATAAAGCACCTGAATCCATGGCTGAAAAATGAACTCAACCAAGACAGTAAATAGCCCAGTTATTCCAAGTAATCAATGGGTTATCTATAGATATCAATAAAACTGGAAGTCGGTTTCTGCAGTGCAGGCTGCAGCCATGTTTTTCAGTCTATCAAATCCACTACTTCCTTCAGTTGGGCCAGGTGTTTCCACAGGTGTGTGGTCCAATGTGTTGCCCCTTAAATTTCACATTACAGCCAGTGTTGTCACATTCTGAAAAGTAACCTATTACTGTAACCATAATTGTTCTTGGATGTCAGTGAGCTACAGGGGTGGCTTATCACTCCTAGCACCGATTCAAATGCAAACAAGCAAATATTGATTAGCTCTCTTTTTTCTCCTGTTTGTACAAGATTAAGATAAAATCTGAAGTATTCATGCCATGGATTGGTATTTCATCAAGCTTTCCGACTTAGCTGTGGCTGTGATTAGTATTATAGGTTCTCACATGGCTGGCTATTTAATTTATACTGCACTATGCGGCACAGTATGCTGAGTAACTTGTTACTCCACTTGATGTTTAGGCAGACAGTTTATAAGAAATAAAAGAGGTGGCCACACAGTAGAAACACAGACAGAGAGCAGGCAAGTCACTAAGAAAGCTTTATAGCAAAACAGATGGTCAGACACATGGTGACCTAGCTAGTCAGACAGACATATAGAGAGGCAGCAAGCAGAGAGACTGCAAGAAAAAAGGGGAAAAAAGCAGACAATAAGACAGCTCGTGAGATCAACACAGACACACACAAAAGATAAGACAGGAAGTGATCTCCCATGGTGAGATATCCATTGATCCAACTTAATGCTGAGAATGCACTTTCTAAAAAAACTCCAATATCAGACACAAATCCAAGGACAAATATGAAACGGTATGCCACATACATTCTCATAAAGTATGTGGCCACCCTGTCAAAACATTTGGAAGCATGGTGGGTGGCTGCATTCACTTGAGGGCTTGCTTTACCATACACTATTATCAACTGTAGCTCAGCTGTTTCCAGTACTGAAAAAATGAAACATTTTTCTACACGCTTCAAGACTGTACTCTGCTGAGCAGTAAAAAGATTAGCCAGCAGAGGCAAAGTCTCATCTGAGGAATGGCAGTTCGGGAATATCTCTCTTCATTTTCCTATCCATGCCAATCAACCCTTGATCCACTGTGCCTTTAGCCAAACATGGGTCAGTGAAGGTCAGATCCACAGGGACGCCATGGTGAGAATAATGAATCAGAAATAGAGAACATCTGAGAAAATATAATACACTGCTGGGACACACCCGCGCAGAATGAGGCTGTCACGAATGAGCCAATTAGGCTCAGACGTGTCACTTCATAAAGATGCTGCTAATGGTGACAGAGCTTGTTTTTTTTCTTACAATTTCTGTTGAATTTTTGATTTATTTGTAAGAGTGTGCAAGTTGGTGTGTGTGTGTGTGTGTGTGGTGATGTTCTTTCATCTCAGTTCCCACTTGGTGTATTCCTTCTAGCATTTGAATTCTCAGTGTTAATACAGCTTTACTTCAGCGGCAGCCTGATCTCCCCCCTGACACTGGAGATGAATTTGAATCATTTACATTTAAATGAAAGTGGTGAGATCCTCTTACATACAGATGTAATGTTTATAAGATACGTTCAGTGAACAACTGCTCTCATTTGTTTTGACTCACCATAGTCACTCTCGTAAAAGATGATGAACTTCTGCCAGTGCAGCTCTGTGACAAGAGTGAGCAGGACTTCGCTGATTCGAACAGGTGGACGGGCAGCCAACGTGTAGCTCTCTCCATCAGGGCTGGGGTTAAACTGGCAGGCAGTGCGAGGCGCACCATCCCCGTTTCTCTGAATGAAGAGGTGGGGGATGTGCATGGCGTCTGTTAAGGACTGCAGGGCACTTGCAGCTGCGCAGCCCGTGGATGTAACCAGAGCCAGGATCCCCTGGTTCATCAGCTCACATGCTAGATGGAAAAGAAAAAGAAAAATAAACAGTGAAAATGTGAAGCAAGGATTTCGCTGCGAGGAAAAAGTTTTAGGAACACAGCACATTATTCAAGAAAGTGCTCAAGAGGGCTTAAAAATTCAAGATGGTTCTTTGTATGCAGCTAAGGATTACAGTATGTCTGAGCCTCCAAGTCGAGAACAGATCACAGAAAGTAGGGGTTTGGCACTGAAGATGTATTATAATGTGTAGATGAGAGATTCAGTGGGGGGCATCCTTTAATCCTTGTCCTCTGACAAAAATGATTAAAGGAAAATGCTTGCTAAAGGTAGCAGCCACTGAAAACAGCAGATGAATTGTAAAACTACAGGAGACTGTACAATTCTTAGCAAAACAGTAGAGAACAGAAGTAGTGACTGAGTGGGAGGATCTGTCACTAATAAAAATCTGGAATACATTAGCTGGGTACAGAAGGTTAGATCCCTTACATGAGTCTCTGCTTAATATTGTCCCACACACCCACCACTCTCCTTTACACTGTAAAGTGAAAATCTGTAAATAAGCAGGAATTAGGACTTCTGCAGTTTGTGTGGTTGGTCTTAGAGTCTCATCAACATTTTATGGTGCATGTGTCAGTTGGGAAAATTTCTTTTACATCCTCAACATTTGGTCTCAACACCTGGTGGGACAGAATGCTGAGTCTTTGAAAGATGAAAATGACTGATGGAATATTATGATATTATAATTACTGATAACTTTGAAATGGACAAGAAAAGCTGTTCAGTTTGAGTGGTGGTGAATAATAATAACAGTGGGAGGACTTAAAGTTGCACTAATTTGGACTTTTATCTAACAATTTTTTTGAACAATTTCCCAAAAGATGACTCACTCAAACAAAAGACACCCTCTTTTTTTAATCACTGTAATAAAGAACAATGCAACAAAACCTGCCTTCCCCTTTTAGCAACATGTAATTTCTAAAAGATCATAGATGTCTCATTAGCGGGCGCTTCGAAGAATAACAATGAGGTAACAATAACACTATATAGAACAGTGCAGCTGGAGCAACATATCAAAACAATGTCACAAAGTATCTGCGACAAAGGACGGAAACAGCGTGAGTTTAGCTGACAATTCAAGTGCAGACACAGTGTTCACACTGACTAACACAATGACGGCAAAGCGTTGCTCATGTCAGCAGGCTACTGACATCAGCATTCAGCCTGTCAGCACTTATTCAACTAATGCATGTGTGTTAAAATAAACCATTTTCACATTAAAATTTGTATGAATATATAGCTTCTAAATACCTGAAAAAGGCAGTTGAAAAGGTTTATGAACAGACCACTAGGAAAACCTATGCCTATATTCATGGAACCTGGGGTACCAGTATTGAAAAGATTGTAGAATATCCATCACATCTTTACCGAATATCAGATGTAATCACGTCCAAAATCATTTTAGTTTACTGGCTGCAGCCATTCATAATCCCTGACCACAGTCTTGATCTAACACTGTCATGGAGTCTACAAACTTGAAGCAAAAAATATATTTGCATCTGCTCTTAGCTTATAAGATGCAAAACACAGAAAAGGCAATTAAATGCAAAACAGTTTCAATAAGGATTATTGAATTTGCATTTCATTTTAAGCTTTGTCTCTATCTGTTATGAGCTGCATAATCATCTACTACAGGGATTGTCTAATTTTGCATGTGACATGGGACAGAAAACGGCAAACGGTGCCTTTAAAATTCAACTCAGTTTCCCTCAAACAGCAGGACTCTTATTTCAGTATAAACAGCTGAGCATATTGTACAAAATAGCAATTAAATGTTCTCTCACTGCATTTCATAGCACCGCCTAATTATATAGTCTAATACCGTTTCTGCAAAATTTAGCACAGAAGAATAGCTCGGTGGAGTAACATCATATTATGTCATTCAAACCCCTGAGACAGCGTGTTATGAGAAGACAACATATCCACTGATATATAAACACGCAAGACAGCATGACTTCAAATCCACAGTGATTCCACTGGTAGACTACGGGAGGGAAATGAAGAGTGGTTGTGGAGCAAAAGGCATTAATGATGAGGCGAGAGGTCTGAAGGGAGTTGTACTAGGAAAAGGGATGTGCATATGTGTGTGTGTGTGTGTGTGTGTGTGTGTGTGTGTGTGTGTGTGTGTGCGTGTGTGTGTATGAATGTATTGCAGAGGGGAAGGACTATTAGTGTGACAAATGACGATTTCATCTGCTTACTCCAAGCACAAGACTACATTAAGGCACCATAAATCAAGAGTACAGGAAACTAAATAACACACTGAAGAGGATGGAGGAAGATCAAATGTCCGAGGTACACAGGGAAGCACTGCAGTTGTTGTAGAGGAAGTAAAGACAAAGAGACGCAGATCAAGCACAAACGCGGAAAAGGGTAGTGGAGAGATTATTTGTTGCTTTTTGCATGGATACTCAGGAGAGCACAAGATAGACAACGATCTACTCCGGGGCAGAAAGTGTGTTTGTATGTGTGTGAGAGACAGAAAGACAGAAATATATGCCGACATGGACTGCAGGGCTTTTGGCAAATATTCTGTGAAGGAAGGAAGGAAGGAAGGAAGGAAGTCATGTGATTGACTGCAATGCACATCTAGAGCATGCTTTAGCTCTGATACAATGTCTAAACGTGTGAGGCAACAATAAAATATGTACAATACCACGCACTAAAAGCGGATACAGTCTGTTCCTGAGAGCTGCTGTGTTCTTTTAACAAGTTTCTTCAGATACATTCACTATGAACATTACATCCACAGCATGGAGTTCATTTAATAGTGGCTTCAACTGGAGCTTAAAGATGCTGCCTGTACTATTTTCAAAAGCACATTGACTGGAGCTAATTTACTTGCAACAACATAAAAAAAACATAAAAAAAAGAACATTGCTTCATACAAGCTTCTCAAATATAAACATGTCAATGTTTAATGGAATGTTTGCACTTGCTTTGTGTACACAAAGCAAACGTGTGGTAAAGGTGTTTCATTAATCCTAGAGAACAAGAGTGGCAAAAAAAGGTCATCAGAAAAACTCTAGAAGGATTTTTTTAAACTCTAATTACTTATTATTTTGGAGTATATTTAGATCTGTGATCGATCAAATTAACAAAAAAATTACAGACTACAGCCAGTCCAACACTCATATGTACAGTAGTTCCAACCTTTTACTCTAATAACAATACCTATTTTAAAAATGATCATTTTTGTATGAAACCTCTTTTAGAAAGTAGCTGTAAAACAAATGGAATAATGTACAGTGAGCTGGTCATTACTGCAAATTACGCTGTCATCCTGTCAAGGTTAATTCACAACGAGCCGCTTGCTGTACATTATGAAATACATGGTTACTGTAATTAATAGTAATTGTAGATTTTAGTCAGTTTGATTGATGCGTATTTTGTGTTGTTCATTCTAATTGGCATTTATTTCACATTTTACTTTGCAAAACAAAGGAAATTTGTACCTTTGTGCACTAAGAAAAACAAAAACTTTTTTTTTTCTTTCTAACAGCTGTAACACCATACCCCCCCGTCTCAGCTACTTTTTGCAGAATGTGGCTAAAGTGTGTCTGAAGCCATTTTGGCTTCATAATGGACACCTCGGGCCCATTATACTGGAGACAGCCAACTGACAGGAGGGAGGAGTGCTCTACAGTCATTGGCAAGGATGATAATGGAGGAATAATGACTCTTAAATGTTCCCCCTGAAATGGACAGAAGCCATCATTCAATCCCTGCTAGCTATCTGACATCTAATGTCAGCATAACACACATGCATCATAAAGAAATAGCACCAGGACAATGTGTACCAAGTATTAAGATTTAATGTAATCACAAGTATTTACACAAATTTGATGCAGGTATAAATTAGAAATGAATGGTGGTTGGCCTTTTATAAGTCTACAAAGTAAAAGACTTAGAGATATTTAAATATCAGCTGCTTTCTTTGGAAGGAGAGATTTACCAATCTATCATGCCCCTGTGGAGAAGCAGTCATTTTCTTCTCAGTAATAGCATGGTTGATCGATAGAAGATGAGTTTAGAAGAGGTGTATACATTTTTAAACACTTCTAATCAACGCTGCATATCTTTAAAACCCTGTAATCACAATGAGATAACACATTTTTTCCCCCAAACTGTCAGCAAATGCGGTGACCAAATCAGAGAAGGGGCTGCTGGGTATCTTTCATGTCGCTATGCTCATAACTGAAACTCTTATAAAAGACATCTGGCATGAAGATTAAGGCTGATCAGCAAAAGCAAATGGCATTTTTCTGCTCAAGTCCTCATCACATCAGACCAGTTCAGTTATGCACAGATGGGTTACAGTGGGGAAATATTTTCATGAACACACCAGACTGAAAAAGGACAGTGTTTTGTCAGACAATCTGTTTTCTCATGAAAACTGGATGCCATCAGTGTCTTGCCCTCATTTTACCAATGTAATACAAACACATGAGACAAACCACTGCAGCACTGTTGTAGAGAAAGTTTATCACCGTAATTTTAATAAGAGTCAGTTGGTTTACTCTGACTTACAGCACAATGCTAAAATGTAACACCACTTTCTACCCTGCAGTGACAATGTTTGCAACCCCGATCTAAAGAAGCTGGCCCAGTACAATCTGGTGGAAGATTCATACAAGCTTTAAAAGATCCATACTAGGCTCAGCTAAGAGGAGACTGGAGGTTGTGACATGAGGTTTTCCTTCTCTACTATTGGCAGCTTCTCACAATGGCTCTTCGCACAAGGGAGGGAGAAATGAGAGAGATCAGTTTTATATGCCGGCAGGACCAAGGCTTAGTTTAAGTGTTCAGCAACACTGCAGCTCCAGTAACAATGAATGGTCTCTCCATCGCTCACTCTCGTCGTGCTCTCTCTTTTAGGAAGATAAACATCCTTGGCCCTTCCCTGTATCTGCTCTCCTGCTGTCAGACCACGATAAGGGCACATATCTCCATCAATACTATTGATGCCAAGACTGCCCATATCATCCGAGCTGTGATGGAGTATTTCACTGCAGTAAATTATACACTCCAGACAACTGACAGGTAAAATGACACAAACAGACTTAGTACAGCAGATAGTCTTCAGGGAATGGACACAGTAATGGCAGGACCTGCACAGAGCAACATAACATCAACAGTAGCCCTGGTGACACATCACATGGAGAGGTTCAATTTGCTGTGGGTCTTTTGTAATGAGGTCAGATTACACGGGGGGTGGAGCTCAGAGCAGTTTTAAAAAATAGTCATTTAAAAAAAAAAAATGGACACTGAAAAATATACACCCCAGAGTACAGGATGAGTCAACGATTTCCTAGTACATTACAAACTGCTACATTACAAGTGCTATGAGTGAATCTAAGGATTCTCGCTATTGGGTTATACTGGCACATATATAACATATAGTGCAGCTAAATATAAAATACCTCATGTGTCTGTCTAACAAACATTTTTGATTTCAGTGTAAGCACATCTTTATGGCTGCCTAGAAAAAAAAATTGTAAACTATTAATTGCACAGATTAGGTATCATTGTAACACTGCAAAGGATTTCTGTTCTCAGACTTGGAATTAAATCAACCTTTCCACAAGAGCACGACCTCAAAAGTCAATGGCTCTTGACTTTTACAGCAAAGCCACTTGTTGCTATTACTTATAAGCACTTAGTGAATTTCCATTGGCTGATATGTCTCCACTAAACCTTACATAATTAACTGCGATGCCGAGTGTGTTGCACTGCAAATAGTGAGATATAGCTGTTATTCTCTATTACCTTCACTGGCTTTGTCCCTCTCCAGACTTTCTTTGTCTAAGTCTTTGTTACAGCTGCTGCTCTGTGATCCGCTCTGAAGAAGTTTCAATCAATTGAAGAATGCAGACATTTTCGGAAAAAATCAAATAGTTTGTGGCTTGATAATGAAACCCATTTGGCTCTGTAGTGCTTCCGTGCTTCCTTGCTTGTGTCCTCATGTTATATTGAATCCAAGTTTGAGAACCGGTTCTTATATTTTATGAAAAGAAGGCTGAGAGACGAAGATAGCTGCCGTTGCCTTGCGAAATTTGGGCTCAGGGATATTTTTTGGCAGCTACTACCCGAGGGATGTAACAGAAAAAGTAGCATCTCTGCAGCTTGAGAGAGGTTGACCTAATGGAACCCCTCTACTCATACATTCAGTAAGCAGACATGGAAAATCTAAACAAAAACAGAATACAAGAGACACATGAGAGGCACCCCCCAATATACCATACAACTAGCAGCTAACATTACATCCTTGAGTTTTTCAGCAGATGAGTCTCAGTTTGTTAGTGTCAAAGATTAAGGTATTACCTCAAACATTTGACATCTGTTAGAACACGAATTCAAAGGGTCATTCACAAACTGAATTCTTATTTAGCTGTTTAAATGAATCTGTTTTCCTTGTTACCACACCCCTTCTCTCAGAGTGCTATGTCTCATCAACTTAGCACAACCTCTGATCAATCAAGGGCCTGATCTTTTCACCAGAATGTTCTTTTTTCCCTTTTATGAGGCTAATTAGCCTTCTTATATACATTATAAACATATACATTATATATATATATATATATATACACACACACACACACACACACACACACACACACACAATATACTATATACACATTATAACTAACATGCTGCCATGGCTCTGTGGTTAAGGAGCTCCAGTGTGCTGAATGCTAAAAACAGTGATTGTTGTTTTTATATGGTAAACATGTGTTTGGTTTTTGTGCTGATTGATTTGGATTGTGTTAGCAAGAAAGATTGGCTAGCATTTTCAGAGGATAATCATGACTCATTCACCACTGGGACAGGCAGAGAGCGGCAGAACTTAGGAAACGTCTCACGCTTGCTCTTGCTAATGTGTCATTTGCTCTGCATCATCTCTCTCTCTCTTTTCATTTCTCCCTGTCTAGATATCTCACTCCATCTCCTCATTTGATCTCTGTGTTTGCCTCTCACTTGTCGTGCATTTTGCTTGGCCTATTGACATCTCAAGCAATATCTCAAACACGCAACATCACAAATTGCCATCTCTGTGATAAATTGTAGAATATGCATAAGCATAAGGTTAAAGGAGAAAATACCATCAGTAGAGTCTGCATTTAAGCCTTTTCTGCTCAGCCTTTTATTTTTCCATATTCAGACTGGGCTGACGGTGGTTTGACAGGTTTCACAGTTATGAATCAGACTTTAATAATAATAATCCCCCCAAAAGATTAGAAATGGGTTAACAGCTAACTCCCTGGGTATGCTGCATGGATGAAGGTAACATGGTGTACAGTAACCTTCCTTCACAGTAATGCGACAGTTTGATCATTAGGAAAAAGGATTTGGAGCCATATCTGTGAAACACTTCAGAAGTCCCCTAGATTCCCCTCCAGGGCCGTTCACTCATCCATCCGATTGTCCAGCTATCTAATATTGCCCACGGTGATAGAAGGCAGATACGGCTTATAGCTACTTTTCTCTATCACTCTTTGTTCTCTGTACCCAGAAAATGTAGAGAGAGAGAGAGAGAGAGAGAGAATAAATCGACCAGGTGATTTTTTCTGATAATCTGGCAACTGCCTGCATACCAGGCGCTGCCCGAACTGAAATAAGAGTCCTGACTCTCCAGATTTTAACAAAACATCCTCCCACATCACATCAAAGCAGTGTAATTTTATCAAACTTAAAGTTAAAGTTTAGCAGAGCTAAAGATAGCATGGGTGCTAGCCACTCCAATATCACTATATTCCCTGTGATTTACATGAGGCTAATGTTAGTCGTCCACTACATGATGGTGGCAGTTTCTGCAGTGTGTTAGCCTTCCAGGTCCACTGTAGCTCATATTGGCACACAAGATCACAGCCACCTGCTCCCACAGCTTGAACAAAGCTGGACATGTGTTCATATGCAAGCCTGATGGTGGATATGTGTTCACCTTCTTTGCAAAGCAGCGGACTGAAATCCGCTACCAGCATTAATGAAGACCTGGCTCGTAGGAAGGAGCAGCCTTCTTACATGTTAAATCAGCTTGATGGGCTTATGTTGCTGATTCCTTCTGCTGAGTTAAGCAATACACAGAGCAAATGTCAAGCAGTTAAAAGACACCAGACCTGTGTAATGTAGCTTTTGGCACTAGTGCTGAACAGCAGGGAATTTGTAGCCCCACTTAATACTAAAAGTGTAAACATCTAAATTAATACGATGTGTTTTAACATACTGTATCATATTTTAATAAATATGGAGTACTGTATATTTTCAAATGCTTCATCTTTCTATTTCTTCAGTGTCAGTCACTGTTTTGATGGTTGGAGGGCACACTGCACAATATGATAAATATAAATAATTTTAGCTTCGTGTGTAGCTACTGTATCTACACTAGCTACTAAGAGGAATCAGCAGGTGTTAGCCGTTTGTACAGGATGCTGTGTTATTCGGATCGAAATGAACACTGCCTAATTATAAATACTAAATAAATAAAGTTCATTATGTTGTTATTAAAAATTATTATGTTATTAAAAATGAGACTTCAATAAACATCTATGGCAGCTTGGAGGTCAACATTCAGTAAGGTTGTGTATGTTTTTGGTAAAAAGAAAACATCAGTAAAGCAGGCTTTGAAAAATAATGATGATAAATCTAAGAAATATTTTATTGGAGCAGATTCTAGGGACACATACTACATCCTGACCTTTATGTATATAGCTTGATAGCATTGACAGTTCAATGTCAATAGCATATAAATGTATCTTTTAATAAATGTCAGTAGAAACATATATATATAAGATGCTTTTCTAAGCATTATCACAAAGACTGAAGCTTAGATGGATAGAAATCTATTTTCAGAGGTCAGTGTAATAAAACCTACACTTCTCTCGCTCTCTCTCTCTCTCTGTCTGTACCTGGATATTGTCTGCCACTGCCAAAAGACTTGGTGATAAAGATCCGTCTCGCTCCAGCAGCTTCTCCTCAGACCAGCTTCCCTAACTCACATTTATAGAGCCATGGTTTACATATGACTAAGACAAGTGGAGATCCTGTCTACTGATGCTGGTGAGAGTCTCCCCATGACAAAATACATATTTACCCCAAATTATAACGATTGTATTGAAGTGTTTACTTTAAGAACAATTTAATGAAGCAGACTTTACTTGGGGGGTGGGATATTGCACATACAGGTTTATCTTGCCAGACTAAATGAGCTTGTACTTTCATAAACCACATCAGGAGCATAGGCCCTAATAACTGAACACAGCGTGCAAACAATTCAGAACACAGAGGTGACGGTTCTTTCTTTCCTTCTGAAGAGAAACTGACATTTTCCAAGAAATCTGCTCCCTTTTTTAACGTTAGCGCTGCCCTGTTGAAAAACAAATTAGCTCATTATCCTTGAAAGGCTGGCCACATAGGAGCAGCATGCGTGACGAGCCAAGCCTTTGCTTGTGCCAAGCTGAAAATGTCAACATACTACCTTGAGAGTGCGCATTAAACTCGGGCAGTAATGGCTGTCACAAGACAGATCCCCATTATCAAGTCCATTAAGGCACCACACTCCTTCCCAATGATAGAAAAAAAACCCTCACCCAACATGCAGATTTTAAAGTTCAGAATGAGCATCTGTAGATAAATACCAAGGTGACACACCATGCTTCATGCTGCCAACAACACATGTTCCTGAGTTTATTAAATAAGAACTAGATGTAACATATATGCCACAACATACTTTTGTAAATGTTGTTTTATGTATCTGCACATGCAAAAAAGATAAAATCAATTTAACTATTTCATGTCAAGCACCAAACTAATTTCACTAGGAGTTGCTACCATTAGATACAGCTTGAGCACCAGTTTAATTTCATGAGAACCTGTAATCATTTCTTGAATTAGGATCCAATTTCCTAATCACCAGCCTTTCTTTATGTTCTGTTGTGTTCTGCATTCTCGTTTTTATTAATTTCCTCCTTTGGGAAATGAGCAGTAAGCAAAGAAACAACAAAATGCGGAAGAGGGGTCCCTGATGCATGAAATGAAAGAGAGCTTTGCCCTCCTGTAAGGGCTGACATTGACGTATTCTCTAAAGGTACAAGCTTGTATTCACTCCAGTCACTTGCTGCATTTTACCATTCTGGATAAAAATGGCTTCCAAAACAGAGATCCTCTATATTTGTACTCTTCAACCTTACATGGGTGTGCACGCTGTCAGTCTGTAACATGTGGGCCCTCCCTGGCAACCACAACTGTTTCCCTGGTAACAGGCCAATCCAAGATGTTAGCCACACTTAATGCTTAAATGTGTGTTTCTGCAAGCCTGTGCATGTTGGCCTGCATGAGCACACTTGTTGGAGATATCAGTATGGGTGGCACAGTCACTTTTGTTTTTGGAAGGAGGCAGTATGGGATAAGAAAACTTCAACATGGGATCAACACATCTATTTTTTTTTTATTTTTTTAATTAAGTAACTGATTACAAGTAAATTTAGGAAAAGTTAACAAAACAGAGGATAGGAAAGAGACTCTCCCCCCCTCCAGTCAATCTTGCTCTCCCCTGTCTGCTTCCTGCACAAGAAATGTGATTGTATCCAACTCGGACACATGGTTCAGTGACAGGGTTTAGGAGAATTTAGTTAGACAGACTCATCTCATTTTAGGCTAAAAGACCAAACTTCAGTTGCTGGTGGAGAAGTGGATTGTACGGTGGCATTTCACAAAACACGACAGTTCAGAAAACACGACAGAACAGAAAACGTGTACTGTTCACATTGTCGAAAGAACTGCGTGTCGCTGCCAAATTTCTACATACATTATATCAGTGTTTCCCAAACAGTGTACCATTAAAGATCATCAGGTGAGCAGTATGAAATTAACATTGGCCAAAGAATTATCATTCATTTACGGTAAATAATTTGTTGATACCAGTAACATATGGTGACGAGCAAAACTATTAAATACCTCCTAGAGTTAGATAAGTGAACGGACCTTTGTGTCAGTGCATGCAGCACAAGAGCAACCTTAACTCAGTGCCGTCAGTGCGTGTGCGTGTTGTTGTCCGTATTGGGGGAAAATCCACTGTGTTGTGGGATTTAAAAAAAAAAGTAAAAACATGTGCCGTGGCTCTATAAAGGTTGGGAAACACTGCATTATATTTTCTTTGTATATTCCTGTATTAATGCCATTTATTCCAACACAGGGACACAGCTGAGTAGAAACAAGAGATGATGTTACAGTATTGGGTTCTGTCCAATCAGAAGCAGAAGCGTTGTCCCTACCCTTTCCATAATCTGAAATGTTGTTGTGTTTTCTGAAATGTTTTGACCTTCCGGGCCAGTGCCACTGTAGTATTGTCTATAGCATTCTTTTTTTCCCAATATATATGTGATGCAACACATTCTCACACAAAGTGGAGCCATGGAACTGATGTAAATGGTTAGAAAGGCAGACAGAAGACCACAATCAGAAGTGAAGAGGTGGTTAGTGGACAAAAACCGTCCTCCACACTTGGAGGCTGCGGTTCATGATTCTGTGAGACTGTTTGCCTTTTATATGACCAGCTGTGAACTGACTAGCATTGTCAAACTCCATTTGTCGAATCAAAAGATCTAGTTTGGTTAAAACGGGCACTTTCACAACATTAAAACACATTCCACTTTTTCTATTTGCAGCTTCTCTGCCATTTTCTTGGAGGTCATGGAAAAGAGCGATCATTCTGACCAACACATTAGACAAGCACAATATCCATACACAGCAGTCAGGAAATTATGAAATAACTGCTCACTGCCTATATCAGTGTGCTTTTGCTTAATTTTGCTTTAGTCTTTAGTCTGTTAGTCTTTTTATGTTTTATGTATACAACAGATTTGTCTCCAAGGGTATCGATAAAGTTTAATCCGAGATTAACCCTAATGTACTATGTGTGTCTCCAAGTACTGTTTGAAGAGACACAATGCCACATTTTTTTTTGCTGTGCCAAATTCCACGGGTGGCACGGGAGATACACGGGCCAGGCCATCTGCTTGTAGATACTGAGGTAAATGTGAGTAGACAGAGAATCTAGTGGAAATATGATTTAGTTTATGTTGTCCCTAAGTAAGCTGTCATCCCCCATAATGCATGATGGGAGCTGGCAAAAGTAGGTCTATTACCATGTTGATAGCGTCAATTTGAAGTGTCAGTACAGGGTGAGCTAATACCCCATCCAGCTAGGATCCTCTCTTGTCTCCTCTGCCACTGGGGTCCTGCTTTGATTAAAATCACAAACCAGTCATTTTTCCATGCACCTTTCAACCCACTACATCCAATGGCAAAAATATTTATTTAATACCCCCAGGGTGTTTTCATTTTTCGCCAAAGGTTGTACTGCCAGAAATGTCAGATCAGAAGCGTTTAGCCTATTATACAGAGTGACTAGGTGACTAAGGTTCAGACTCCACTGTAGCTGGGGTGGATGATGAGGAAAGCTGAGTTTGTATGTTTCTAAACCTAAAGCTTGCCCTACATTTTACAAAAAGAAATCTATGGGCAAGATTTGGATGTAATTGTCTGCTTTTATTTTATTTTATTTTAGTATGAGACACAGGTGGTGGCATCCAGCTGAAAGACACACTCCTCTGTGCTCGAGAGATCACTGAAGTGAATGACCCAGCAGACCTGAGCTGCCATCTGCTTGAAGACTCCTGCTGTCTCAGTCTCTCAGATCTTAAAATGTTGCATGTGTGGTGTTTCTAAATCCCAATGCCTTTTTGTCTGTCTGCTTCAATCTCCGCCTCTCTTTTCTCTAGTGTTTATCCTTTCCCCTCATTTATTCCAATTTGAACTACTCGCAGTGCTTCAGTAGTTTCTACCCATAATGCAGTGCGCTAGATAAATCATTGCTCATTATCTCTGCAAACATACATGTCCTGAAAAACTAGAAACAATTCACAGTTTTATTCTATTCACTGCTATATTTAATGTCTCCTTTAGGGCATATGCCAGCATGAAAGTATCACTGCAAAATTGTCTACATGAGAATAAATCAAGGTCTTTATTCTGCCTCATAATTCTGTCTGCATGTAATTAGGTGTATGCAGAAAATAAGGAGCAACATACGTAGTAATACTGACTGGCTGTGAAGCAACTGCAGAAACGTTAGCAATTTTACCTTAATGGCTCCAAAACTCCTCAAAAAGCATTGTTTTGCTTATCTTGTTTCTCTCCTGATGTGTGCAGATATCTCGCTTTTGCTCTCTGTGAGTGTACTTTCCAGTTCTTGGCCCCATCTCCCTCAAGTCATCTTTGCTCCATGCTCTGCCATCCCTCTCTGTATTGTAAATAAGTGCAACAAGCAAGTGAGGACTCGATTTCCCACTGGCTTTGTAGTTGTTTAGTCCCTGAATTCAAAGCGGGAGCAGAGGGAGAGCACATCAGCCCAAGATCAGTTGAACTTGTGAACTTGTTCTCAGGGGAACTTTCAGCAGAGATTCCTTATACTGTATGATTCCATATTGTTGCTTTACATAATTCAATAAGAGAAAAAAACACATAGAATAGTTATAAGAGACTGGATCATTTCTTTATCTTGTGAATAAGAAAGAGCCTCCAGGAAAGGTTAGCCAAGGCTGACATAGAGACAGGACGCTTCTGGAGAAGCAGAAAGCCTGGCTCTGTCCAAAGGTAAACAAATCCACCTACATACCCATCAACAGCTCACTAATTAGTATGCTGAATCTTACTGGACAGATCTAAGCTTGCTGTTTCTCAGTGGTTTTAGATTATCGCTACGATTACTCTGACTTTTAATTACAAGTTTGATTATTGATTTAAACAGTGGTGTTTAAATAAGGTTTAATCCACAAATGTTACTGTAAATTAGTCATATATAAACATACAAACTTCATAGATAAGTTAGATAATAGGTTTTCTGTGATAAAAGTCAGAATTCTGACTTCAGATGTTAACAAGGTGTAAAGATCATTCCGTTCCAGTCTACAAAGAACAACTTTTTTCCAGTCCTGATCAAACTGCTAATAGGCTGATGCTCTCCTGCTTGTTCTCTGTCCACCTCTGTGTTTCCTTTATTTACACTAAATTACATTTACAAACTCCCAGCAGTCATTATATAGGCCTTGTGTTGCTAAATGGCCAAACCCCTTAACGAATTTCCCCTCAGGGATAAAGGAATTCTTCTTCTGATTCATGCAGCTAGGGTGCAGACCCTGACCGAGATGTTATCTCACCAACTTAACCCTTGATGCAGAAAGTACATGTCTTTTTTCCATATAATATCCTCAAATACCCAGCAGTATATATGCAGGAAGCTTGTGTTTTGAAGCTTATTATCAGACCTGAGTGCAAATCCTAAAGAAATGGGTTTTTTTTACTAACAGAGACAAAGGAATATTACAGTTGTTCCTGAACAATGCTCAGTGTAGATCCTCTCAAACAAAACCTTAAGCTCCAGGGTCTGCCATCCTGTCTGTAGCTTCCGCCCACTCTTAACACAGCTTTTTGCTATTTCAACTAAACATTTTTGTATTTTTCACAACTATTACAATTTTTGTAATAGCTTGCCTAGTGCAATAAATTTTAAATCATCAGACATAGCAATTCAGATAAAAGTAATTTTCCGCCTGAATTTGCTTTTTGCTTTTTTTTTTGAAGTATTCAATATTACCTGTGCTACAACTTGGTTGTCTTCTGAGAATTACTTTTCACTATTATTTCAAACTTTCTCTCATGTGTTGCCTTAGGTTTTATTTTACTTATTTTAGTTATTTATTTTAACTCACATTGCACCTACCTGTTCGACACATCATTCGCTCTAGGCTTTCTTTTGGTGGGTCTCAGAATCAGATCTTTTGTTGGATGCCAGTGTGATAAATTGGAAGTTTCTAAATATATATCTCAAATAAAATATTCGATTTCAACTGTCAAGAAGTACGCCATGCACATCTGGTCTTTTAATGTCACACATTGGCTACTTTTATCAGACGTATATCTGTTTCATTCACTGCCACCTCTGTTCATTCACTATCAGTGAAGAAATCAGGCGTTTAATGCTTGTAGAATGTGGCTCAATCTCATCCTGTTGAGTCCCCCGGGCCTATTTGTTAGCTGTCAGTGACTATCTACCTTTGTCCTTGCCCCATTGTGTTTGCCGGCTCATGCTGCTAGGAACTGGATCTGTCAAATGGCCGTCCCCGTAGGATAATAGCAGAGCTCCGCATTTTGTTAAATCGATCCTGGGAGCCGCATAAAAAAAAAAGACTAGGAGAGCAAGGATGAGAGGGAGAGCAATAACAACCACAACTGGAAGACAGTTGGAGGGTGGTGCTGAGGACCAAGCAGACAGGTTTGGGCTTATGGAGTTTCAAGATAAAAAAATATGATGAATAGTTGAAATGAGACTGGGAGATCTCTTTGCACAACAGATGGCTGCTAGGTGAAAGGAAAGAGATGAAATGATGAGATGAAGAGGGGGTAAAAAAAAAGCTGAAACAAGCTGACTGGAAAAGAATGATAAGGAAGTGCTGCTTTTCTGAGGAGAGCAGCAGTCACAGCAACAGCAGTAGCTAGCCCATTATTATGAGGCATTGTGTAATTTTACCTTTGACTGACCCTTAACAACTTTTCAACCCATATACATAGACTACCAACAAACACACGAACAATGGAAGCAATGTGTGCGTGTAACTGAAACTAAGCCAAGGTCAAATAGTCAAAGAACAGAAGAAGGAATGAACCGGCAGAGTTAGTAAAGGAGTAGCAGATGGAAGGAGGGATGATGATGAGAGAGAGAGACAACACAGAGTGAAATTGTCTACTTTTCTACAGCAGGGTGGCCGGATGGCACTGAGGGCCATACATCCTCATTAGGAGCCCTGCTGCTGACCCAAACATACATCAGCAGAACCACACACAAACAAACACACACAAAACGCTGGAAAGAGTTTCATGCACAGCGGCAGGCCAGATTCGTTTGCAGTGAAATTGCATGCAAGTGGTTAAAAAAAAGAAAAAACAGGAATAGATCCAAGAACAGCACTATGTTCTCCAAAGTGTTATAACTGAAAGTACAAAAGTACAAGTCACTTCCTAAGGACTTTTCTATCAGTCATCAATTGAGCAGATATCTTCATGCGTCATCTATAATTTGTTGCTAGGAAATTGACAGTCATAAGAAACACCAAGCTTCTATCTGCATAATGTTTCCATCATAAACACACCCAGCCTACCCTTCAACCCCTTAACTCAGACACACACACAAACACACACACTGTGTGCAGACATGCTCTTTTTGTCTGACAGCAGGTTTGTGGTAACTTGAGTGATGGAAGACAGACCAGCGACCTGACAAGGACAGACAGCGACATCTCTCTCCCTTCCTTCCCACTAGCCTCGAGGGCATTGATAAGAGCAGACATTTTAATTTCCTAGGTCAAAACAAAAGCTTCAAGACAGTGCTGGCAGGCCCAGGAATTCCTAATGGGCTCCTGAGTACTGCACTGGCAGAAAGAACGCAGGAAACTCATTCATGGTGCATTAATCTACTGTGGGTTCTTATGGTCATCATTTTCTAATGGGTTCTCAGCTAAAAAATATTTAATGAACTCAGAGAATGTACCATATAATTAAAGTATCATAAGATGAAGTGTGTACCATTTACAGTGGCCTGATGTGTTATACTTAAGGTCACTGGTTTGAATAATTTTGTTTAGTTTTTTTTGTTTTTGTTTAGTATGAATTTACCAAAATGAGCTTGTGATAACTCATAAACTTCAGAGATCTTCTAAAACAACAGTTGGCAAGAGAGGGAATAAGTATTTCCAAAAAGTGTATGAGTAGAATACCTTGCTTGAAATGACATGTATGCTGCAATGTAACATTTTTATTTGTTTATGCTCAATGTAAACAATTATAATGAATTAATTTTCCACAAGCAAGAACTCAGTAAGTATTTATCTTCCACTTGGTCTGCAACATTGTCTACATAGGTGGAACATTGCCAAAAGCAACACACTCTCTTATAGTGCATCCTGCTTCCGACTTTCCCCCAGGTATACAACACACAGATATTTTTGGTAGTGGACCAGGTTCAGTGTGGTCACTCTGACCGTTCTAAAGCCACACATCGCTACACTCAGCAGTCTGGAATGGGATGTGTGTTCTGTCACTTTTCTATCCTTGATGTTATCAGCAGTGGTTCTCTCACCACGTGCATCAATGAGCCTTGGGTGTCCATGACCCTGTTGCTGGTTCACCGACTGTCTTTCCTTGGCCCACTTTTGGCAGCTGCTAACCATGTCACACTACGAACACACACATGACTGACTGTAGACACAGTTTTTAATCACTAACTTGATCATCAGTGTCACTCAGAGGCATATAGCTGTCATTGTTTTCCAGTTTTAAATAATGGTCAATTCCTTGACAGTTGCCATAGTGACCAGATAACATATAACTGGTTTTTAATGTTATGGGTGTATATTCACTCTTTCACTCACATCCTACCATTCTCTCTTTTTAACATGATATGATGCATTATTACTGTAATACAACAACATGTAACAGTACTGTATGTGCAATGATTGACTTATACAAAATTACTGTAAATGTGAACCATGTCCATCTAGTGTACTTCTAAAAAATGTCCTTGAACAGCAGCAATTGAGAAGAGAACCATTACGCACATGATAATGCATTATCACAGATGAGCATTAGCCTAACTGGCTAATATAAACGGTATTTACTCATAAAGGTATTATAAAGGCACAGTTAAACACTATACTAACATTAGTAACAGTATAATGAAACACTTACAACTGTACAAGTCAGGAATACTGAATCACAGGGCAGCTAAATAATATCTGTCCACTGATGCATCTAAATCACTCTCTGTGCCCTTTGTATAAAATGAGCAATGTTTCCTGTGTAAAAGATTCAAAAAGCTAAACTGTTCTCCACAAGCGCACCTGTTATGATCTGCCAAATGGCACTGTTCTATTTTAGCACATAAGCTTAAGTCTCATGGCCGTGTGTAGTACAAAATGTTTCTATGACAAACATTTGGTAGTCTCTGTGGGGCCCTGCTGTTATGTAAGAATCAATTACGACCACAAATGTTCATGCTCAAAATGCAGAAAAATAGCATCTTTGATTGGAGCATTAACACATCCATTTATTTGTGATGCTACACTGTCATTATTTTTTTATATGCTCTATAGATAGCATCCTGTAAATACATCTGCAGTTTAACTGAGAAGTGCTCAGACGTTGCAGTGTCATCATGCTCTCTGCAGGGTTCACTTCCCTTATTTCATGTTAAAATGTTTGCTCACTGCAGTGGTCGGGAGAGTTATTACCCTTGAGTTGCTTTAAAATATCCTCAGACTCCAAAACTACACCACACAGTCCACAAGATCACAGAAGAATGTACAGTAAGATAACAAAAAAAAGTCTCTGAGATTCTCAAGTGAAGATACATTCAGCTGCAAAGGCAATATTTAATGAGGGAGCAAATCTGCAAACAGCAAACACGCTGAATGAGGTGGTGTTATATAACCTCCTTGCTGTTAAGAAGACACAACGCCACAAGTCAAACATATGGGTTGTTTGCAGGAGATCTGACCCGCAAAGCTATTTTTAAAACATTACTATACTGCTAAAAATAGGTTGTCTCTGTACAAACATGTTGGTAATGTTTTGAATATTCCAATTATTGTGACTAAGCTTTTAGTTGAGGGATCACAAACAAACACAAGTCAAAGTTGACAGGATCAAACAGAAAAAAAAATACTTTTCAACAAGACTAAAAGAGAAAGTAAAAAAAATCCAACCCTGCCATAGACACAATCATCAAGCCACATGCAGAAGGAGCTCTACCTCTATTCCAAGGTGATGCAAATGTTTCAGTGGTGTGTAAAGTAGGGCAGCCAGACATGCCCGTGTTGATTCAGAAGCATTAAGGAGGCAATTTGGAGCATTCTTTGATGCCTTCCTTGGTTGGTGAGATTCTTCAGTAATGAGCAGGTTCAGAGTTTCTCTCATCAGTCAGACGTAGAAATCTTACTTGGCTCAGGCTGACATGTCGTGGAGGTGCAGAGCGAGGTGAGCTCTCAGTGACTTATATTCAGGAAAAAAAGAACTGCAGAAGAAAAATCCCTAACCTTGTTTTTCCAAGGATCAAAAATATCAAATCCAAGACTGATTACATCCAAACAAACAGTGTTTCACTCCACTCTGTGGCTACTTTTCACAGATGACAAATGTCTCTACTCTAGATTGTCATGTGCATTAAAATTATTTTACAAATTGATCCTCATCAAACCTTTAAATCGCTAACAACTATTGATCTCTGTCCAGCAGGATGTCATTATACATCCAAATCATCATCAAATCCAATTACTGATCTACAACAGGTTTCAGTTAAAGTCAATAAGGACTTATTGACTTTAATAGCACAAAGCTGCACATCAGATTAGTTGGTATCAAACTGCATAGTGCAGTATTTACTGTGAGTGTAAGGTATTCTTTATAGCTTGCTTTCTGTTGGTGGGGATATTTTCATTAGATTTTTCCAAAGTTTGTCAACTTTGCAGCTCAGCTCATATTTATTCTTGCTGTATAAACTCAAATGTCTATAGTTCTAAATACATCTTATGGCTTCTTGAGATGTAAAGATATTTTTGGATAGTGGATTTTTCCTTTAGTAAAGATTTGTCAACTGTTTCTGGATAGAGGGTTTAGTTGGACAGCAACAATCCTTCTGTAGAGATGGATCGGAGTAATGCCAAAACAAGCTCCACCTGCTCCATCTATCCATCCACGCACACACAGGGAGGTGGACAGATGGGAAAAAAATGTTTCACTTTAAGTTCGATGGATTGGCAGCAGGGAGATCTACACTGCTGTAACAAAATGTAGTCAAATCATCTCCTCCTAAATTGTTCCATCCCCACAGAGCAACAGTGGACTGCAGGCCCTGTGCCAAGTATTTTCTTTTTTGTCATCAGAGTGTAAAAAATGAATCTTTTATACAAAAGCCAAACTACAGGCATTCTCTACCGCAACATTATTCAGCAGGTATGAAGAAGTGTGGTCTAATAAATACTGAAGAGAATGTAAAAGAAACTGTATGTGACACCATACATTTATGCAATATGTTATCAATCAGTTAAACACTCTGAACTACTTATTATCTGTTCAGGTGAAGAAAGACAACCATGTCACAGAGGCCAAGTAGGGAAATGTGTCAAAGATGATAAGCCTTTTATTAAGATGACAGGTGAAGAGAAGAACAGCGGAGCTCTCCACAGAATATTTTTTGAATGTTAAATGTAGTGAAGATTGGCTGCTCCTCAGCCCATTTCAATGACACTTCATGTTTTTATAGCCAGTCCAGTTAAAAGATGCTCATTTTTTTCCTTTTTTCATTTTTCTAGTGCCACGTTGAGATGGAAAATTATTATCAAATCTCTGGCTGAAACTGTTTTTTGTTTGTCTTCAAATGTTTTAATTATTCCACTGATCATACTAGTAATTTTGCCAAAATACTATTTTTCTATTTACTGGGGAGATCACTGTAATGACAGAATGATTCCCTGCCTCACCACAGTGCCTGATGCAAACAAGCAAACACATGTCTATCAAACTCACACACACATACAAACAAGACAAAGGCAAACACACAAATGGCGTCTTGTCCTGAAGTTGGGGAGAAGAATGAGCCAGATATTGGCACTGACCACAGGCTTCGTTAACAATGCCAAAACAAAATGCTGCACTAATCCCAATTAGGCTTCTGTAATGAGGGGAGCCTGCACACAAGGAGGAAGTGCCAGACTGCATCCCCAAAACTCAATTACACAGCCTTCCAGGCAAGGAAAAGCAGTAAGAGCTCAGTAATATGTGTGTACTGTATGTTAGTGTTAGTGTGTGTGTGTGTGCTTGCAAGTGTACAGATATGGCTTTAGCTCTAAAGAAACAACAGTGGACACAGACTGGGGAAGCAAAGGGATTGTGTGGGCACGAAGAGGCTCTAACTCCACAAGAGCACACACAGAGCGAGGCTTAATTCAAAGTCAGTGTTGTTCTTTCAGTGAACCAGAGGTTTACACACAATGGGCCCTTTGAACGTGCAGCCAGAGGCTGTCTCAAATAAACTGCAAGTACAAAACTACATTTACAAATTTCTGACACACAATTTAGAGGTAAGGAGACACAAAAACACTTTACTGAATGTGGACAAAGGTATCAAATGCTACATCAAGACTGTTGTTATATAATAAAATAATTTCCCCCTAATATTGATTCATAAATCTACTGTGGCCAAATTCTATTATGATGGTGACTGGTACCTTATGACTTACTGCAGAGGGTTAGGATAGTTGTATCCACTTAGCTCAGCACTTACAGAGCTTTCAGATCCCTTTTTGTCAGAACTTGTCCTTCAGAAATTGGTCTGGCACAATTCAATTTCAGGTCTGTGTGTAGTCTTTCATTTTTAAAGATGACTTCAAAAAAAGGAAGGGGGGGTAGTTAGCATCAATGCAAGGGCAAAGCAGTGTTTCGAGGCCTTATTTTACAGCACTCACAGAGCTATCAGTGGACAGAGTTTTGAGTATTGGTGAAAGTTCCTCCTTGAGATGTGTCTTCTTCTTTACAGGCCTGGCCACGTGGCCTTTAAAAGTTCTAAACCTGTTCTAAATGAAGCATTACATTTAATAATGACGTTGGAGTTATCACAGTTGAGTTAATTAAAATATTAATGGAAAATGTTATGGAAGCTGAAAATAGCCTGAGAATGTACCGTCAGGCAATAGGCCACCTGCCTTTTATTTATTTATTTTTTTAAGCAGGCTCCCTGACAGGGAGAAGGTGTGAAAGTCATTCACACTTTCATTAAGTAGTTTTACTCCAGGACCAAGTTATTGTGAATAATCTCTCAGCTGTAAGAAAAACTCAGTCAAGTAGAATGAGTCGAGATGATTTCATTTTAATACAGTCTGATCTGATCACACGATTACAGCAGCTGCACACAAATTCAGATGACCTGCCGACAGGAGCCACATTCATACATGCTGATTTAGTAAAAAGATTGAAATTGATTTCTTAACTTTTGTACAAACTTATCTAAAGTTTCAAGAGTCTTGAACGTCTGTCTGTGTGGTAGAAAGTGATGCCTTACTGCTTAGTTCTAATAAAATATTTTATTTGAACAATTTCTCTTAAATGGAATAGGAGGAAATCATTTGTGCCATATTACCTGTCGATTTAAGCTTAAGCTGACAGATTGACAGAAACGGCATATGGCGTGGTGATCACATTTTAACTCAGGGGGTTAATAGTCCATGACTGATGTGAGTGGCTGTGTAGAGGGGAGGAAGAGCATCTTCTGTAAAAGGTCACCTAGTCCCTGATTACACACATCAGCAGGCTATTAGCAACAAGGGAACTGCCAGCGCTTATACCATTAAATCCCCTGCTCACAAATGAATGTGAACTTCTCAGGAATGAGGGAAAAAAACAGGCTCATAATACAGGAAGAATTTATCTTCAACCTTTTATCAGGGTATTACACTGCTGCGATATAACAGGTGAACTAAAAAACGAATTAAAAAAAAAAAAGATGTCTGGAGGTTGAATTAGATAATAGTTTCCAATAGCATTACAGGGCCTGAAAATGTGGTGTTTGGAATAAGATTCATACTCCACAGATGACTCTGTGTGTGCTTCCATGAATTGGTGAATATGTGCCATTTTCTTTTAATTCTCTTATCATTTAATGTTGCAGGCAAACTTATCCTGAATTTTTAAGCCTACCGCCACCAATGAAACACCGTAAGAATGCCTCACCTCCAAATCCCTTCACACATGCATGCACAGCCATAATTGAATTCCTTCTATTTTTCAGAGTAATCGGTGAGAAGCCCTCACCTCTGGCTATTTTTATGTTCGTGCCGCTGCCATTCATACTGTGAATGACGGTAGAATTCTGATAAGGTGCCTTTATGATTTTTAACCCTCCCACACACAGTACCCATGCATTCATTCGCTAAACACACTCGGTTTCTCCCTTCACGGACAAATCTTGTATCTGTCACCCATTTCTCTCTTCTCTTGATGACTTCATTTGAATAATTCCTTTGAGAAGAGATAGTAGCAAAAACATTAGGGAGCATTCAACGTGTTAATGCTTGTCAGAGTAACTGCAAGTCTCCTTCTCTATACAAGACAAATACTGAGTGATCTGAAATGATAAATTAATCAGTAACCTGCTTTAAGCCGTCTAGTCTATCTAGTGTAGTTAAATTTTAGGGGGTGTCAACATTGCTTCTGGTTGTGTCTTCCTCTATGAAGATTTGGAGATTTGGATTTCCCTTAGTGGGGATTAGTCCAACAGTATTCCACCATGATTTCACAGGTTCATACTGAAGTGTTTCTTTACATTTAGTTGTAGTAACATCACCCATTACAACAAATTGAAAAGAAAAAAAAAACTTCACTTCATTGTCAAAGACACTGTATTGTCCCAAGATCCCCCCCTTACCAGCAGGATTATAGTAATTGAAAACAGCAAAAAAAAAGTGTATTTGTATTTGCATCCATTTTTGTATGGCTAAAAAGGATTAGTGTCAAAACTAATAGTGTGGTTACAGAACATTTTTTCTTGTTCACTGAACAGGTCAAGTGGGGACTGAACTAATGTAGCCAGTGTAGAAATAAAGCCCCTGCATTTTATCTTGTCCGTTTTCAAATCCCTTTCATTTCCATCACTCGAGCTTTGTTTCAGATCTGCCTCACTTTCTCATGGTCCTCCACAGTGAGCCTCCATCTTTCTCTTTTTCACTCCCTCTCTTTTGGGTCCCAATTTCATCAGCATGGGAATGTGGGACACAAGGCCTGCTTTTCATCTCCACCTCGTAAAAATGCATGGCAAGGAGCTGGTCGCTGAAAGCCAATCTCAGGACAAAAGACAATTAATCTCTCTTTCTTTATTTCCCCTCATTTTAATCTCACACACTTTCTCTTTCTCAACTCAGTCCTTCTTTCACTCCATCAATCCCCTGCACCTTCTACAGCAAGTAATCACACCAATAAGAAAACAGGAGCTAGTGGTTATCTGAAATTCCAATTACAAAGTCATTAAACATCAGACATTACAAATAATTAAGGGAGAATCTGAGGTCTGGCAATTACATCAGGCATCAACTTCTTTGAATGATTCTCTTAATTAATCCCCAGTGCTTGAGGTTGAGATGCACAATTCAAAAGTGATCTGTTTTTTATTATTATTTTGAAATACATCACTGATATAATTACTCTGCAACTGTGTCGACAGACGTGAAGTAAGTTGATTTGGATGTAACATCCACAGCTCACCATTTTTCATTTATTGAGTCCTTTTCCAAACTTATTTTAAATATGGAGTGCAAACATGGGTAAATGTATAAAACCTTGGGTGTTTTCATTACTTTAATATATATTGTATTTTATTATAAAAAAAAAATACTAAAACCAGCTCACTAAGCAAAATTAAATCTTCTGAGCACACACTCGATACTTTTCCCCCCACACAGAATTCATACTACAAAACAATCATATTAAAGAAATTAGGATTTAATATATGATGTGTATATGACTGATACCTATATGAGCTATTTTATTAATTATACTGTAGGTAACATTCTGTATTCAACAGGCAAGGACAGTTTGTAAAGTCTTTTTAATGATTAACTATTTGAAACATGGGAGTCTGCTGCAAGCTGTGAGTTGCCAGCAGGAGTTTGACATAGACTCCATGAACTGACATTTGACATTCAGCTTGCCTCAACAGGAGAAATCCAACACAAACTACACATCCATATAACATACCTGCTCAAA